>NC_091442.1:11176298-11521921 GCF_964237555.1 Oryctolagus cuniculus | reverse complement strand
AATGTCCGAAGATGGGCATGGCTCTCCAGAATGCCAGGGACCCAGGCGCCTCCTCTGGTGTCACTCTGGTGACAGCAACTTGTGTTTTGTATTTTTTTTTTTTTTTTTTGACAGACAGAGTTAGACAGAGAGAGAGAGAGAGAAAGGTCTTCCTTCCATTGGTTTACCCCCCCAAATGGCCACTACAGCTGGCACTGCACCGATCTGAAGCCAGGAGCCAGATGCTTCCTCCTGGTCTCCCATGCAGGTGCAGGGCCCAGGCACTTGGGCCATTCTCCACTGCCCTCCTGGCCCACAGCAGAGAGCTGGACTGGAAGAGGAGCAACTGGGACAGAACCAGCACCCCAACCGGGACTAGAACCCAGAGTGCCGGCGCCACTGGCAGAGGATTAGCCTAGTGAGCCGAGGCACTGGCCAGCAACTTGTATTTTGAAGATTTCTTCAGGGAACCCACATGGCTGCTGGACAAGAGTGGCTGGGAATTGGACTGCCAGGTAAACACACGTATCCCGTGATACCTGATGCAGGTAAACAACAAGTCGTTCTTTGGAATAACCATGTCCCAGTTATTGGATGGGACTTACTTATACTAAAAAAAAAAAAAAAAAAAAAAAAAAAAAAAAAAAAAAAGATGGCCGGCGCCGCGGCTCACTAGGCTAATCCTCCGCCTTGCGGCGCCAGCACACCGGGTTCTAGTCCCGGTCGGGGCGCCGGATTCTGTCCCGGTTGCTCCTCTTCCAGGCCAGCTCTCTGCTGTGGCCCGGGAGTGCAGTGGAGGATGGTCCAAGTGCTTTGGCCCTGCACCCCAGACCAGGAGGAGCACCTGGCTTTTGCCATTGGATCAGCGCGGTGCGCCGGCCGCAGCGCGCCGGCCACAGCGGCCATTGGAGGGTGAACCAACGGCAAAAGGAAGACCTTTCTCTCTGTCTCTCTCTCTCTCTCACTGTCCACTCTGCCTGTCAAAAAAAAAAAAAAAAGCACTGGTTGTTTATCTAAAATTCAGATTTAACTGGCATCTTTTATCTTCTACATCTGACCTCTGTAACTGGGTGGGAAACAAACGAGTTACAGACATGGAGACACAGGACCACAGAGGAGAGAGAACACGGACCAACAGGCACACCAAAGGAGAGAGGGACAGATACAGAGATGTGGTCATGGGATAAATACGGAAGGGACAGAGAAGAGGCAAAGGGGGCAGCAGGGCCAGAGGCCACCCCCTAGACGGGGGACAGCTCCAGGAAAAGAGCAGCCGCTGTTTGGGAGCCTGCAGCCCACAGTAGCGCCTGGTTCTAGGCTGCGCCAGTCCAGCTTCCTGCTAAGGCACCGGAGCAGCAGCAAGCGATGGTCCAGTCCCTGCATCCCTGCCCCCGCGTGGGAGACCCAGATGCGGTTCCAGGCTCCTGGCTTCAGCCTGGCCCAGCCCTGGCTGTTGTGGGGATTTGGGGCAGTGAACCAGTGGATGGAAGATCTCTCTCAGTTTCTGTCTTTCTCTGCCTCTCAAATGAAATAAAAATAAAGAAAAGAAAATATCAAAGGAGATCAGTCTAGCCAGGACAGAGACTCAGGAAACCCAGTCGAAGTTCCAGCCCCAGGGCAGACAGGAGCAGGCCACCTGAAGCAGAGGTCATTTTATCTACGCACAGTCCAAAGTCCAGCACAAGCTGGCAAGGGGAGGACTGACCGGAGGGCAGAGTAGGAAAACACACACACACACACACACACACACACACAAAACAACAACAAAACAACGGTTCTGGAGCACCAGCCATCAAGTCTGCGTTCCAGGCAGCAGAAGCAAGAAGAGTGTGTGAAAGGCACTTGCTGAGAGTTGCCTCCAGTCAGTCAGACGTCCTCTTTCACCCGGCTCCGGGGTCTGTGTGGTGCCTCCGTGCCTCTTGCCCCACCACGCTCCTCCTCTCAGAACGAATCCACAGCAACAGTAGGAAGCCAAACATGCAAGAGAAGCTGAGAAGTGTGGTTCTTATTCCAAGCGATAGTGGATGGTCAGAATCCGCACTGCCGTCATTCAGAAAGAGAACGGATACGGGCCCCGTCTCTTCATCTTGCTTGTTGATGGGGCTACATTGCCTGGACAGTGACATGCCTGGGGACCGTATTGTGCCTTTCATGGAAACACAGAGGTTCCCTCCTGCCACTGCTGGTAGAAGGACCCCAGTTGAGCCCCCTCCTTCTGTCCTAGAGGGCTGTGCAACCCCAGTAGACACCACACGTTAAGGGTTCTGAAAGGAAATTCATAGAAGATAAAATCTTCCTACACACAGTTTTGATAAAAGAATGACCTGAAAAGGTGAAACAAAGGGACTGAAATGTATAATTTTTCAGGTTTTATTTCAATACATAAATGCTCAGGTGCAATTACATGAGAAGATGTGAAGAAGTGAGTAGAAGCCAGGAGGCAGAGAGAGAAAGAGAGAGAGGTCTTCCATCCGCTGGTTCACTCCCCAGATGGCCACAACGGCCGGAGCTTCGCCGATCCAAAGCTAGGAGCCAGGAGCTTCCTCTGGGTCTCCCACATGGGTGCAGGGGTCCAAGGACTTGGGCCATCTTCCACTGCTTTCCCAGGCCATAGCAGAGAGCTGGATCGGAAGTGGAGCAGCCGGGACTCTAATCGGTGCCCATATGGGATGCCGACACTGCAGGCAGCGGCTTTACCCGCTACGCGACAGCACCGGTCCCAGGCAAACATGGTTTTAAAGCTGTGCAAAGAACGCCGAGTTTATGTGTAAGGCAGAGCGGGGTCCTGGGTGCAAAGTGTTGTTGTCCCCAGGAACGCCGACTTCTGGGTGTCAGCGTGGGTTCCTTGGGCTTCTCTGGCTCTTGGCAGGGCCTTGTCCAACCTCCCTGACCTCTTCTGAGGATGAAGACGCCCCTGGGGGTGGCACTGCCTTCGGGGAGAAGCAGACAGGGACGGACGTGAATGGACCAAACCCTGGTGAGACCAGAAGGAATCCCAAGTAGCTGGAGAACAATGAGGGCAGAGAAGTCGGCAGGGCCCTGTCACCCTTGGTCACAGGGCGACACGCAGAGCGCCCTCCTGGGTGGACGAGGTCCGCTGGCGAGTTTTCAGCAGGGCGGGGACCTGGTCTGGCCTCGCTGCCGGGCGTGAAACTCGTTCATTCCCTGTCCCCCAGAAAACAGCTGGGGGGTGGAGGGTGGGAGCAGGCATTCGGCCAAGTGGTTAGGACACCCACGGCAGCACCTGCGCCCCACGTCAGACTGCCCCGGTTCCACTTCCTCTCCTGGTTCCTGACTCCAGCTTCCTGCCGCTGCAGGCCCTGGGTGGCTGGGTTCTGAATCCAGTTCCTGGCTCAAGGGAGCGCTTCCGCCCAGCCCCTGCCATTGTGGGCCGTCGAGGAGTGAGCCAGCCAGCGGGAGCTCTCCCTATCCATCCTCTCCCTATCCATCTCTCTCTCTCGCTCACTCGCTCGCTCTCTCTCTCGCTCTAACAGAAACTTACTACTCAGCAGACTGCACCTTTGCACTTTTCTGGGAATTTCACACATTCGTTCATTTGCTCCTTTGCTCGTTCATCACACAAGGGTCGAAGGTGTCCCAGGGCCCTATTACCCCCCGCTGCACTGGTTCAAAATAATGATTCATTCCTCCCCCTCTCCCGGGGGCTGGCCGGGCAGCTCTTCTGCGGGGCTGGCCCAGTTCACTCCAGCTGGTGAGCTGCTGGGGACCGCGCACTCTCCCCTGCTCTTTCCTGCGAGGCAGCTTCTGAGGACTGCACAGCACCCAGGGAGCACAGGGAGCGCTGGGCCGGGCCTCTTGACGCCGAGGCTCTGGGACTCGTGCAGCTTCAGGGCCGTCACATTCTGTGGGCAATGTGAGGCCAGGGCCAGCCCAGATCCAAGGGGGTGAAGTGGACGCCGCCTCTTGCTGGGAGGAGCTACAAAGTCACCTTAGGAGTCGTGGAACTTCTGGGATTCATGGCCATGAACCAGTCTGCCTGGCTCTGGACAGGGCCCTGGGGGTGCAGCCTGCCCCTCCAAGACCTCACTCTAGTGGAGCCACAACATACCAGGAAGTGCTGTGGACAAGGTGGTCAGGCAGGGCCTCCCTGGCACGTTGGGCTGGACTGGAGCAAGTCAGCATGGATCACGGACGCTCCTGAGGCTGCCAGGAAAGACAGCCGTCCTGGAGCGAGCCCCGGGCCCCATGGCTCCCGGGAGGAGGCGGCAGCATGGGAGGAGGTGGGCCGGGGGACATCAGTAATGGCTGTTGCATCGTCATCTTCTTACGTGGGGTGGAATGTTAGCCCACCTGGGGCCGGAGGGTCTGACTTCTCGCCTCCGGCACAGACCGAGTGACACTGGCCATCTCCGACTCCTCCCCTGTCCGACAGCCCCTTAACCCGCCTGGCCCGGTGCACTGCACTGTGGGGAAGCCCAGGGTTATGAAGCAGAGTGGGTTAAGTTCCAGAGCAAGGCAGCACTGGCACAGCCGTGGCTCTGCACAGGCAGGGGTCAGGGACGGGGCAGCCCGTGCCATCGGCTGCACTGCGGTGCAGGAGGGCGGTGTGGGTGGGGCTGGGCGTGGAAAGTGCTGCCACCTCCATCTCCCCTCCTCCCCCTCCCCATCCTCTTTCTCCACTCCTGAACTCCCCACCCCCTGCCCTCCCTTCCTCCCCACCTCCTGACTCCTCCCCCTTCACCTGTCCTAAGTCTTCACTCACTTCCTCCCTGACTACCTCACCCGCTCCTTAAGAAAAGGAGAGGCAGAGAGGCACAGACCTTCCCTCTGCGGGTGCACTCCCCAGATTCCCGCCGCAGCCTGCGCTGGGCCAGGCCGGAGCCAGGAGCCAGGAACCGCATCCTGGTCTCCCATGGGGGTGGCAGGGCCCCCAAGTGTTTCACCGCCGGCTGCCCCCGAGGCGCAGGAGCGGGAAGCTGGCTCCGAAGCGGAGCCAGGACTCCACGCCAGGCACTCCGATGTGGGGTGTAGGCGTCCCACGCAGCCGCTTAGCCACTGCCCTAAAGCACCGGCCCTAACATCTAAGCCGCTCGCTTCCCCTTTCCCCACACCTGCTCTCACGCCCCAGCTCGCTTCCTCCCTCCGCTCTCGCCCTCACCCCTCCTCTGGCTGCTCTGCCATCTCGCACCAACTCTTCCCCTTCCTCCTTACCTCTGACCCCACCACCTCCACGCTCAGGTGCCTGCCAGCCCCTTCCGACCTCACCTCTCACCCGCATCTCCGCCTCCCTTTCTCTCCGGCTCCCCTCCCGCCCTCGCCCCGCCCCTGGTCGCCCACCTGGCCCCGCCCAAGGCCCCGCCCAGCCCCCGCCCCTGCGGGTCACGGGGTCGACGGACGTGCGGCGGCCGTAGCGGCCCTGCCAGTCACGTGGTCACGTGACGCGCTCCAACATGGCGGCGCCGTGGAGCCGCGGCGTCGCTTCCTGACGGGGCGGCGCGCACGGACGCGGCCAGTGCCGGCTGGGACGCCGGGCCCGTAGCTTCGCTTGCCCGTCCTCTCGCTCGTGCCGCGCGCCCGCGGGGCTGCCAGCCCCCGCCGGGCCGGGGCCATGCAGGAGAGCCAGACCAAGAGCATGTTCGTGTCCCGGGCCCTGGAGAAGATCCTAGCCGACAAGGAGGTGAAGCGGCCCCAGCACTCCCAGCTGCGCAGGGCCTGCCAGGTGGCGCTCGGTGGGTGAGCCGCCCCGCGCCGGCCTCCCTACGCCGGCCGTTACCCTGCCCGGCCTCCCGGCCTCCGCGTCCCCTGACCCCGAATCCCACCCTCCCGGCCTGCTCCTGGGGATCCCCCCGGGGGAGCTGACGCCGGGCTGCTCGGGACTGGCCCAAGGTCACCTAGCAAGTTGGTGACAGCCGAGCCTGTTTCTCCAGCCTCCCCGCTCAGGGCTCTTGCCACGACTCCGCGTCCTGCTTCCTGGTTCCTCCCCGCGCCACCTCCAAGCCCTCAGAGCCGGTGGCCCCTGCCCTAAGAGCTTGCTTTACCTGGGCTCTGCTGGTTGGGGTGCCCCCAGGTGAGCAGGGCAGGTGTCGGGAGACCCCTGAGGCTGGCTTTGGGAGAGGCTGCCGGAGGACGTCTGCTTTTCCTTGGGGGCGTCCCGTCGCGCTCTCCAGCAAGGAAGGAATGCAGACGGTGACCCGGCTGTCCCGGGCGTCCTAATGCCTTGTGGTGGACGAGACCTCTGCTTTTTCCGGGCTGTCCCGTGGGCTACGGGGGCTACAGAGCAAACGTACTCGTCTGATTCATCCCCTGTTGTCCCTTGTAGCTGCAGCAGTGCCTGGCGCATAGCAGATGTTCAGTAAATATTTGCTGGTTGAACAGGACCCACGATGACAGGAAGAGACGCCTGGCTTATAGGTCGCCAAAGGCTTTGGTAGTTGATGCCAGCAGCAGTGCCCTGGCTTTCAGTTTTAACCATTCAACAAATATGTATCGAATGGCTGCTGTGTCTGGCAGTGGGTTGTGAATAGGACGGACAAAACTCTGCCAGAGCAGACAGCATAGGTAGATAAGAGAATAAGCGAACACCAGTAAATCCTGGTGCGAAAACAGAAGGGCCGGAGCTGGCAGAGATGCTTTAGGGGGGTGGTCAGGACAGTGACCCCTTCTGCGGAGGTGGCATTTGAGCTGAGTACTGAGAGGAGGAGGTGTCTACCGTGGAAGTCCAGCAGGAGCTGGGCGGAGAGGGTCAGTACCCTGGACCAGAGCTGGCCCCAGGGCCTTTGCTGTGGAGTCAGTAAGAAGGCCCGTTTCCCCTGACAGCGGAGCCGTGGGAAGTTTTTGGGATTGCCATTCCCTTTCTCCCTGCTCTGGGGACCCAGCTGTGTGCTTGTGCGCCTTGCCCTGCCTTTCATCAGGTTGAGGCTCGGCCGAGGGTCCGAGCTCATGATAAGAACGGAGTTGTTGCTTAGATAATCCGGAAACTGCTGCTAGTTCTGTGAAACTCAGGATTACTGGAAGGAATTTACTGAGATTTGGATGTTTAAGGCTTTCCAGTGCAGATACCCAGGGCGGACTGTCGCGTGTTGTTTTCTCAGGAATGTAGGCTGAGCAGTGCAGAGCTGTTTGTTAGCTACGCAAAATCCGGCCACTTGCACGTCCACGCTCAAATCCGCCTAGATTCTGTCCTCTCGACGTCACTTTAAGGGTCCTCATGGAAGTTTGAAAATAGTTATTTGCCAAAAAAGTTGTCGCTCTGCCCTTGAGGAAACTTCTTAACATAAAATGTTCCCTGGATTGTATGAGGGTTCTTCACATAGTTGATGGGGAATGCGTATTATGAAAAGAGTATACATACTTTTCAAAAAATGTTTTGCACCAAAATCAACCTTTAATTTCATTTTCTGTGGGCTTTTTGAAGTGCCTTCACATTGTTGGAACCTGCTTATAAAGTTGTCACATAGGTCATAAAGAACCATCACGTCGAGAGCTTATTCGATGATACTTTTGGATCATCTCTTTATTGAGTTCAGATTTGTCCGTCCCAGGTTGTGGCATGCACGTTTTAAGTGTGTAAGCGATGAAGGCTAAGAAATGGCCTATATGGGAGGAGCTTGACAGCAGCTGTATGTAAGATAGACTTATCATTGATTGTGAGTCACCACTGCTGTGGTGTAATAGGAACTGGCATAAGGACCCTGTTAATGTGGCCATCGTTTTAGGAGAGCAATTGTGTATCACTTGTGTTTCACAGAAATGACTGCTTTGCTTGTGAACTGCAGGAAACCATGAAGTACCTGGTGACATTCACTCCACACTTCCAGGGCCAGTTTGTGTCCAGTCGCTCCATTTAAGGAGAGAATTTTAACAAGCCAGTATAGGTGAAGTGTTGCAATGTGTTCGGTATTTTGGAGATTACTGTGTGTTGATTTCCATTAATTCTGATAAGAGAAACCATAAATGTCCGCTCGAAGTTGATATGCTTGCATGACAGTGAGCGCTTAGAGGCCAGAGCTTCCGTGATAGGACTCTACCAGCGGCAGCAGTTGGGGGTTGGGGGTGGGGATCGGGGCTGCAAGGCTATCCCCGGGTCCCCCGGATGTTAGAGGGTGGGAGCGCGACCCCAGCGACCTCGCACTCCCTGTGTTCAAGTCCCCTGCCTCCCACCTGCTGCCTTTGTCCTCATGGGCAGGTGCTGGATCTTGCAGCTCCTCTTCGGTTCTTGGGAAGATGGAGTTGACGTGTTCTGGTTCTCATTAAGCTGCAACAACCAAATGACGTTGCTTCCTCCTTCCGGAGTGGCTTACTGCTCTGTTTGGTTTGTAGAAGCAGTGAACACAGCTCTAACTGCATAGCTGAAAGACTGCGGAGTGTTAACTTGCTAAGCCCTGTGAGGGCAGGACTTGTCTCTCATAAAGGCAGTGAGGACCAGAGTGGAACGGGCTTGGAGTAATCTGGTGATCAGCCTGTGCCGAATACCTGGTGCATGGACGGGGGTTGCCCAGTCGTGGGATGGTGTCATTCCGGCCTCATTGTGGAGAAATCGGGAGAGCCTGCTGTCCATTGCTCCATGGACGTTGTTGTGTTAACTTGTCAGTGAAGCTTTGACCTGTATTAATGATTGTCAACCCTTTAGCCCACTCTGAGGGACTATTACTATGTTCTTAAAACCTGCCTTTTTATTAAGATTTATTTTATTTATTTGAAAGAGTTACAGAGAGAAGTAGAGACAGAGATCTTCCATCCACTGGTTCTCTCCCAAATGGCCTTAATGGCCAGGGCTGTACCAGGCGCAAGCCAGGAGCTTCTTCGGGGTCTCCCACGTGGGTGCAGGGGCCCAGGTACTTGGGCCATCTTCTACTGCTTTCCCAGGTGCATCAGCAGGTAGCTGGTTAGGAAGTGGAGCAGCTGGGACTCGGACTGGCGCCCATATGGGATGCCAGAGCTGCAGGCCAGGGCTTTAACCCACTACACCACAGCGCCAGCCTCCTCCCTTTTTTTTTTTTTTTTTTAAAGATTTATTTATTTGAAAGGCAGACTTATGACAGGGAGGTAGGGGGAGAGAGAGAGAGAGAGATTGCGATTGCGATTGCAACCGTTGGTTTACTCCCCACATGGCCACAATGACTGGGACTAGGCCAGGCCAAAGCCAGGAGCCTGGAGCCTCATCTGGGTTTCTCATGTGGGTGCAGGGGCCCAAGGACTTGGGCCATCTTCTGCTGCTTTCCCAGGTACATTAGCAGGGAGCTAGATCGGTAGCAGAGCAGTAGGGGCTTGAACCAGCACCCATGTGGGATGCTGGCATTGCAGGCAGCGGCTCAACCGATGATGCCACAACACTGGCCCCTTTTTATAATTGTCTTAAGACCATATGTTGGCCGGCGCCGCGGCTCACTAGGCTAATCCTCCACCTAGTGGCGCCGGCACACCGAGTTCTAGTCCCGGTTGGGGCGCCGGATTCTGTCCCGGTTGCCCCTCTTCCAGGCCAGCTCTCTGCTGTGGCCAGGGAGTGCAGTGGAGGATGGCCCAGGTGCTTGGGCCCTGCACCCCATGGGAGACCAGGAAAAGCACCTGGCTCCTGCCATCGGATCAGTGCAGTGCGCCGGCCGCAGCGCGGCGGCCATTGGAGGGTGAACCAACGGCAAAGGAAGACCTTTCTCTCTGTCTCTCTCTCTCTCACTGTCCACTCTGCCTTTCAAAAAAAAAAAAAGACCATATGTTGCTTTAAATTATACTTCAACTTTTAAACTACATAGGGTTTGGAGACTTGACAAGATAATCTAAATGTTTTAAATTGGATATGCAGAAGTTTGGCTCTGGTATTCACTGACCTGCTCTAATAATCCTCTTAAAAAATAAAGAAATTTATCTTTTTATTTGAAAGGCAGAGTTACAGAGAGGCAGAGGCAGAGAGAGAGAGAGAGAGAGAGAGAGAGATGTCTTCTATCCGCTGGTTCAGTTCCCAAATGGCTGCAATGGCCGGAGTTGGGCTGATCTGGAGCCAGGAGCCTGGAGCTTCTTCCTGGCCTCCCACACAGGTACCTGGGCCATCTTCTACTGCTTTTCCAGGCCATAACAGAGAGCTAGATCAGAAGTTTAACAGCTGGGATTTGAACCAACACCCATATGGGATGCCGGCACTTCAGACCAGGGCTTTAACCCACTGCGCCACAGCGCTGGCCCCTAAAAATCCTCTTTTCACATATATGTGAGATGTGGTATCGTATTTAAGAATGTGCACAGAGTGCTAAGTGTGCTTTAATTGCTAGCTGTCATTCTCATGAAAATCCAAAAAGAACAGGAAACATGTATGTTTTTCATATGAAATAGAGAGGCTTCTAAGAATCGCGTGCTGTGTGGTTTCCGCCATGTACTGTGCCTTTCTGAGTTGCACGCACAGCTCTTGCTATCGTCATCCCCACATCCCCAGTGAAGTCGCTGGGCTGGGGTCGCTCAGCCAGGCCTTCTGAAGGAACCAGGGTGTGAGCACAGGCCCTGTGGCCGCACAGCCAGTCCAGCGCCCTCATCGCGCTTGGTGATGAGGTCAGTGAAAACCTCGCTGTGCTTGCTGGTGTCCCCACGTGGAGGCTCTCACACGTGAACTACTCTGTGAAGCCTTGAAAATGACCGTCCGCTGCCGTTTCAGTGCGGAGACCGCCTTCGCTGTCGCGAGTCGGGAGATGTGCTCGGGAGCCTCCGTTCTGCAGCTCAGTGGCGGGCGTCCTCGGTTTACTTTAGGGATGAGCAGAAAGAACCGGTGAAGAGCGAGCTTGGCGTAAGCGCTGTTGGAGTTCTGTTTTCCTGATTTGTGCGTCTCCTCAGCCACAGTGACTCCCTCTGAGCTGGAATGGTGTCTGTTGAGGGTACAGCAGGCAGTGGGAGACCAAGGCTCTGGGAACAGATTCGCCCACGGCCACCTGGCCTGGAGGGGAAGCAGTGGCAGCACACGCTCTGCCTACTGTAAAGGCTGGAAAATCCGTGCTCGGATCTGCCGCTCTGGCTCTTACATTTGTGGGATTTGGAGACATGCGGGTCATTGGTGACCTTAGCTTGAGCACTTTGGGTGGCATGCGGCAGGCGAAAGCAAGACCAGAGGGGGTTGGAGCAAGAGTGGGAGGTGAGGAACTGACCGTGAGCATAGACAGTGCTTTCCCCAGATTTGGCTGCGCTGGGAACAGGCGGGAGATGCGCTCATGGGAGGCGCTTGCTTGCTTTCTTGTTTGTTTTTCTAAGAAACAACTTTGACTTGTTTAACTGACATTGGGAAGGGAGCCAGTGAAGGGAGTGTGTTCGTAAATCTTAGTTGTACATTAAACTGCATGAAACAGTCAGCGTTTAAGTGTCTGTATGATATATGGCAAATCGTTTTTTCTTCCATATTATATTGTTCTTGTTCTACTAGTTTTGTTGTGTTCGGAAAACAGTCTCTTTATGAAGAACCTTACAGGCAAAAATTAAGAAGTATTTTAAACATTTCTAACTTGATATAGCAAATAGAATAAGGCTTTCAGTTGACGTATGAAACAACAATTTTAGAAAATTCTGGGGCTAGCGCTGCGGCTTACTAGGCTAATCCTCCGCCTGCGGTGCCAGCACCCCAGGTTCTAGTCCCGGTTGGGGCACTGGATTCTGTCCCGTTGCTCCTCTTCCAGTCCAACTCTCTGCTGTGGCCCGGGAAGGCAGTGGAGGATGGCCCAGGTCTTTGAGCCCTGCACCTGCATGGGAGACCAGGAGAAGCACCTGGCTCCTGGCTTCAGATGGGCACAGCACGCCGGCCGTAGTGGCCATTTGGGGGGTGAACCAACGGAAGGAAGACCTTTCTCTCTGTCTCTGTCTCTCTCACTGTCCAACCCTGCTTGTCAAAAAAATAAAATAAAATAAAATAAAAAGAAAGGAAAATTCTGGTGTTGGGGTGAGACATTTGTTTACAAGTGTTCTGCATCAGAGTAGCCTTGAAGGTCATGGCAGGTGACTCTTTGTTGAAAAGTTTCAGGGTGATTCCTTAGGTGGAGGTCTTCATCATAGAAGCAGTGTCTGAAGACTGGTTTGGCATCAGTAATTGAAAAGCACTTATGGGGGCTGCCACTGTCACGCAGCGGGTCAAGCTGCTGTGTGCAACATCGGCATCCCATATTAGCCACGCAGAGGAGCAGGCACTGGCTGCTGTGCTTCGGATCCAGCTCCCTGCTGATGCACCTTGGAAATCCAAGTGCTTGGGCCCTTGCACCCACTTGGGAGACCCAGATGGCTCCTGGCTTCCGCCTTGCCCACACCTGGCTGTTGTGGCCATTTGAGAGGTGAACCAGAGGCTGGGAGAGTCATTCTCTCTCTCTCTCTCTAACTGCCTTTAGAATAAACAAACAAGTAAATCTTAAAAAAAAAAAAAACTTTTAAAATAACAAAAGCATTTGTTTATCAGATAGGTGAGAAGTTTGTTGAAAGCTGAATTTGAAATTTTGCTTTTTGCTAGTCCTGTGATTCCCGGCTGACAGTGGAGAGGTGATGAGGCGCCCCCCCCCCCCCGCCCCATGTCACAGGGTCATGGTGAGGGTTCAGTGAGCTAAGGCAGTGAATAACTGGCACCTACCCGCGTCCGTGTATTCACAGGAAGGCACTGAGGCACTGAGGGCCCCTCCCTGCCCCCCGGGGCTCGTTTATGGACCTTTTTGCAAGCCTGTGGTGAAGCCAGTGGTCGGATGAGTGAGTTTAGAGCTGGCGAGTCTGAGGGGTGACTGCCAGCGGCGCGAGGGACAACAGTGAGCCCATTCTTTGTGGGAAGGAGCGAACTTGTAAAAATGTGTCCTCCATCAGCAGGAACATGGCGTCTCCTGTAAAAATAGCGCGGCTCTGTTTGGTTCTCACTGTGTTCACCAGGCTTAGGGGGCCTGCCAGGAAAATACTTGACTTTCTTTCCAGCGAGGTTATCTTAGCGAACAGTCTCACATTTGCTGATTCATTCCTGGAATCTTCCTGCAAGAAGCCTGTTTTGGTTTACTGTCCTAGCTGAGTAAGTCTTTGAGCTTGGTAGTTTGTTAGGCTTTGTAGATTTCCGAGGGAGAAGGGCCTTCGGGTGCTAGGATGTAAAGCTCAGAAAGTCTCCCTCAGTCCTGGGAGTGGTCTGCTGGGCTTGCTGGGCCGCGTGGAGCCCTTTTGCTGGCCGCCGTGCAGATGTTTATGTGGCTGTCACTCTGGTGTCACAGTGCAGGGGGCAGAGTGCACTGGACCCTGTTCTGACAGGGAGAGGGGTGTGGCTCAGAGAGTGACACCTCTGGGTTAACCTCCCCCCCTTTTAAGATTTATTTATTTATTTCTGAAAGGCATAGTGACGAGAGAGAGAGAGGTCTTTTATCTGCTGGTTCACTCCCCAAATGCCCACAACAACCAGGGCTGGGCCATGCTGAAGCTGGGAGCCCGGAACTCCATCCAGGTCTCTGACATGGTTGGCAGGGCCTCAAGCCCTCGGCCATCACCGCTTGCCTTCCCAGGCTCATTAGCAGGGAGCTAGATTAGACGTTGGGTAGCTGGGACTCAGACCTGCATACTGCATCACAAGTGGAGGCTTAACCCACAGTGCCAAAATGCCATCTCCCCCTGCCCCCAAGGAAATGTTGACATCTGGTTGGAGAATAAGAATTAAGTAGGTTGGGATGGGAGGTGGAGAGAACAGCCTGAGCAAAGGACCTGTGGCAGAGAGGAGCATGACTGTTAGGGGAACTGGAAGAGGCTAGTGTGTGTGTGGAATGTGGTACATGAGGGGAGAGAGGTGGGCCAGACCCCCCACATGCAGGAGCGTGGAAGTCACGATGAAGAGTGATTGTTTTAGGTCAAAAGCAGTGGGATGACGTTGGAGGGTTTGAACAGGGAAGCTGAGAGGATGGCCCAGTTTTTATTCTGGTAAGGTTTTGGGCTGCCATGTTCAGAGTATTTTAGAGGAAGACCAAGGAGAGTGCTGGGGCTTGGGAAGAGGCAGTTGCTGTCACACAGGGAAGAATTCTCCAGCCTGGGCTGGAGTGGTGACAGTAGAAGTAGAGCAAGGTTGGGGGCCTGCGCTGTGGCACAGCAAGTAAAGCCCTGGCCTGAAGCGCTAGCATCCCATATGGGTGCCGGTTTGAGTCCCAGCTGCTCCTTTTCTGGTCCAGCTCTCTGCTATGGCCTGGGAAAGCAGTGGAAGATGTGGGAGACCCGGAGGAAGCTCCTGGCTCCGGATCGGCACATTTCCAGCCGTTGTGACCATCTAGGGAGTGAACCAGTGGAAGGAAGACCTCTCTCTCTGTAACTCTTTCAAATAAATAAAATAAATCTTTAAAAAAAAAAAAAAAGAAAAGAAAAAAAAAAGAGCAAGGTGAGTAAATGCCCAACCTGGTTGGAAGGTAAAGCTAAGGAAACTTGGCAGGGAATTGAGTTAGAGTGTGAGAAAGAATTGTTAAGGCTGACTTTTAGGTTTCTTTCTTTCCTTTCTTTCTTCCTTTCTGTCTGTCTTTCTTTCTGTCTGTCTGTCTTTCTTTCTGTCTTTCTTTCTGTCCTTCCTTTCTCTCTCTTTCTTTCTTTCTTTCCTTCCTTCCTCCTCTCCTCTCCTCTCCTCTCCTCTCCTCTCCTTTCCTTTCCTTTCCTTTCCTTTCCTTTCCTTTCCTTCCTTCCTTCCTTCCTTCCTTCCTTCCTTCCTTCCTTCCTTCCTTCCTTCCTTCCTCCTTTCCTCCTTTCCTCCTTTCCTCCTTTCCTCCTTTCCTCCTTTCCTCCTTCCTTCCTTTTATTTATTTATTTATTTGAAAGGGTTACAGAGAGGGCCTGGAGAGAGAGAGCAAGCGAGCAAGCTCCCATCCATTGGTTCACTCCCCAGATGGCCACAATGACTAGAGCTGGGCCAGGCTGAAAGCAGGAGACCGGAGCTACTTCTGGTCTCCTTGTGGGTGCCAGTACTTGGGCCATCTTCCTCTGCTTTTTGCACGCCATCAGCAGGAAGCTGGATCAGAAGTGGAGCAGCCGGGACACTTAGTGGCACCCATATGGGATGCTGGCACTGCAGGTGGCAGCTTTCCCTGCTACACCACGGCACCAGTCCCCCACTTTCAGATTTCTTCCCACTGGGTAGGCCTATGGGAAGATCAGATGATCGGAATGGGGTTTGGATCTGCCTTTCAGCACCCAGAGGACACAGGAAATAGGTAGTGGCTGCATTTGTAAGCCCGATGTTCCTAAGAGAGACGTAAACTGAAAATAGAAAGGGGCCAGCAGGATTTCCATGGGAATTGCAGGCCTTGGAAGAGAGAATTCAGTTACTGGGGCCGGCGCTGTGGCGTAGCGGGTAAAGCCACTGCCTGCAGTGCCGGCACCCCATGTGGGCACTGGTTCAAGTCCTGGCTGCTCCACTTCCAATCCAGCTCTCTGCTGTGGCCTGGGAAAACAGTAGAGGATGGCCCAAGTCCTTGGGCCCCTGCGCCAGCGTGGGAGACCCAGAGGAAGCTCCTGGCTCCTGGCTTCGGATCAGCGCAGCTCCGGCCATTGGAGCCAGTTGGGGAGTGAACCAGCAGATGGAAGACCTCTCTCTCTCTCTCTCTCTCTTTCTCTCTCTGCCTCTCCTTCTCTCTCTGTGTAACTCTGACTTTCAAATAAATAAATAAATCTTTAAGAGAGAGAGAGAGAGAGAGAAAGGCTGGACCTGGACCTGAGGCTGCCACCTTCCCTGGCTGACCAGAGAAGACCAAGTCTGCTGCGGAAACAGCAGAGATGGGCACAAAGCGGAGGGTGAAGAGGAAGCCAAAGGCAGAGAGAACTTCAAGGCGGGGAGCTCACACCAGCGGAAGGCTGGAAACAGGCCCACCAGGTTTGGAGGCAGTGGATCGTTGGTGGCACTAGCTTGGGGGCTGTGGGGACGTGCTGCAGGTGAGAGGCAGACTGGGACGGCAGGAGCGGGAGGAAGGGAACTGCAAGCGAGGACGCCCTCCCGTCTCGGTGTGCTGTGAGGAGCAGCGGGACCTGTGGCTTGTGCAAGTTTTGCACTGTGCCTTTTCTTTTTTTCAAGTTAGAAGTTGAGCTGCTTAAATACCGTTGGGAAGGGAGCCAGTTGAGGGAGAAGTCAAATAATTCAGGAAAGACAAAGGGCAGAGCATTCATTCATTCGGCAGATTCATTCAGTAACGCCAGTGCCCTGGGCCAAAGGATCCCAGGTGCCTGGGAATTCAGCGGGAGCAGACGGAGTCTTTTCCTGGGGTTGATAGTCTGCGGAGGAAGGCAGATAATGGAGGCGCTGGTGTAAAGTGTGTCAAGGGTGATGAACACCGCGAGGAAAGATCAGAAAGGAGGTGAGCGTAAGATGAGAACATGGAGCAGGAGAGCACGACAGAGCACGCGGAGGTGTGGGGATGGCAGTTTTGCTGTAAGGGACAGCCCGACTCTGAAGGGGATGCCAGCAGAGGGGGAGCAGGCAGTGCCGATGCAGAGGTCCTGAGACAGGAGCACGCTTGCTGTGTGTGAGCACCCGGTGAGTGGGCTGAGGTGCGGGGGGAGGCCAGAGGGAGAGCCAAGGCCACCGTTTCTAATTGTACTCCCCCACTGGGGATTTTGGAGCAAAGGAGTAATGTGATCTGGTTTATATGTGTGTGTCTGTATGTATATATATAAACCATATACATAAATATGTACATATTTTAAGATTTATTTATTTGAAAGGCATAGAGACAGAGAAAAAGAGTTTCCATTTGCTGGATCACTGCTGAAATGCACATTATGGCTGGGGCTAGGCCTGGGCCAGACTGAAGCCAGGAGTCAGGAGCTCCATCCAGGTCTTCCTTGCAGTTGGCAGGGGTCCATGCACTTGGGCCATCTGCTGCTGCTTTCACAGGCCCATCAGTAGGGAGCTGGATCTGAAGTGGAGCAGCTGGGACTCAAACCGGCGCTCCGATATGGGATGTTGGTGTCCCAGGTGGTGACGTAACCCACTGTGCCACCACATGCTGGCTCCGGATTTACATGTTAAGGGGAGCCCTCTGACTGCTGTGTGGGGAAGCTATGGTGGGAGGGAAGCTGCGAGCGGAAGCAGTGAGGCCAGTTAAGAGGCTCAGGGGCTGCAGGTGGGATGGTGGTGGTGGCTAGTGTGTGAGGTTCCAGTGCCGGTGGTGTGAAGCTTCTGTGAAGCCGGAGGGGCGGGAGGCTCCAGAGGTGGAGGCGTGGACACAGCTCTCTCGTAGCAGGAGGGGTGGAGGCTGGGGACGAGGCTGTGGGTAACAGGAGCTGAGCATCTCCTTGCGGCAGCTTCTGAGTTCTGGGTGCAGTAGGAGGCCACAGCCTCCTTGGTGGGGGTTAGAGGAAGGTGATGCAGGGTGATGCAGGGATGGAAGAGGTGTCTAGGGCGCGGGGTGATGGGGGGAGGGAACAGGTGTCTAGGGTGCAGGGTGATAAGGGGAGGAAGTGTCTAGGGTGCAAGGTGATGGGGGGAGGGAACAGGTGTCTAAGGTGCAGGGTGATGCGGGGAGGGAAGAGGTGTCTAGGGTGCAGGGTGATAGGGGAGGGAAGAGGTGTCTAGGGTGCAGGGTGATAGGGGAGGGAAGAGGTGTCTAGGGCACAGGGTGATGGGGGAGGGAAGAGGTGTCTAGGGTGCAGGGTGATGGGGGAGGGAAGAGGTGTCTAGGGCGCAGGGTGATGGGGGAGGGAAGAGGTGTCTAGGGTGCTGGGTGATGAGGGGAGGGAAGAGGTGTCTAGGGCGCAGGGTGATGAGGGGAGGAAGAGGTGTCTAGGGCGCAGGGTGATGAGGGAAGGGAAGAGGTATCTAGGGTGATGAGGGGAGGAAGAGGTGTCTAGGGCACAGGGTGATGAGGGGAGGGAAGAGGTGTCTAGGGCGCAGGGTGATGAGGGAAGGGAAGAGGTGTCTAGGGTGATGAGGGGAGGGAAGAGGTGTCTAGGGTGCTGGGTGATGAGGGAAGGGAAGAGGTGTCTAGGGTGCTGGGTGATGAGGGAAGGGAAGAGGTGTCTAGGGTGCTGGGTGATGAGGGAAGGGAAGAGGTGTCTAGGGTGCTGGGTGATGAGGGAAGGGAAGAGGTGTCTAGGGTGCAGGGTGATGAGGGGAGGAAGAGGTGTCTAGGGCGCAGGGTGATGCGGGGAGGAAGAGGTGTCTAGGGCGCAGGGTGATGAGGGGAGGAAGAGGTGTCTAGGGTGCTGGGTGATGAGGGAAGGGAAGAGGTGTCTAGAGTGCTGGGTGATGAGGGGAGGGAAGAGGTGTCTAGGGTGCAGGGTGGTTGGGGAGGAAGAGGTGTCTAGGGCACATTAGGACAGTGCAGCTGTCCCGTGCAGACGTGAGAAGCAGGCTTCGCTGGCTGTGTCAGGGTTCCTTCTGGTTGGTGACGATGGCTTTCTGGACAGAGGTCCACCTGGACAGGTGAGACGAGGATGGTGCTCTAATCTCCAGGAGGTTAAGACTAAAGGGCAAAGGTGAGGCTGTTGACTGCCTGATAAGAGTCTGCCAAGGGGCTGGTCCTGGGGTGTGAATAGAGGAAAGCTGGCGTGTTGGCCACGTCGCGGGCTGGCAGAGGAGGGTCCCATGGGGACAGTCAGGGCGGGCAGCAGAGAACAGGAAGGAGCTTGAGGTGCTAGCTCCCCAGGGACAAGATTCTGAGTGTGACCAGCACCCCCAGGCTGGCCCGGACTGGGGGAGGAGGAGTTGGGGGACAGTGTGGTCTGCAGCATGGGGCTGGGCGTGGCGGATGAAGTATGTGCAGGGTCCAGAGGTGGAAGGGAGACTGGGCTTTGGCGAGCCCTGGTCACTGCTGGACTTGCTGGAGCAAGGCTAGGCGCGAGCTTTGGTGGTCGACTTCATTTGGGAGTGGAAGGGAGAAAGTGATCTGGTACCCAAGATGCTGATCACTGCAGGCCCCGCCCCCTCCAGTCCCTCCTTTGCAGGAGGCTGTGGACGGCCCCATTGGTGGGGAGGGAGTGGGGAGCAGGGCCTGTTGGAATCTGGAGCGGGGTGCCCCACAAGCACTCCTTTTTCCACACAGCCTCCTCTCATCCTGTAGCAGTTCAGAAGTCTGGCTCCAGAGAGGCAGGGCAGCCTGCATGTGACTCCTGACCACAGTTGCCACCTCCTCGCTGTGTGACCCTGGGCAGGAGGCTTGACCTCTCTGGGCTCCGATTCACCTGTGTGATGGTTAAAGATGAGTACGGTGTTCTTGCCTCTCTGGTTGTGAGGACTGGGGAAGAGGTGTCTAGGGTGCAGGGTTGTGAGCAGTGAGTGCACCGCTTGTGAGCAGTGAGTGTCCGCCGCAGCTTCTGCCTGTGTCAAGGCTCCTCTCGGTTTCTTTCTCCCCTTGGCTTTACTTGGTTCCTCCGGTGGCACCAGAGGCTCTGCACTACGACTCATTCCTGCTGAAAGATCAGAGCAAGAGGACTGGCATCTACCGAGCGCCTGCTGTGTGCCAGCCAGTGCCTTTGTCGTGACTGTCGAGCTGCCTTCGTGGGGTGGTCGTGAGAATCGTGTTCCCCAAGCACGAGTTCTGGGGAGGAGGGGCTGCTTTCTCTCCACGCCTTCTGTAGGCCTCAGGGAGGGACGGTAGCCCCGGCACCCCGCCTGGACTCGAACCAGCGCGGTGTGAATCTCCAGGTGCTTCTCTGCACCATGCTGGGCTGTGCCACGCTGTCTGTGACACACTCTGCCACACACTTTCCTTGTTCCTTTTTCTTCCTCTTTTTAGTAGAGAAAAAAATATTATCCAGATATATCCAGAACTCAGCCATAGGCTGGACCACATGACGCTGGTACCGCTGGCTTAACACTTCCCGCCTGTAACAATGGCGCCCTCACCCGCCTGTGTACCTCCTCGGTGTCCTCCCTGCCCCACGCCCCCCTGCTGGCAGCCTCCTGATTGGCATCCCTGCTTCTCCCCTGGCCACCAACGCCTCAGACTCCCAGCAGCAGTGGAGTGCTCCATCTGGGCGTTGGGTCCTCCGTCTCCCGGCCCCTGCTGTGCTCAGTGAAGAGAAGAGAGATTTTTTTTCTTCGACAAAGGGTACTTAGTATCCCTGCCGCTTGTGGGAATACTGAGGGGTAAATTAGGCAAAACTGCAGGAAATCTGACCGCAGGAGTTGTAACAGGTTCTTGGACTTGGGCAGCTGCTCTCCCCAGAGCGGAAGCGTGCTTCCTCCTCCCCACTTGGGACAGTGCTGCTGTCCACTGTCACTGTGCCCTGTGCCGCTGCTGCCGTAGCTGCACCAGCCCTTGCTCATTTCCCATTTTTTTAAAAAGGTTTATAGTTATTCACCTGAAAGTCGGAAAGAGAAACACAGTTCTCCCATCTGCTGGTTCACTCCCCAGATGGCCGCAACAGCCAAGGCTGGGCCAGGCCAAAGCCAGGAGGTTCATCCCATATGGGAGGCAGAGGCCCAAACATTCAAGCCCTCTTCCACGGCTTTTCCCAGGCCATTAGCAAGGAGCTGGATTAGAAGTAGAGCAGCTGGGGGCCAGCGCCGGCATCCCATGTGGGCACCGGATTCTAGCCCTGGTTGCTCCTCTTCCAGTCCAGCTCTCTGCTGTGGCCCGGGAGGGCAGTGGAGGATGGCCCAAGTGCTTGGGCCCCCTGCACCTGGCTCCTGGCTTTGGATCAGCGCAGCGCCGGCCATGGAGGCCATTTGGGGAGTGAACCAATGGAAGGAGGACCTTTCTCTCTGTCCCTCTCTCTCACTGTCTATAACTCTGCCTGCCAAAAAAAAAAAAAAAAAAAAGTAGAGCAGCCGGGACATGGACCAGTGCCCACATGGAAAGCCTGCGTTGTAGGCAGCAGCTTTACTCACCACGCCAGAATGCCAGCCCCCTTCATTCCCTTTTGAAAATCAGCGTGCACCTTCACTGTGGTCAGGATGCAGCAGGCCGTGCAAGGGCCGGGAGATTCCAGAGCTGTCCCAGCTGGGTGGGGCTCATAGGGTAGTAAAACACCTGGGTTTTAACCTGTGGTTGCGGCATTCCTGGTTTGTATTAGTGATAGCAAAACCATATGTTTATATTGTTCTGCATTTGGAGTTCACAGAGTGAGTCTGTGTGTTTGAGAGTCAGAAATGCAGAAGTTACGAGCCCAGGGCACAGAGCCTGATTTTCCTAGCTGGGAACCTCTGTGGGTCTTGTCTCTTCATCTGTAAAAGTCACAGCAGAATGTGGCCCTGAACTCTGGGCCTCTGGCTTCCCAGCTGCTCTTTAGCTGAGCAGTGTTCAGCTTTTGTCTGTGTCGTGCTGATCATAGCCTTCGGGAGCCACCTGCCTGCAGCCCTGGAAGCTCTTGCGCCTGGTTCTTCTCCGTCCCTTAAAACAAAGGTTGCCAGGGCAGCCTTTACGTCAGTCTTCTTGAACCGTGGTATTTTTAAATAGTTAGAGCTGCTTTGAATTGCAATCTGAGCTTTTACTTAAAGTCTGGATTTTTGATCTCTAGAAAAATCCGAACCACCGGGCTCAGGGTCTCTAGAGGTGCCAGTCAGTGGGGGCTGAGAGGCTGCTGCCCCTCCTGCCCTGTCTATTGGGTGGGGAGGGGGCTGCCCTGCCACTAATACCTCACACCTACCATGTTTCTCCTTGAGGCTGCCTGCCTTTTTTAAAGTTTTATTTTTTATTTTCATCTACTTGAAAGGCAGAGCAAGAGAGAGAGAGACTGACACACACATGTACACAGGCACACAATGCAGGGGTGAGAGGAGAGGGAGAGACAGAGCAAGAGATTGGGATTGAGATTTTCCATCTGTCTGTTTACTCCCCAAATGCCTGCAACAGCTAGAGCTGGGACCAGGCTGAAGCCTGCAGCTGAGAACTCCACCCAAGTCTCCCCTGGGGGTGGCAGGGGTCCCGGCGTTTGAACCATCATTTGCTGTCTCCCAGGATGCATTAGCAGGGAGCTGGATCTGAGGTGGAAGTGCCAGAAGCCTAACTGGCATTGCCAGATGGAACATGGGCATCCCAAGTGGCACCACAGCACCTGCCCCTCCGTGGGCCTTTGGGTGTGTAACCTCTGCCTTTGGTTTTGCTACCCACCGTGCTTCTGTGAGTAGCCGTCCTGGTGACTGGTTGGCTGATTGTGGTCGGTGGCATTCCAGATAGAGATGATGTTAGAGCTCAGAGGCTAGCAGGGACGCCCACAAAAGCTCACTGCTTCAGGTGCGTTAACACTTAAGCTGGTCCCCAGCACTGTGACCGTGATTGGAAGGAAAGTACGTCGTGGGGGCGGCACTGGCCAGTGTGGCGTGTCACAGGGGAACAAGTGATCTTGTCAGCCTGGCAGGTGTAGGCTTCTAGGGCTTGGTCATCAGCCTCGTGGGCTGAGGCTCCTTGGCGTTCCCCAGCTTTGTGGGCCTCTGCCAGGGAAGGGGAAGCCGCTGCTTGTCCCTGGAGGGCAGCATCTCTGCCACACAGTCCCCCGGACAGACCGGCTGTACTGCAGGCCTCTGGTCCAGGAGCGAGATGCGTGTGGGCACTTCTCTCCTGTTTGCTTATGCCTGTAATAAGACAGTGACACACCAGTGGGAAGTTAGACACTGCCACTGTTTACTTGACTTTCACATCCTCAAGTTCAGTCTAGAATAGAGTTGCCTCTCTTGAACCGTGTCCTGGGCTTGCCAGGGTAGCCTCTGGTTCTCAAGAGGCTGTCCTGAGGGAGGTGAGCTGCGTGCGTGGTGGTCAGGGCCCGTGTCCCTCCCCTGCCTGCTCTGGTAGCACCGGCACATTCAGCAGAGTGGGTGTGAGGGTTCTGTGTACAGACAGTGAGACCTGGTGTTCACCCCACAAAGCCGTGTTCCTCTGGAAGGAAGGCTGTCTCTGAGATGGCAGTTTCCGAATAGTGACACTTGATTCGCAGAGCTTTGCCTCTGTAGTTACTGTAACCTCCATGGTACAGATTTTTAAATTAATTGTAGCTCATCAGGATTACACATGCCTAACACCACTGAACTATACACATGTTTTATGATTAAGGTGGTAAATTTTATTACGTATACTTTACCACAGTAGGCTTGAAAAGTGCTGTATAAAGTCTACACGTTTATCATAGAGAATGTGAAAAAAATCAAAAAGTCATCATCCCAGCACTTAGTTTTCTTCACTGTTTTGTTCTGTTCATTCCCAGTCTTCTATGCACATTTTTGCACAGTGGAGGTGTCACCATTTCACAGGTTGAGTATCCCTTACCCGAGATGCTTGGAAACAAAAGTGTTTTGAATTTTGCATTTTTCCAGGTTTTGGAATACCTGCCTATACATAATGAGATATCTTGGGTATGGGACCCAAGTCTAAGCATGAAATTGATTTGTGTTTCGTATATGCCTTACACTCGTAGGCTGATGATGGTTTTATACAGTAATAGCGTTTTCTGTTTGTAGCACACCTGTGTCAGGACAGCGCTTTGAAGTCACTTGTGGCATTTGTCCCTTGCAGCATCATGCCAGCACTTTGAAAGTGTCGGGTTTCGGAGCATTTCAGAGTTTGGATTTTTGAATTGGGTTGCTCAGCCTGTGCCATGAGATTGTGGGACAGGGGCTGCAGAACCCAGGCGCCCAGGTTTGGTTCTGTGCCCTGGTTCCTGCCGTGGAACAGTGGGAAGGCTGCCTGACCTTCTGTGCCTTGGGTTCCCTGTGGAAATTACTGGTTCTCATCAAGGGCAGTTTTGCTCCAGGGACGCCTGGCAGTGTCTGGAGACACTGTTTGGTTTCTGAGACTTTGGGAGGGTGAGGGAATCTACTGACATCCAGCGGGTAGAGGCCAGGGGTGCTGCTGAACCCCCACAACGCACAGAACAGCCTCACGACGGGGTCGCCCACCCCTCACGTCACTCAGCCGAAGCCAGGCAGCCCTGCTCGGTATGAGATGGAGATGGCAGCAGTGCCTCCCTGGTACGGCTGTTGTGTAGAGTGAATGAGAAAACATGTTTGCAGAGTAATGCCCCGCACGTGGCAGTTCCCAGTGCTAGGTGATGCTGCTGCTCTTACCATTTCTTTCGCGTCATGTCAGTATTTCTGTATTTAAATTTCTCGTCAACATTCTTTTTAATGACTTCCAAGTATCTTGTAGCAAAGTTTTAGTAAATGCTGCCTGCTCCTAACACGCTTTTCCTTCTTCCCTACCAGATGAAATTAAAGCGGAAATAGAGAAGCAGAGGTAAGCTACAGCGCTGTGTCCTTAAAGAAAGACTGCACCGGGAGTGGTGTCAGGGGACCCCTTTCTCTGGGCGTGTCCTGCTGTTCTGTTTCGTTTCTTTTTTTTTAAAGATTAATTTATTTGAGAGGCAGAGTTAGAAGCAGACACACACACACACACACACACACAGAGAGACATAGGAAGAGAGAGAGAGAGAGAGAGAGAGAGAGAGAGGGAGGTTTTCCATCCACTGGTTTACTCCCCAAATGGCCACAATGGCCTGAGTTGAACCAATCTAAGCCAGGAGCTGGGAACTTCTTTCTGGTTCCCCCACATGGGTGCAGGGGCCCAAGCACTTAGACCATCTTCTGCTGCTTTCCCTGGCCATAATAGAGAGCTGGTTCGGAAATGGAGCAGCCAGGACACGAACCAGTGCCTGTATGGGATGCTGGCGCCATAGGCAGAGGCGTAACTTACTATGCCACAGCGCCGTCCCCATCTGCTGTTTCTAACCCTGGGGCAGCGCATGCTCTCCTAACGCCGTACTGGGCACAGAGCAGGGTACAGTGTGTTTGAACCAGTGCTAGGTTAGCACTTTACTGCCGTAGCACTTGAAGGAGTGTTAGCCAGCTTTTCTTAGATAGAATACTTGAGAGGAGCTGCCTGGTAAAGAATCAGGTTTGTTTTGGCTCATAGTTGTGGGGGTTCACAGTCTAAGATCTGGTGGCCTCATTGGTCTGGCCTCTGACAGAGGTGGTGGGAGGCAGAACGCGTGTGGGGTGAGGGTCGCATGGAGAGACAGGAGCACTCTCTCCTCATGTACCCAGCCCTTTCATGAGAGCTGCCTTCAAGGATGCACCCCAGGGACCTAAAGACCTGTCTCTGGGCCTGTCTCCCAAATGCCATAACCATGTCAATCTCTACCCTCCATCTTTCAACCATTAACTAAAACGTTAACTGTGAATGTGAGACTTTGGGGTTTAAATGTCTGTGTGTTTGGCTCTCCAGGAGCCAAATCCTGGGTCAAGGTGAAGTAGAAGGGGTTGTCCCATCTCACTTGAGAGCTGTGCCGTCAGGAAGGGGTCATGACGTTTTAGAACTGAAGCTGTGGCACGGCTGGCGCCAGCCTTCAGCCCACTGAGCAGGGAACTCTCTGTGTGGCGCCCTCACGGCTTTCTCCAGCTTGGAGCCGTCTGGCCGGGAGGTGCGGTTTGCCTGCTGTTTAATTAAATGGTTGCCATTGGGAAGGTGAGTTAGAGTCGGGTGTAGGAAAAGCAGCCTCTTTTTTTCCTTTCCCTCCCTCAGCCCTCTCCTGCTTTTTCCTAGGCTCGGCGCTGCTGCACCACCAAAGGCTAACTTCATTGAAGCTGACAAGTATTTCCTTCCGTTCGAGCTGGCTTGCCAGTCCAAGTCCCCCCGGGTGGTCAGCACATCCCTCGACTGCTTGCAGGTACTGCGTTCAAACTTGGCGTAAAGGATTCTGTCCCAGCCCCAGGTGGCCTTCACGCAGAGCCATGCTGGTGACTGCCAGGCACTCAGAATGCACGCGGCGGCCATGGTGAGAGGAGCAGTTCAGCCAGCCCTTGGCTTGGTCTCCTGAGGCAGGGCGGAGCAGGGGCTAAGCTCCTTACTGAAACAAGAATTTGTTTCCCTGGTAATATCTTACTCATTGATCCACATATACATGTTTTTCTAAATGAAACTTTCAGCATTAATTGGAGTATTTGGTTTACATGGGCACAAAAAGCATTAGCTTTGTCTTTTAGAGATTGATTTATTTGAAAGGGAGAGCATCAGAGGGACAGGGAGAGGCAGAGAAAGATCCTCCGTCTACTGCTTCATTCACCAAGGGACTATAACAGCCAGGTCCGGGCCAGATCAAAGGCAGTCGCCTGCAACTCCACCCAGGGCTCCCACAACGGTGTCAGGGGCCCAAATACTGGGGCAGTAGATTTTTAATTAATTAATCAAAATTAAACAAAAAAAGCCTAGAGACAGAGCTCCCATCTGCTGGTTCACTCCCCAAATGGCCACAACAGCCTGGGCTAGGCTGGGGCTGCAGCCAGGAGCTGGGAACATAATCTAGGTTTCCCACATGGGTGGCAGGCACCCAGTTACTTGAGCCATCATCACTGCCTCCAAGGATTTCCATGAGTAGGAAGCTGGAGTGAGGAACCAGAGCTGGCAATTGAACCCAGATTCCCTGATGTGGGACATAGGCACCCTAATTGCTAGGCTGAATGCCTGCTCTTATGACTTGGGTCTCTTCATTCCTGGTCCAATATTTTTTTTCTCAAGACCTATTCCTGACATTTCTTTCTTCCTTCCTCCCCTGCCCCGCCCCGCCCCGCCCCGCCCCGCCCCTCCCCGCCCCTCCCCTCCCCTCCCCTTCCCTTCCCTTCCCTTCCCTTCCCTTCCCTTCCCTTCCCTTCCCTTCCCTTCCCTTCTTTCAAGATTTATTTATTTATTTGAAAGAGTTAGAAAGAGGAGAGGCAGAGAGAAAGAGAAGTCTTCCATCTGCTGGTTCACTCCCCAGTTGGTGGTAACGGCTGGAGCTGTGCTGATCTGGAGCCAGGAGCCAGGAGCTACTTCTAGTCCTCTCATGTGGGTGCAGGGGCCCAAGGACTTGGGCCATCCTCTACTGCTTTCCAAGGCCACAGCAGAGAGCTGTATCGGAATTGGAGCAGCCGGGACTCAAACCGGCACCCATATGGATGCCAGCACTGCAGGCGGCAACTTTACCCGCTACACCACGGCTCTGGCCCCGCTGAGATGTCTGATTACCTTAAAGGACCTTATTCTTGACCTCAGTGGGGAACTCATAACAGTGAGAAGAGTTCAGTAAATGTTAAAAATGTGTTGAAGAGAAGCACAGTTTGCCAGTGTTCTGCAGACCTGGCGTGGTGACTAGGTTCTCCATGACAGCGCTTAGGGGGCTCTGCTGGAAACGTGTCTGAACCCCTGTGGTCTTCAGAAGGAGCCTGGTGGCTGATGGGTGTGCCTGCCGAGGCACGCCTGCGAGGCGGCCGTCCCGTCTAGCACTGGCTCTCCCCTCTCTTCTTTGATACGTGTAGCTGACAGTTGAGGAGTTTTTTCACAGGAGCAGCTCTTCTAATTGAAAACCCATTTTCTCATTCAAGATAATTCCCTGCAGATTGTCCCACGTGAGACGTGCAGTGTGCCACCGTTCTTGAATGCTAGGAGCAAATCCTCCTCTCCTGAAATAGTTGTCGCTGTGAATGTCTTCTGAGGAAGTCTGGCCCAAGCTGAATTTGAGTTGTTTCCTCCCGTGTTGGGGTTGGTTTGGGAGCTGGGGCTGGGAACGCTGGCTGGCTGTTAGCCTGGGGTGAACCCTGTCCGGGTGTTTCCTCCACGTAACAGAGAGCTGCTTGCTTTCCTCCTCATTTTAGAGTTGAGGGAACTAAGCATAGACACTGGTCCAAAGTCCCACCGCCAAGAAGCATTGAAACGGGGTGGGGCTCAAGGACTTTCTCACCCGACATCTATATTCTTACTCAGTTCTAAATAGAGTTTGATTGGGACACAGCTGTCTTAGTCTGCTTGCGCTGCTAATGTAGAATACTGTGGACTGGGGGCTTAAACAGCAGACATTTATTTCTCACTTCTGCAGGCTGGGGAGTCCAGGAACAGAGTCCTCTTTGTGGCTTACTGACGGCTGCATTCCGCTGTGTCCTCACTTACCAGAGAGAGTGAGCGAGCGAGCGAGCGAGCTCTGGTCTCCCTTTATGGGACACTGATCCCATCCTGAGGACCCTGCCCTCATGACTTCATCTAGGCCTGATTGTCTCCCAGAGCCCTGATGTCATCACCTTGGGGCTAGAGCTTCAGCGTATGCATCCGGGGACACGTAGTCACCGAGTCTATGGCAGCAAATGGGCCGTTCACTTATGTGGTACCTGTGGCTGCTTCCTGCAGCCGCAGTGGAGTTGAGGAGTTGTGGTAGAGACCATGTCACTCCCAGCGCCCAAGTGTTAAGTCCCTGCTGTTATGGAAGGAAGTCAGCGGCCCCTGCTCTCAGCCGTGACCCGGCAGTTCAGGCCCCTTGCCTCACGAACCAGTCCTTAGCTGGAGCCGTGTGTGTGAGTGGGCTTCAGATGGAAACACTGGCGTCCTGCTTTTACGACAGCCTGCGGCGAGTCTTGGCTAATGGCCCAAGTTCTTATCTTTTTTAGAAGAAGTTCTGTGGAATTTAATAGGCTCCAGGACTTCTTCATTGAGCATACAAAATACAAAGTATGTCCTTACGACATTAGGAAGTGATTCGGTGCTCCCTGGACTGTTGGAAAAGCTGCCCCTTGGTTGCTGCCCGGCTAAGCCTGATGGACTGGCTTTCCCAGAGCTGGTGAGGAAGCTTCTGTCTTGGAAACAGAGGGCCCGCATCTAGGGATAGAGCCCAGTTTTGCAAGAATTGAAGCCAGCCGCAGACGTGTGATGGTGCTCTGTCATTGCTTGAGCTTGGGGAAGAGATGCGGGCACAGTGCTTCAGTGGGGCTTGGTTTGCCCTGAACACCGTTGGCTCCGCTTCCTTTTCCCCACTGAGAGAAGCTGCAGCTCCCCTTGATCAGGGGAGCACAGGGCTGGCTCTGGCGGGAGGGTTCACATCTCCTTCTCTGAGCTAATAAGTGGTTTTCTTTTCTTTGTTTTTTTTTCTTAACGATTTAGTTAATTGAACGGCAGAGTGACAGAGAGAAAGGGAGAGAAAGATCTTCCATCTGCTGATTCACTCCCCAAATGGACACAACAACCAAGGCTGGGCCAGGCCAGAGCCTGGAGCCTGGAGCTCCATCTGGGTCTCCCACGTGAGTGGCAGGGGCCCAAGCACTTGGGACATCCTCCACCGCCTTCCCAGCTAACGCTGCTTGCATTAGCAGGGAGCTAGATTGGAAGTGGAGCAGCCAGGATTCAAACCAGTGCTCCAATATGGGAAGCCGGCATTGCAGGCTGTGGCTTTACCCACTGTGTCACAACACTGGCTCCTAGTGAGTGGTTTTCAGATTTTTCAACACAGAATCAGTGATTTTAAAAAATTTCTTTGAGTATATCCTCCCAATATATTAATAATTTTCATTTAAAATTATATATATGTACCAGTGTTATTAAAGTACATACATTATAAAACACAAAAATAGAACTTTAAAAGAGCAAGATAGAAGATAGAAGTAACTCCAGTGTGTTCTTCCTGCTTCCCAGTGAAGGCTGGGGGAAGCCATTTGACCAGCCCTGTCCATACCACAGGCATCCACTGTATTTATTACTAGGAAACTGGATTTTTAGCACACATTTAAAAGTTAATTTGTAATTATATGAGTTGTACATGACTGTGAGGGTTTTTTTGTTTATCTGAAAGGCAGAGTTAAAAGAGAGAGAGATCGTCCATCTGCTGGTTCGTTCCCCAAATGGCCACAACGGCCGGGGCTGGGCCAGCGAAGCCAGGAGCCAGAAACTCCATCTGGGTCTCCCACGTGGGTGACTGGGGCCCAAATACTTGGGCTATCTTCTGTTGATGCCCCAGGTGCATTAGCAGGAAGCTGGTTTGAAAACGGGGCAGCTGGTACCTGAACCAGCTCTCATCGAGATGCCCGCGTCACGAGCTGTGGCTTAATCTGCGGTGCTGTAATGACAGGCCCTGGTAAAACTTTCTTTTTAGAGATTTATTTATTTATTTGAAAAGCAGAGCTACAGAGAGAAAGAGTTCTTCCATCTGCTGGCTCACTCCCCAAGTGGCCGCAGTGGCCAGAGCTAGGCCAACCCAAAGCCAGGAGCCCGGAGCTGCTTCCGGTCTCCCATGTGAGTGCAGGGGCCCATGCTTGGGCCCTCTTCTGCTGCTTTTCCCAGGTACATTAGCAGGGAGTTGGATTGGAAGTGGAGCAGCTGGGCCTTGAACCGGCGCCCATACAGGATGCCGGCGCTGCAGGCGGTAGCTTTACCTGCTGTCACAGCACTGGCCCCGTTAAAATGTTTTTAAAACTGCAAAGAACTACTTGAGCTACTGGCCCCAGACCCAGTCGCTGGTTTAGGTGTGTAATTTTATCTTTTCCCTTTTTAAAGACATAGTATCTCTGTGCAGCTTCCTTCTGACATTCAGCAGTGTTTCTAAGGTCGGCTGGGTTGCCACGTGCAGACCCGGTACGTCCCTCTTGACTGGTGCGCCCTGTTCTACGTGACGGTGTCTTTTCCCTAGCCCTCTGAGAGGCACGTACACACGGAGTGCAGTGAGCAGGGCTGTACAACAGAGCTAGGAAGGCCTGTTGGAGTGCTGTGTTTCCTCATCTTCCTCTCCGTGCCAGAACACTCCTGCGTAATCCCCTGGGGTCACGCGTTAGTGGGCCAGCTGCCCACAGGCTCTGCCCTGTCCCCCACCCTCTCATTGCATCAGCAAAAAGACAGGCGGGAACGGGAAGCTGTGGGAGATGGGGATTGGAAGAGAGCCTGCAAACCTTACAAGTCCCTCAAGGATCCCTTAGGGGTTTCTGGCTTTATTGTGGCCTCCCACTCCCCACTCCTACCCCCACCCCCCACCCTGAGAAGAGAAACTATGAGAAGCAGAATCGTGTCCATGTCACTTGCCATTTTATCGCCAGCACCCAGGACGGTGCCTGGCACAGGGAAGGGTGAGCAAGCAGAGCCAGGAAGCCCCCCAGGGCACGGAGCTCTGCTGTCTTCCTGGCCCCCTCACCTCGGGTGGGAGGGAGATAGCCTGGGAGCCTGCTGCTCACGGAGCGGGTGTGCCCTTCGTGGGCCCTGCAGAGGAGCCGTCCTTTCTCATGCTTCACTTAAACTCCCAGCCGTTCGTCTCTGTCTTGGCCTTGTAGCTTCAATGTTGGAGCTTGCTTTTATTTTTCTTATGTTGTTTGTTTGAAAGGCAGAGAGACAGAGTGCTCCCCTCCTCTGGTTCACCCCCAAAATGTCCCAGCCACTAGAACTGGGCTGGGCCAAAGTCAGGAGCTGGAAACTCCTCCGGGTCTCCCATGGGGGTGACAGGGACCCAGTTACTGCCACCTTCCAGCATCTGCATTGGCAGCAAGCTGGGGTCAGGGGCCGGAAATGGGCTTTGAGGCCAGGCGCTCTGATGTGGGAGGCCCGCACCTCGCGCACAGTCTTAGTGCCCCCAGGAGCTTGCTTTCAGCATTCACGTCTTAGAAGTTGGTTGAGCGTCCCTTGTAACCCAGCCTGAGTCCGTCAGGAGTGAGGGGAAGCAAGCAGCCGGGCTGCCTCTCTGAGAGCTGCATCCGCAGCAGCTGGGGGAGGGGTGGGGGAGGCACCTGGACTTGCTCCCCGTCTGGAGGTCCCCGGAGCTGGACGTGAGCTGCACGGTGTGCACACCTTGCTTCTGCTCTCAAGCGCTTGGTCAGCAGTATCATGTTTCTGCTCTCAGCCTCTCTGTCTTGATCTGTTTTTCTTTCTGCTTACTGAATGGCTGTGCTTTTGTAGCTAAGGATGGGGAAGAGTGTTGAGAAACTGCAGTGCTGGGCCTCTGCGGGGTGGCCGGTCGTCTTCCCACCGCAGCAGGAAGCCTCAGGAGCTCCGGTGTGCTGCTTACGGGCAGAGGCGAGAACGTCGCAGCCCGAGCTTCCCGAGATAGAGCACTGCCTGGCGCTTTGCTGGTGCTTGCCAGCCCGCCTGAAGCAGAGTGCCTTAAGCTCACGTGGCTTTCGGGCTGCCATCCACATGGCCCGGAGAGCCGGGAGCCAAACCCTGACTCCTGGGCTCTGCTGCTGGTGCTCTGCTTCAGCGGGTCTGGGTAGTGGTGCAGGAGTCTGTAATTGTGATGAACTCTCAGGTACTTCTGGAGCTGAGCTGCGCTTGGAAAACATCTTGACCTTTGAGGCTCCTTCCGCTCTCCTTTCTCCACGCTGAAATCCAGGTCGCAGGTGAGGTGGTGCAAGCAGCCACCTGACAGGTCACGGCTAAGCAGCCCTCCAGCCATGTGGGTGACGCAGTTTGAAACAGGGGTATGGAATGCAGTTATTATTTTTGGAATAGAAAATATACTGATATGACTCAACACTGAAAAAGAATGGAAAAAAAAAAAAAAAGAAAAAGAATGAAGGGGCCAGTGCTATGGCATAGTGGGTAAAGCTGCTGCCTGCAGTGCCAGCATCCCATATGGGTGTGGGCACTGGTTCAAGACCTGGCTACTTCTCTTCCAGTCCAGCTCTGCTACGGCCTGGGAAAGCAGTGGAGGATGGCCCAAGTCCTTGGTACCCTACACCCATGAGGGAGGCCTGAAAGAAGCTGGCTTCTGGCTTCGGATTGGCCCAGCTCCAGCCATTGCAGCCATCTGGGGAGTGGACCAGAGGATGGAAGACCTCTCTCTCCCTGCCTCTGCCTCTGCCTCTGCCTCTCTATAGCTCTGCCTTTCAAATAAATAAATATTTAAGAAAGAAAGAATGAAGGATGTGTATTGGCCCAGTGGTTAAGATGCTGATTGAGACCCCAGCATCCCATGTCGCAGTGCCTGGGTTCAGTTCCTGGGTCCAGCTGTCAATTTCAGCTTCTTGACTGACACACACCCTAGGAGGCAGCACGTGATCCTCGGGTGATGGGGTCTCCCGTGTGGGAGACCTGGATTGAGTTCCAGCTCCTGGTTTCAGCCAGATTCAGTCTTGACCTTTACTGGCATTTGGGGAGTGAACCAACAGATGGGAACATATCCCCCCCCCCCCCCCCGAACAAATTTTTTTTTTTAAAGTTTTTTTAAAACAGAATGAAGGCCGGCACCGCGGCTCACTAGGCTAATCCTCCGCCTTGCGGTGCCAGCACACCGGGTTCTAGTCCTGGTTGGGGCGCCGGTTTCTGTCCCAGCTGCCCCTCTTCCAGGCCAGCTCTCTGCTATGGCCAGGAGGTGCAGTGGGGGATGGCCCAAGTGCTTGGGCCCTGCACCCCATGGGAGACTAGGATAAGTACCTGGCTCCTGCGAACGGATCAGCGCGGTGCGCCAGCCGCAGCGCGCCGGCCGCGGCGGCCATTGGAGGGTGAACCAACGGCAAAGGAAGACCTTTCTCTCTGTCTCTCTCTCTCACTGTCCACTCTGCCTGTCAAAAAAAAAACAAAAAAAACAAAAAAAACACAACAGAATGAAGACATGAACTTGCCATAAAGTTCCTGCCCACGCTGCTCAGTTCTCTCCTCGAGTAAAGCATGTTGTCATTAGTTTAAGTATTTGAATATTTACATTTAAAAAGTATACTTATGATATTTTCAAATTAGCATACATGTATTTTACTTTTAAAATTTACTTGAGAGGTGCGCAGTGTTTTTACCCACTCTGCTCCCGGGTACCATTGCAGAACGGCCAGGACCGGCCAAGCCGGAGTCCGAAGCTGGGACCTCAGTCCAGGTCTCTCGTGTGGGTTGGTAGCAGGAGCCCACTCAGCTGAGCTGTCACCATTGTGTCCCAGGGTGTGCACTAGCAAGAAGCTAGAGTTAGGAATTGGAGCCAGGGTTTGAACCTAGGTACTGTGGTGTGGGATGTGGACATTTAACCTGGGTCTTAATCACTGGGCTCACTACTTGCCCAGTTCACCAGTACCTTAAGTAGATTCCATGATTTGTACAATAGTGACACTTGTGCAGCCATCGCTACAATCTAATTTTAGAGTAGTTTGTAATCACCGTGGAATGAAGCACTGAACACATTTCTGGTCACCATCCTTGTCCCTCTAACTACCTCCCCCTGGGCTCTGGACAATCCCTGGTCACTTTCTGTCTGGCATGGATGGTTTTTAATCCCTCATGCTTTTGCACAAACCATTGTCTACTGGCAGTGTTCTGGACCCTGCTTTTTTTTTTATCAGACATTGCATTAGCATCACAGGGAGCTTTTGCCATCAGGAGACCGGACGGAAGGCGCTCCCACGGGCTGGCTGTGCCTGCCTGGCTCCCGAGAGCAGGGGCAGCTGTAGGAGCAGGAAGTTAAAGGCTGTGCTGACTGCCTTTCTGTTGCTTCTGTGGGCGGCCTCCACCCTGGCCAGGCAGAAACATCTCATCTGTGTTCTCTCTGTGTCTAGAAACTCATCGCATATGGGCACATCACCGGCAATGCCCCCGACAGCGGAGCCCCAGGGAAGCGGCTGATCGACAGGATCGTTGAAACCATTTGCAATTGTTTCCAGGGCCCTCAGACTGACGAAGGGGTTCAGTTACAAATAATTAAGGTATTTCTGCTTGTTCCCTTGGTCTGGCTTTTAAATTAGAAAGTCGGCCCCCTTTGGGAATGTAGAGTTCTGATTTACCATGTGTGCGTGTCCCAGGTGGCGCTGGGCTGGGACAGGACAAGTGAAGCCTCACTTAGATCTTTGGTTAAGTGTCAGAATTTATTAGTGTAGACGGAGACAAGAAGAATAGAACCAGGTGTGTTTTCAGAGTCAACAGTTCCACTAATAACAATGTCAATTGCCTGTGAATTAAATGGACTTGAAACTCTCTGGTTTCCCCCCTTGGAATTCTGGGTTCCTGGCCTGTCACTCACCAGGAGGTCTTCATGGATGCCCCCCATTCCACTTCCTTGTGCCCTGTTGCTGCAGGAATGGCTTGGCAAAGGATGGGACCATCTGCTTGTCAGCAGCAACAGGATGGGTGTGGCCTTGTTCTGAATATGTTAGCTCTATGAGGGATGACTCCATGTGTTAGCTGCACCTGTCTTTTTCCTTTGTTAAAATTTTTTATATTTTTTTATTTGAGAGAGAGAAATAAGCACAGAGAGATCTCATCTATTAGTTTCACCCCCCAAATGCCTTCAACAGAGGGGCCCGAGTCAGGAGTCAGGGAGCTCAGTCCAGGTCCCCCACGTGGGTGGCAGGGACCCAAGTACTTGAGCTGTCACCTGTGTCTCCCAGGGTGTGCATTAGCAGGAAGCCAGAGTCAGGAGCCAGACCTGAGGACCAGATTCAGAGGTTTTGATGTGTGTCAGCAGCTGCTGTTGTTACTTTGTTGCTGTTGTTGGGGGATGGTATTTATTTTTTAATTTTTCATGTCCTTGACAGGCAAAGTGATAGTGAAATAGAAAACAAGTGCACTCCTTAGAACTGGCCCACTTGCCCAGTGCACAGAAGGCCAATCGCGGGATGGTAGAAGAAAGCAGGCGTTTATTGCCATGCGCAGAGCAAGGAGCTGGGCAGCTGTTGCCTAATTCCCGGGCTCCCTGGGAGGTGGGGTGAAGCTTAGAGGCTGGAATTGGGATGAGAGGCCAGGTTCTTTTTTCTTTTTTTTTTTTTTTTTTTTAAGGAATTTTCATGGTGAACAGTGGGTTTTTGTCAGTCTGGGGTTTACATGAAGAGGGTTGGTACCTTCTGCCTGGACCTAGAATTCCCCCCGAGAAGAAAGCCCTGGAGACACCAGGTGTGGAAGCAAATAACCTCAGGGTCCAGGGACTGGGACCTGGTAGGGCCCATGTGCACTCCCTCAGTTTAGTGAGTTAGTCAAGTGGTTGATTTGCTATCAAAAAAGCAGAGCAAGGACATTTCCAGCTCAGGGAGGGAGGCTGGGAGACTGGGCCTGATGACGTTTAGTATCTATGTTCAAGGCACTATAAGGGGCTCAGTTTCCAGAGAGAGAGAGTTCTCCCATCCACTGGTTCATCTGGGCTGGCTCAAACTGAAGCTAGGAGCCACAGACTCCCTCTGGGTCTCTCGCGTAGTGGCAGGGGCCCAAGCCCTGGAACCATCGTCTGCTGTGGGATGCGAAGCTCTAACTGGCGTTCCTGCAGGGGATTCAGGCACGGCAGGTGGTGGCCACAAGTCCTGACCCATGGCTGCCGACTCCTTAACCAGGAGCCCAAACACCTGCCACAGCTGCGCCTTTCCTAAGCGCTCCCGAAGCCCCGCCAGGGCACTGGAAGGAGCAGCCGTAGCGTGTGCGTTCTCTGGTCGCTGTGGAAGCGATCGAGCTGCAGCCCGCTCCCTCCTGAGAGAAGCGTTCTTTCGTTGTAGGGTTTTCAGTAGTGTTAATATTTGGAAGCTTGGCTTTTTACAAAACGAGCCAGTGGGAAGCCTAATTCAACATCACTTACTTCAAATGATTTGGGTTTTGTGGAGTTTAGTAATTGTTTTTAAACATGGAGCGATAGGAAGTTGGCTGTTGGGACCAGTCCTCCAGTTTGGTTTGCAGGACAAAACCAAACCCCCCAGGAGAGTCTGGCTAGGGGAGGGGCGGAGGGAGGAGGGTGTTTATGGAGGTGAAGGTTTCTGGTTTCTGTTTTAGGCCCTTCTGACGGCAGTGACTTCCCCACACATCGAAATTCATGAGGGCACCATCCTGCAAACGGTGCGGACGTGCTACAATATCTATCTGGCCAGCAAAAATCTCATCAATCAAACCACCGCCAAGGCCACCCTCACCCAGATGCTGAACGTCATCTTCACCCGCATGGAAAACCAAGTGGTGAGTGGCGGCACTTCCGGCCGCCGGGGTCAGGACGCTGTCTCGGCCCTGAGCTCTGTGATGTGTGGCCCTGGTGCCCTGAGAAGATTTGCTAGCACTTCCGAGTTAACCCTTCTGCCTGCGCATTCTCGGTGCTGTGCTTTGTTCTTACTTTAAAAGCAGAGGCAGCATCAGGCATGTGTTTTAAGCATTTGTGTTTGGAATTTTCTTTGAGTTTCTCAAAGGAATTGCCTTCCTTTTTAAAATTTTATCCTTTGGTTGGAATTTTTTTAAACAATAGGCTGGCATGTTTTTTTTTTTTCTTTGCCAAAGTGCTGGGACTATTTAGGTTGAATCCCTTCCTTGTTGCCTTTTAGTTGCAGGAGGCTAGAGAATTGGAAAAACCGATCCAGTCGAAACCCCAGTCCCCCGTGATCCAGGCTGCAGCAGGGTCCCCAAAGTTCAGTCGTTGGAAGCAGAATCAGGCACAAAGCAAACCGACTACTCCTGAAAGAGCAGACTTAACCAACGGTGAACACGCCAGGGGCGGTCCTGGGAGAGTGAGCTCGGAAAACGGAGACGCACCCAGAGACAGAGGCTCGTCACTCTCAGGTACTGGAGTCCGCGGTGAGAGCCACTGGGCCTATGGCTTGGGGACAAGTGAAGGAGGTGTCTGGTAACGTCTCAGGGAGGCCCGGGGGTGCTTGGCTGCTCCTGGGCTTTCCCCTTGTCCTCCCTTCTGCTTTTCTTACAGAGCACCAGCAGCAAGGCACGGCATCTGCTGTCCTGGGCTCTGCCCTGGGCGTCCACTAAGTGGTGCCTGGCGTGTATCTAGCCCTGTAATCTGTGGCGTGTAATCTGTGCCCTCAGGTTGGCCTCAGTGTCAGGGGCTCAGCTTGGGGCACTCGCTTTGGTCATCGGCCACACAGTGTCAGTCTTACCTGTGCACAGGAGGACGGGGTCTCGTCTATCAATTTTTTGTCCAGTACCTGACAGCTGGGAGCCACTCAGACATCTGTGGGGGAATCAGAAGGTGGGTGGGTAGGGAGACAGATGGTTTTGTTTTCTTCTTCTGGTGACCAAGTATATCACTATTTTTAAAGCAAAGAATGTCCCACACCCGATTATAGTTTTGAAGTACAAAGAAATTGTCTGAGATCGTGGGTGCTTTCATGACAGTGAGATTATTTCTGAATGTTTGCCCCTCTTCCTGAGCAATCTGTATAAACCAGATCTTAAATTCTTATTTTTCTGGAATTTGCACTTCCCGAGGTTCAATAATTTAATTAATTTAATTCTTTAAAAAAAAAATAGGTTTATTTATTTATTTAAAGGCAGAGTCAGAGGGCCAGATTGTAAGGGTGATAGGTAACCCTTCACTCACGCTGGTTGTCCGAGCTGCCATCATGGTTGTCCTCATCGCTGCCTCGCTCACGTTCCTGCCGGCGACTCCTGTTCAGAGTCAATTCTGTGTGCGAGTGCACGCATCGGAGCAGCTTTTGCCCTGTTTGGCGTGCCTTGGAACAGACCGAGTGTAGTTAGAGGGAATGCTGTCTATATCTGTTTACTCCAGGACAGGACATAGAGAAAGCTGCCACCCAGGGACGCGTGTGTCTCTGAGCGGGCACAGGTGGCCCTGTGCTCACTCACCTGAATCACGTGTGCCTTGGCGAGAGCAAGAGAGGCAATGTGCTCACCCCACCAAGACGTGCCTGTGTCACAGGTGCAGGCGTTGTGGCCATGTGCTCGGTCCCATGAGAGTCGGGGCAAGTGGGTGGCGTGTCCTTGCTCCTGCTGGCTGCGTCCTCAGGAGGGTGTGCAGAAACTGCTGACCTGCTTGCTCATCTGCCCTCATCTTTGCCTGCGTGACTCCAGGGCAAGGACCAGGTTTTCACTGCAACCCTTATCAAGCTGTGGGCACCAATAAACATTAATATTTAAGCACACGGTAGTGGGCAAAGCTGTGCAGTTAGGAAAGCAAGTCTCTCTGAACTGCATGTAAGCGCTTCTGTTCTAGCCCATTTCCTGTACAGCAGCCAAAGTGATCTCTTAAAAGCATGAATTATGTCATGCTCCTCCCCTGCTCAAACCACTCTGGTGTTTCCCCATTCTGCCCCATTCAGAGTGAAACCCATAGCTTTCGAGACTCCTTTTTAAAGATTTATTTATTTGAGAGGCTGAGCTACAGAAAGAAAGGGAGAGACACAGAGAAAAGTCTTCCATGCACTGGTTCATCCCCCAAGTGGCCACAATGGCCTGAGCTGGGCCAATCTGAAGCCAGGAGCCAGGAGCTTCTTCCGGGTCTCCCAACAGGGTTCAGGGACCCAAGCACTTGGGCCATGCTCCTCTGCTTTGCCAGGCCATTAGTAGGGAGCTGTGTTGTATGTGAAGCAGCTGGGACTCAAACCGGTGCTCATATTGGGATGCCAACGTTGCAGGCGGTGGCTTAACCTGCTGCACCACAATGCCGGCCCCACCTGTTGGTTATCAGTGCCCAAAATTACACAGGTAGTTTTGGTCCTGGTCTGAGCCCTAGGTTTTCCGGTTCATCCTGTATTCCTAGCGCCTGGAAGTGCATTTCCAGCAAGCAACACATTTTTTGAACAAATAGAGGGAAAAAACATGATCTCTAAGTATAGTTTTTTAGAAGCACAGTAACTTGAAGTTCCACACTAATAAAAGAATGATTTATAGTTGGTATATTGCTGTGAATTTTATTTCCAACACTTGATGCACCTCTGGAGGCTTATCCCTGACCATGCAAGAATCAAACTGCAAACCTGCAAACAGTGACTCTGAACGGCATGCCATTCCCTTTAGAGAAGAGTGGGTGGGACAGTGTCTGGCCTGACGGTGTCCCGTGTGGGAGTGCCGGCGTCCCTGCCTGCCTCTGGCTCCCTGCTGTGGTGGGCCCAGGGAAGACAGTGGCGATGGCTTCAGTAGTTGGGGCCCTGCCACCAGGTGGAAGACGGCACTGAGTTCCTGGTTCTGGCTCCTGGCTTCGGCCTGGCCCTGCCCAGCTGTTGTGGGCATTTGGATAGTGAACCAGCAGACAGGAGCTCTCTGTCTCTCAGCCTCTCAAATATATAAATACAAAATAGATGGGGTGGTGCGGGCATCCCATGCGACTGCTGGTTCATTTCCTGGCTGCTCCACTTCCGATCCAGCTCTCTACTATGGCCTGGGAAAGCAGTAGAAGATGGCCCGGCCGGCGCCGCAGCTCACTTGGCTAATCCTCTGCCTGCGGTGCCGGCACACCAGGTTCTAGTCCCAGTTGGGGCGCCGGATTCTGTCCCGGTTGCCCCTCTTCCAGGCCAACTCTCTGCTGTGGCCCGGGAGTGCAGTGGAGGATGGCCCAAGTGCTTGGACCCTGCACCCCATGGGAAACCAGGAGAAGCACCTGGCTCCTGCCTTCGGATCAGCGCGGTGCACCGGCCACGACGGCCATTGGGGGGTGAACCAACAGCAAAGGAAGACCTTTCTCTCTGTCTCTCTCTCTCTCACTGTCCACTCTGCCTGTCCGAAAAAAAAAAAAAAAAAAGGAAGATGGCCCAAGTGCTTGGGCCCCTGCACCTGTGAGGAAGACCTGAGGAAGCGCATGGCTCCTGGCTTTGGATTGGCCCAGCAGTGGCCATTGTGGCCATTTGGGGAGTGAACCAGTGGATGAAAGACCTTTCTTTCTGTCTCTCCCTCTTGGTCTGTAGTTCTGCCTCTCAAATAAATAAATAGAATCTTAAAAAAAAAAAAAGGCTGGCGCCACGGCTCACTAGGCTAATCCTCCACCTGCGGCACCAGCACCCCGGGTTCTAGTCCCGGTTGGGGCACCGGATTCTGTCCCAGTGTCCCAGTTGCTCCTCTTCCAGTCCAGCTCTCTGCTGTGGCCCGGGATGGCCGTGGAGGATGGCCCAGGTCCTGCACCCGCATGGGAGACCAGGAGGAAGGACCTGGCTCCTGGCTCTGGATCAGTGCAGTGCGCCGGCCGCAACGCACCAGCCATAGTGGCCACTTGGGGGGTGAACCAACGGAAAAAGGAAGACCTTTCTCTCTCTCTCTCTCTCACTGTCTAACTCTGCCTGTCAAAAAAAAAAAAAAAAAAAAAAAAAAAAAGAATGACAAGGAGCCACCTAGGCTTGGCTGTAACGGAAGAATGTATCCTTCAGAAGAGAGAGCAGCCCCGGAAGCCAAAGAGGAAGACAACCCAAGAGGCAGATGAGCGGTGCTGCCGGGGGCAGCCGTGCTCCAGCGCCTCTGTGCCCACACGTGCAGACTGCGTCCTGGAGAGAGCACCCTGTGGAGCCACCTGAGCTCACCAGACGCCCGCTGGGCCAGGTGCCCTGCTTGCTGACGCAGCACTTGACATCTGTTTTCCTGCTCAATTAAGTAGGCACCTCCCGCAGCCTCCCTTGGCAGTTTGTCGGTGGAAAGGACTCAGGACAGACAGGAGGGGCGTTTCTCTCCCTAGCGGGTTTTTTTGTGAGCTAAGGAGATGAGGTGTTTGAGCCTGAAGCATACTAGCTTGTGTCAACTTCGGGCACAGCCAGGCAGCCGTCGCTAGAGGACCCCACACGGTGAGCCCTTTGCACTCCCCTGGTCTCCCTGCTTCCTTATCTGTTTTTTGAAAAGCAGCTTTGCTGGGGTCTGGTTCCCTGCGCATGCTCCGCTGTCCCAGAGGTACAGTGCGCTGTGGCTGCACGCACGGGTCAGCAGCACTCGCGTTTTGTCTCCCTCCAAACAAACTGCACCTCTGAGCAGTTACTTCCTCGTTTTCTTAAGAGTGACGTTTTGACTCCCAACGTTAGCCATTAGCATGTTTATGTGTATACAGGTAATATGGGGTATTGCCTGTGTTAATGGGTTTCTTAGCATAATTTTCCTTTTTGCATCTCATTCTTGAAAAGGAAACAACCCAGTCCTTTAAGTTCTGTAAAACAGAATTTGTCTTCTCAGCCATTTCAGAACTCCTGACCACACAGCCTGCGTTCAGATCGTGACGAGATCTTTTAGCAGCTGTGTGATCTTAAGCAAAATGTTGGATGACGCTGAGTCTCAGTTTCCTTGTCTGTAAGAGAGGCACACAGCTAGTACTTACAGGCTTCTGAGAGCTACAGGACAGTGGCTGCTGCATAGGGCTGTATGTGTCCTTGTTTTTGGTTTTGTTTTAGATTTATTTTATTTATTTGAAAGGCAGAGTTACAGAGAGATCTTCTATCTACTGGTTCATTCCCCAAATGGCTGCAATATCTGAGACTGGGCCAGGTCAAAGCTAACAGCCAAGAGCTTTTTCTGGGTCTCCCACATGGGCGGCAGGGGCCCAAGCACTTGGCCATCCTCCGCTGCTTTTCCAGGCAGGATTGGAAGTAGAACAGCTGGGACTTGAACTGGTGCCCATATGGGATTCCAGCACTACAGGTGGTGGCTTTACACGCTATACCACAATGCCAGCCCCGTGTTGTTATTATTTTAAAAGTTAATTTCAGCTTGAAAATGAGTTGGTTCTTTACAAAATAGGATATGTTTCAGATGATAATCCGATGTGAATGCGGTAGAACTATATGGTAGGCTGAAGTGAGCCTGGCTGTTTTCCATGTTAGCGACACCAAATCCTCTGCTTCAGGAGTTTGATTATTTTGTTAACAGAAAGAGGAAGGAGAAGTTTCAGATTGAGACTTGTTAAAAATAACAAAATGCACTCCTCCTCCGGACTTGCTCCTGACAGTCTGCCTCGCAGGGAGTAAGGCGCAGTGGCTTTTCAGCTCATTGGTTCTCAGTGTTTTGATTCGCTGTGTAATGGATTGCATTTGGGGATAGCCTAATGTGTTTCTTCTCGACAGGGCAATGTTTTCTTGTCAAAGAGCCGTGTCAGTTCATGGCTTATATGTGACTACAAAAAGCTTCGCTCTCTTGTTTTTCCCTTTAGCATTCTTGTGTGTGACTGAGTGCTTTGGGCTTTGGACACAAGTAAACCTTTTACTGGGAGACAAGCATGTCACACCTTTTTGTCACCACCACGTGTTTACATCCGCCCCCTCTGCTCCAGATCTCTCTTCCCTCACTGTTAGTCCCTGGCCCTGTAGTGTATAGTAGGATTAACTCACTTATCATCCCAGCCAGGGTATTAGCACCCTGAAGATAAGGGTCTTTGTTTTAGACAGCCACGTGTTCCAAATCCTGGACAGTGCCAGACGCCCAGGCACTTAGTGTGTTGATTGGATTATGGGGGAGTGCTTCTCGCCCCTCATCTGCCCCATCTCCTGTGGTCCCTGCTCCACTGGACAGGCACCTGGGAAGGCCTTGTCTCAGGCTCCTGTTTTTCCAAATTACTCTTAGTTGTGTGACTTCCGTCCCAGGGCCACCTTTGCTTGTGTTCCAGGCAGGAAGGAGGAAGAGGGTGGGGTCCAAAGGAGTCCTGACAGCTCAGTCACTCCCTTTCCTAACGAGGCTTCTTCCTGGAAGCTGCAGCCATGCCAGGAGCTTACCTTATCCCTGATTAGCTGGAACTTGATCGTGTGACCCCTCTTTCTGCAAGGAGGGCTGGGAACTGTAGGCGCTGTACCTTCCAACAGGAAGTTAGTGACCCTCAAGTAGGGAGGAAAGCCCTGAGTTAGGTAACCGGGCAGCAGGGGCTTCTCTCTGGACCTGTTCTAGGTGACTGTCTTATGTTGCATGGAGACAGAATCCATGAAACTGGTTGGGTCTGGGGACCCTGCAGCAGGACCAGAGTTTTCTAAACGTGCTTGGCTGCGCCTTTCAAGTGTGTGCTGCGACTCGGCTGGCACTTGCACAGCTGCGTGGCACTCCGGCACAGCAGACGTGTCAGTGGTTCTGCAGCCTCTCCTGAGCCCTGCTCTGGCTGTAGTCTCAGGAGCAGCTGTCCAGGCTGTGGGCGGAGTCGGCTTCTGCCCCACTGGGATTTTTGGGGGCTGCAGCAGCTCCCTCCACAGGAGCCTTCCGTGAGAATCCAGGCTTTCTGGCCTGCCCCATCTCTTCCTGAGAATGTTTTGGTTGTGCACAGGTGCTGTTGTGGTTGCAGCCTGTGTCCTGAGAGCCTGTTAAGGAAAGTGAGGTGTACCTTGTGCTCCCTGCAGGAAACAGCGTCCTGATGCTGCGACGAGGGAAACCCCTGCTGAAGAAATTTTCTTATTCTCAGGATCAACAGAGAGTGGCAGTTTTGACTAACTGAAACTACTTTGTGTTGCTAGTTGGGAGATTTCATTATGGGCTTAGTAACCAGGGCCAGGCCATGACAGAAGTGAGCAGGCTTCTCTTAGGACCACCGCGCAGATGTCTTCACACAGGTGCGCACTGCACCACAGCCCCAGGAACCTCGGCCTGTAACGACTTACTCTTTCCAGGCACTGGCTTAAGTGTTTTCTCTGTGTGAGAGGACTTAAGAAAGCTATGGAAATGGAATATAAGCTTATTTGAGGGCCAGTGTTGTGGCATCATGGGTAAAGCTGCAGCCTACGATGCCAGCATCCCATTTGGGTACCGACTTTTCTCTCAGGTGCTCCACTTCCCATCCAGCTCCCTACTAATGGCCTGGGGAAAGTGACAGAGGATGGCCCAAGTGCTTGGGCCCCTGCCACCCACATGGGGAGCCTGGAAGAAGCTCTGGGATCCTGGCTCCTGGCTTCAGCCTGGTCCAGTCGCAGCCATAGCAGCCATCTGGGGAGAGAACCAGCAGATGCAAGTTCCATCTCCCTCTCCAACTGTGACTTCTGAAATAGTAGATAAATAATCTTAAAAAAAAACAAAAAAAAACAAAAAAAACAAACTTGTTTTGTCGCAGAAATTTTTGCAAGAGATCTTTGAAAAGGTCATGGAAGATGTGCTATGATAAAACTGCACAGATTTCAAAACTTCGTTAAAATAAGCATCTTTGGATTTCATCTTTCCAGTTTTAAAGGACCCTTGCACAAGAGCCTCCTGTGCCAGTGAGGGGCCTGAGGGCTGGGGAGGTAGAATCGCTTGGATCCCACACCAGGCAGTGGAGGCAGAATCACTCAGATCCCACACCAGGCAGTGGAGGCAGGGCCTGGAGACTCGGCCAGCGTGCTGATGACTGTGATGAGTTCACTTCCACAGGGAATGTTTCACTCTGAATTTTTTTTTTTTTTTTTTTTTTTTTTAAATTTAGGGCTGTCGCTGAGGTGTAGAGAGTAAAGCCACCTCCTGCAGTGCCGGCATCCCATATGGGCACCGGTCAAATCCCCACTTCTCCACTTCCGATCCAGCTCTCTGCTATGGCCTGGGAAAGCCTCAGAAGATGGCCCAAGTCCTTGGGCTCCTGCCCCCAATGTGGGAGACCCAGAAGAAGCTCCTGGCTCCTGGCTTCAGATAGGTGTAGTTCCAACCATTGTGGCCATCTGGGGAGTGAACCAGCAGATGGAAGACCGACCTCTCTCTCTCTCTCTCTCTCTCTCTCTCTGCCTCTGCTTTTCAAATAAAATAAAGAAATATTCTTTTTTTTTAAAAAAAAGATTTATTTAATTTGAAAGACAGTTATAGGGAGAGGTGGAGAAAGGAGAGGTCTTCCATTGTTGGTTTGCTTCCCAAATGGCCACAAAAGCTGAGCTGAGCTGATCTGAAGCCAGGAGCTTCTTCTGGGTCTCCCATGCGGATGTAGGGGCCCAAGGACTTGGGCCATCCTCCACTGCTTTCCTAGACACATTAACAGGGAGCTGGATCAGAAGTGGAGCAGCCAGGACTTGAATCAGTGCCCATATGGGATGCCGGCCTTACAGGCTGGGGCTATAACCTGTTATGCCACAATACCAGCCCCTGATTGATTTCTTTCTTTCTTTCTTTCTTTCTTTCTTTCTTTCTTTCTTTCTTTCTTTTTTTAAAGATTTATTTTTGTTTACTTGAAAAGCAGAGTAAGAGAGAGATTGATTTTTCATCTGCTGGCTCACTCCCCAAATGGCTGGAGCGGCCAGGACTGGGCCAGACCAAAGCCAGGAGTCCAGAGCTTCCTCCGGGTCTCCCATGTCTGTGCGGGGGCCCCAAGCGCCTGGGCCATCTTCCACTGCTTTCCCAGGAGCATTAGCAGGGAGCTGGATGGCAAGTAGAGCAGCCTGATCTCGAACCAGCTCCCAAATGGGATGCTGACACTGCAGGCAGCGGCTTACCCTGCAGCCATAGTGGCGGCCCCCTAAATCACCCTTTTAGATGAAGAAACGCGCTTAGGAGACTGTGACGGTAACTGAGGTGTTTTCCATTTTCCGTTCAAATCCGTTTGCCCTGTGAGAAAAGCACACGGCAGGGTGATCTCCCGCATAGTTTGCTTAGCCCTCGAGATCATTGCACTGTGCTAAGTGCTCACTGGAGACAAAGAATCCTAGAGCCCCTCCAAGACGTTGTAGACGAGCGCTGCAGGACTGTGGCTTTAATGTTCTATTTAAGGCAGAGTTACAGGGCTGTGTTGCTTTATTTAAGGTGATCACTGTGATGTTTCATAAGTAGTTTTGCATCCAAAAGCCTAGTCAAGAGCTGTTTATACTGTTTTCCAGAACTGGTGTTACTACTGTTACTTTTTTAAAAGGATGTATTTATTTATTTGAAACGCAGGGTTACATAGAAAGAAGGAGAGACAGAGAGCGAGCCTCCATCCTTTGGTTCACTCCTCAAATGGCCACAATGGCCAGATCTGGGCTGGACCAAAGCCAGGAGCTTCTTCAGGATTACCCACATGAGTGACAGGGGCCCAAGTACTTGGGCCATCCCTTCATTGCTTTCCCAGGCCATCAGCAGGGAGCTGAATTGGAAGTGGAGCAACTGGGATGCAAACCCATGTCCATACGGGATGCTGGTGTTACAGTCAATGGTTAACCTGCTGAACCACAAAGCCGGCCCCCCAGAACCAGTAGTCCTCCAAAAAATAATGATAAGTGCTAGACTTCTTCTACTTCAGCAGTTAGCGTTTTAGAGAGTAATCTCATTGAAAATTTAGCACATCCCCAAATATCCTACAAGACACCCTGGGCTGAGTTCTGGGCTCACCCTGTGGGGAGTGAGGCAGTAGAGAGCACATTGCTTACCGTGGCGCCGTGGCTCCCAGGGCGAAGGCGCTTGAGGAGGCGCCATCTTCTGTTGGTGCCAGAAACCACAGCAGGAGAAAGAATATCCTGCTCCTCCCCCCAAGTTACGAATCGCGGGGCGGCCCTGGGCCAAGCAACTTGGGGAGAAAGCGAGTACAAATCAGAGGGCTCTCGTGGGCCCCCAAGGGCCCTTGAAAGCAGGGCAGGCGCTGCCTGAGGTTTTGCAGATGGTGAGGGTGTCGTCCACTGGCCACCCGGGAGCAGGACCCCAGGGAACACTGCTGTAATCTCCTCCTTCCTTTCCTTGTCTTCCCTGGAAACGCCCCGTGTGTCCGCTACCGGCCTGTGTGTTCAGGGACTGACAGCGGAGCCCAGGAGGTGGTGAAAGACATCTTAGAAGACGTGGTCGCCTCAGCTGTCAAAGGTAAGAGCTGAGGACAGCCCAGCTGCTCCTCCTGCCTCATTCCTCAGAGCGGTCTTCAGCCAAATACGTCCCCTCTTCACTGCCCAGCAAACTTGGGGAAACTGAGGCTGCTCAGTCTGCCCGTCTTTCTCGAGGAGTTCAAAAGGAACTTGTGTTTTCTTGTCATCTGGGTTGAGTTTTGGGGATCATGGTCTGGGTGGTCCAAAGGAACAGAGGGCCACTTGTATGCCCATCCAGATTTTTCCCGGGCCCTGAGGTCTAGTCCACAGCTGGTGAATTTTTTTTTTTTTTAATTTGAGAGTTAGAGACAGAGGGAGAAACAGAGAGAAAGGTCTTCCATCTGCAAGTTCACTCCAAATGGCCGCAACAGCTGGAGCTGAGTTGATCTGAAGCCAGGAGTCAGCAGCTTCTTCCAGATCTCCCATGCGAGTACAGGGGCCCAAACACTTGGGCCATCTGCTACTGTTTTCCCAGGCCACAGTAGAGAGCTGGACTGGAAGAGGAGCAACCGGGACAGAATCCGGCACCCCAACCAGGACTAGAACACGGGGTGCCGGCGCCGCAGGCAGAGGATTAGCCTATTGAGCCGCGGCGCCAGCCTTGGGCCTTCTTTTACTGCTTTTCCAGGCCATAGCAGAGAGCTGGATCGGAAGTGGAGCAATCACTTGAACCGGCACCCATATGCGATGCCAACACCGCTATGCCACAGTGCCGGCCCCAAGAAATCAATTTTAAAACTGTGCCCCACTACAGATGTGTGCGCTAAAAAACTGAAACACATTTTATATTAACATTCTGAACCTTACTTACATTAGTAATTAGCAGTTATGTACTTAATGTTACTGTATGTGATGCAGTCAGATCATGCACTGCCTTTATACTCTTGTTTTATTCTTTCATTTTAAAAAGATGTTGGCTGCAGCTCACAAAACTTTCTTTTTTTCATCCAATTAATGGTTTCTTGGCACTGGAACTAAGTGTTCAATACACAATGACTAGTCTAGTTGTGGGCCGCAAACAAGTCAACAAACATCTAATAGTCACTCTGAACCATCCAATTTTAATTCCACTGAAACCATAACATGAAACTGAGAGATTTGTGCAGGATGTCTGACAGAATGAACAGCTTCCCTGTGCACCTGACACCTGCTGCTGTGTGCACTACCCCCTCAACACATCAAGGGCTGGCCCTAAAAATTCATCAGCCAGGGCTGGTATTGTGGCACAGTAAGTTAATCCTCTGTCTGCAGCGCTGGCATCCCATATGGGCGCTGGTTCTAGTCCTGTACCCACATGGGAGACCAGGAGGAAGCACCTGGCTCCTGGCTTCGGATCAGCGTGCTGCGCCAGCCGCAGTGCACCAGCCGCAGCAGCCATTGGGGAGTGATCCAACGGCAAAGGAAGACCTATCTCTCTGTCTCTCTCACTGTCCACTCTGCCTGTCCAAAAAAAAAAAAAAGAAGAAGAAGGAGATGGCCCAAGTCCTTGGACCCCTGCACCCACGTGGGAGACCTGGAGGAAGTGACTGGCTTCAGATTGGCACAGCTTCAGCCACTGCGGCCAATTAAGGAGTGAACCAGCAGATGGAAGACTTATCTCTGCTTTTCTTCTCTCTCTGTAACTCTGACTTTCAAATAAATAAATAAATCTTTAAAAAAATAATTTCTTACTGAAGTGATTCAAAAACCACTTGTCTAAGCCCTATTGCTTCATCAAGTTCGGGTACCACAAACTGTAGATTTTTATTTTTTTTATTCCCTGTAGAAATATGTGTAAAATGGAATAATTCTATTTCATAGCTTTAGATTTGTTTCTAGAGTCTGTACAAGTCGTTATCCCCTAGTGAAAGTTTGTCTTGTTCACCATCATAGAGCCTAGTACATAGTAGGCACTTGATGCATATTTGTTGAATGAACAATGCTCTATAAAACTTAACAGAGAAGCCAGCACCGCGGCTCAATAGGCTAATCCTCTGCCTGCGGCGCTGGCACACTGGGTTCTAGTCCCGGTCGGGGCGCCGGATTCTGTCCCAGTTGCCCCTCTTCCAGGCCAGCTCTCTGCTGAGGCCCGGGAGTGCAGTGGAGGATGGCCCAGGTGCTTGGGCCCTGCACCCCATGGGAGACCAGGAGAAGCACCTGGCTCCTGACTTCAGATCGGCATGGTGCGCCGGCCACAGCACGCCGGCCGCGGCGGCCATTGGAGGGTGAACCAACGGCAAAGGAAGACCTTTCTCTCTGTCTCTCTCTCTCACTGTCCACTCTGTCAAAAAAAAAAAAAAAAAAAAAAATTACCAGAGAGATTGTGCTCATTAAAATTTTTGAAGCTCTTTATGTCTATAAAGATCCACATAATAATTGCCACTTCGTTTCATTGTTCTGCTAACCAGCAAATATACTTTCCTTTATTAAATGATGAAATCTAAGTAATTCTTTTTAGAATTCTTTACCATTTTCATGTGGCTGCCAGGAAACTCAGGTTGACATATTTCTCTGTGACTGAGGTTTTTCATCATAACTGGCTCTTCTTTAATTCCTATAATAATGATCCTTTTTAAAAACATCTATACATGTTTAGTGATTTCTAATCTTTTTCAAAACTGGACAGAGTGCGTAGGGCTGGAGCAGCGCACAGTTCTGGGGGCACCGTTGACATGGATTGCAATCAGAATGAAGGCCCTGGAGCAGGTTGTGCGTTGCTGTGGCCCCAGGAGACACAGAACACTTAAGCACCCCTTTGGCCATGCCTTTCCCGGTGTTGTTCAGTCGTGGGCTGACGGTGGCAGCAGCTGGGGGGTCGTGTGAGCGCTTTCTTTCTGGCGTCAGGCCGCCCCCAGGGCATGCGCACACTGGGTGATGGCTTTTGCACTTACATTTTCAGAAGCATCAGAAAAGCGCGGTGTGACAGAACACGAGAGGAGCTTGGGCGAACTGGAGTGCCAGGACAGTGCCGGTCCCCCTGGAGCTGATGAGGACTCACAGACCAACGGCATAGCAGATGACAGGCAGTCCTTGTCCTCGGCAGACAACCTGGTACGTTGGTAGTGATCCTGTCCAGACTCATTTCTGTTTTAACCTTTTTAGAAGTGCGGAACTGAATCCCTGTGAAAAGAAGTGACTGAAAGGAGAAAGCCCTGTTCAGTCCTTGGGCGTGCAGTCCTGGCCTGGCGGTCTGTCTCAGCAGGTCACTTTTGGAATACACTGATGGGGGCCGTGGATCACACTGTTATTAAATGCTGTTTACCCAGACTTGGTTAAACATAAATTTCCGTCCATTTTCTTCTCTCAAAACAACATGCATTCGTAATTGGAAAACAGGAGAATCCAGAGAGGGAAAGAGAGCTGTCTGTGTTCCTCCTCTGTATTGAGAAGTCAGTGTCTGGGAAAAGGTCCTCCATGATCGCAAAACCCAGGGATCACCCGTGGCAACGTTTACTTACATCCTTCTAGATGTTTCTGCCTCTGACATTTTTCTGCACTTAAATGGAATAACAGTATACATACTGTGTTGTAACCTGCTATTGAAGTTTGATGTATACTGTGAACATCCTTTCAGACCCATGGGTATGTCTGCCACATTATGTTTGTAAAATAGCTTTATTCTACTCTTGAAAATTGTATATATTAACATTTAGAACATGGACTAGTGTGACTTGAATATCCACCCAGGTCCTGCTTTCTCCGTCTCCGACCCAGTGTTTCTCAACCTTTTCTTTGCCTTTTTTTTTTTTTAAAGATTTATTTATTTATTTGAAAAAGAGGCCAGTGTTGTGGCATAGCAAGTAAAGCAGCTGCCTGTGATGCCGGCATCCCATATAGGCGCCAGTTCATGTCCTGGCTGCTCCATTTCCCATCCAGCTCCCTGCTAATGGCCTGGGAAAGCAACAGAAAATGGCCTAAATGCTCAAGCCCCTGCCACCCATGTAGGAAACCTGGATTGAGTTCCATGCTCCTGGCTGCAGGCTGGCCCAACCCCAGTCACTGGAAGTATTTGGCGAGTCAAGAAATGCATGGAAAAGCTCTCTCTGTCCATCTGTCTCTGTCTCCATCCTCTGTTTGCTTTTCAAATAAAATGGAAATAAATGAAAGTTGGAAAAAAAAAAAAAAAGATGCACTTTGAGAGTTGTATTTAATTCATACAAGGAACTTGTGTCTGTGCAGTGGCTGGGACTTGCCTTGTTCCTCAACACCACGTCACAGACTTGCTTCCAGTCAGAACATGGAGAACTAACTGAACTCTGCATGACGGCCCTGTAAAATTCTCTGTGGATTACCAAAATCTGTTTAACCAGTTGCCTAATAGGTTCTCAGATTCTTTCCCTTTTATCATTGTGAACAGTCTATGGATAACATAAATCCTTTATTCATTTATTTATTTATTTGAGACACAGAGTTAGAAAGGGAGAGACAAAGGTCTTCCATCCACTGGTTCACTCCCCAATTGGCCGCAGCAGCAGAGGGGGGCTGATCCGAAGCCAGGAGCCAGGACCTTCTTCCGGGTCTCCCACATGAGTGCAGGGTCCCAACTGCTTGGGCCGTCTTCCACTGGTTTCCCAGGCCATTAGCAGGGAGCTCGATCAGAAGTGGAACAGCCAGGACTAAAACTGGCGCCTCTGTGGGATGCCGGTGCCACAGGAGAGGTTTAACCTACTCCACCACAGCACCGGCCCCACGTCCTTCCTTCTTTCCTCAGAGTGAGTCCCGCAGGTGGTGCGGCAGGGTCAGGAGGCAGAAGCGTTGTGTTCTTCCTGCTTGACCCTGAGTCAGCCGTCAGGAGCCTGGGGTGGCAGCTCCAGCCTGCCTTTACGGATATCTGTGCCTGCTTCCCTATTGCCCGCGTGCAGCGGGACAGGAGCATCGCCCAGGCTTTTGCTGGGCTGAGAGGACAAAAATCCTGCCTTAAGTAATTGGTAGTAAAGGCATTTAGAAATAAGTCTCCAGAAAGTCCATGGAAAATATGTATTGTGAAAAAACTATCCATGGATTTCAAAAATTCTTTGTATGAAAATAGGTTTAGTTGAATTTTCCACAGCCTTTTTGAAGTCCCCTCCTATTTGTTTCCTTTTAAGTTTTGCCGTTTACCCTGGGTCATTTGTCGTTTTAAACCATCCATGCCAGCTTCTTCAGGGACAAGGACCAGGGCTCGGGAACTGCGGCAGTGGCTCCCCCAGAGCTCCTGCTTCAGCGACCCTCCCCCACACCCCCCGCCTCCCTGTGGGCGACTTTCCGTGAGATCTTTCTGTTGCCTGTTTTTGAGGCGTTCTCTTTTGTGTTGTGCCTCTGCTCTCTCAGGAATCGGACGTGCAAGGACATCAGGTGGCTGCCAGGTTCTCGCACATTCTGCAGAAGGATGCCTTCCTCGTGTTCCGCTCCCTGTGCAAACTGTCCATGAAGCCCCTCGGGGAAGGCCCCCCAGACCCCAAGTAAGCAGACCGCATAGCCCCGTGATCCCGAAGCACGTGGTACTGTGCCCCCCTCTCCCGTCGCTGCAAGAAGTCCCGCGCCTTGGCCCCTTGGTAGTGCGGACAGGTGGCCGCTTTCCCATCCCGTGTGGTCCCCACAGCCCTCTCAGGCTCCGTTGTCTCTACCCCCACTCAGCGAGATCTTACCCCGTGTTGCTTTTATGCTAGGAATAATCAGTGTATTCAGCAAGCACGGTCTTTAATCTCCTGAGTGGGGATGGAAGGGGCCGGATGCCTGCAGGCTCAGTTCCCTGCCCTGCTTCGTGGGTACAGATTTAAGGCGGAACTCAACCCAGGGAACCTGAGTGATTCTTTGTAGCAGACGTGGTACTGCAAGGATGAGGGCGCCGTGGAGTGAAGAAGGCAGAGGCTTGGCGGGAAGAGCTGCGTTCAGACCCTGGCTCCTCCACTTGGCTCTGTGGCTGTCTGAGTTGCTGAACTGCATCTGCAGAATGGGAATATGAAAATCATACAGGAAGGAGTACTGAGATGGAGTACGGAGCACAGGGCCTTGTACTTTGTAAATAGCTGCGTTGCTCCTGTAATTATTATTAGTTATTCATAAGTACCTTCAAGTCTGCTGTTGAAAAGGCTGCAAACAGTTTCTTTGGGGGAAAAAAAAAGACTACATAAGAAATCTTTATCCAATAAATAAAAGTGTTTTCTGCTATAATTTTCAAAAGAGAAAAGAAGATGCTGCCATTTGGAAAATGGTTGACGAGAGCTTTCCGTGTCTTACCATCCCTGAAGGGGGGGTGGGGCAGAGAGTCAAGGGCACCATCTTCCCAGCGTGTACAGGTAGGGCAAGCAGCAGTCACCCTCACCCGGGGAACACCTTTGCTCCTGCCACGTTCTCTGCTTGTGATGGGCAGGGCTAAATGAAGTAGAAGCCAGTAGTGCTTGTTCTCGAAGGGTCTGCAGATTCTAGGAGGGCCTGTCTCATTCCTAGAGCCCTTACTGCGAACTCTCAGCTCACGGGCTCTTCAGAAAGCCGTGTGCTGGCAGAGGAACGAGGCCGTCTCCACACTGTCCCCCTGGAGTGCTTCTCACCCAGCGCTTCTGCTGTTTTCTGCTCCTCGCCAGGTCCCATGAGCTGCGCTCCAAGGTGGTCTCACTGCAGCTGCTCCTCTCTGTGTTGCAAAATGCCGGCCCCGTCTTCAGGACTCACGAGATGTTCATCAATGCGATCAAGCAATATCTCTGCGTGGCCTTGTCCAAAAATGGCGTCTCTTCAGTGCCTGATGTCTTCGAGCTCTCTCTTGCCATTTTTCTTACTCTTCTTTCAAACTTTAAAATGCACTTGAAAATGCAGATAGAGGTATCAACTCCTTTTTTTTTTAAACTTTCATACCAGATGAGTTCACTGTTGGTGGCACGGTCGCCAGGGCTAGTATTGCACCGTTTAGTGATCCTGATGAGTGATGGGAGAGCGCCTTTTCATGAAAAGTTCCTGCCCCGAAATCTTCTCACTGTCATAGTTCATGCAAAGCTTTAAACGTATGTTCTGTACAGCAGACATACTTGTTTGTGAATTGTTTGAAATCATTTAGATTAGTTGCCAAATCTGGAAATAATATTTCAGCTGAAAAGCCAGATTTGCCATTCCTTTTGAAAAATGGTGACGTACATCCTGTCACCATGTGGCTGGGCTAGTTGGGAGCCAGAGGCCGCTGCCTGCCTAGTGGCCATGCACAACCATCCCCTCCCTGAGGACAGCTTCGATGCTCCCTGGCTGACCTGGGTGCTACTCTTTTCCTTCTGCCCCGGCCACTTTGCTTACTGTAGGTGCGGGCTGCCTGGCTTCTAAGGGCTGTGGAATGTCTGAGCCCTGATTGACACTCGAGTTGTCCTCTTCCTGTCGTACAGGTCTTCTTCAAAGAGATTTTCCTGAACATTTTAGAAACATCGACGAGTTCTTTCGAGCACAGGTGGATGGTCATTCAGACTCTGACGAGGATCTGTGCAGGTAGGTGCCCCTGCAGGCGCCCCTCCGCTGGACTCACTCAGCACGGGTCTGTCATTTGTCAGGGCCCAGATTAAGACCTTCTGCTTCCTTGTAGAGTTTTAATGAAGTGTTGGGAAAAATCGCCTCCCAAAAGGCTCATTCTAACCAGTTCAGGCTGGTTTGCCCCGGACTTTCTGGGTTTTGGACTAAAAACCCTGCATCTCAGAAACCCCCTGTTTCTGGCAAACTGGGACACTTGGTCACCCTAGCTGCAAGCCACATGCTGGAGGGGTTATTTTTTATTTTTATTTTTATTTATTTTTAAATTTTATTTATTTGAAAGACAGAGTTACAGAGAGAGGTCTTCCATCCAATGGTTCACTCCCCAGATGGCTGCAATGCCGGAGATGTGCCCATCCAAAGCCAGGAGCCAGGAGCTTCTTCCAGGTCTCCCACGTGGGCACAGGGGCCCAAGCATCTTCTACTGCTTTCCCAGGCCACAGCAGAGAACTGGATTGGAAGAGGAGCAGCCGGGACTAGAAGTGGCGCCCATGTGGGATGCCAGGGCTTTAACCCACTGCGCCACAGCGCCGGCCCCACTTTGTTTTTTAAAGATTTATTTATTTATTTTTGAAAGAGTTACAGAGAGGAGAGACACAGAGAGAGATCTTCCATCCACTGGTGGCAGGGGCCCAAACACTTGGGCCATCCTCCACTGCTTTCTCAGGCCATCAGCAGGGAAATAGTTTGGAGGTGGAGCAGCCGGGCCATGAACCAGCGTCCATACAGGATGCTGGTATTGCAGGCAGCAGCCTTACCCACTACACCACAGTGCCAGCCCCAGGCACCGTTTATTAATTACAGGACCCACGGCATTGGTGCCGCCCACCTTTGACTGGGTGCTGATCTCAGTCTGCATTTACCTTATACCATGCAGTCGTAGGCTTCAAACGAAGCATCCACTTGTCTGTCTGCCAGAGTGATTTCACAAGGGTGACACAACTCTAAGAGGTGGGTTGGGTATCACCAGCCCCCTTCTTGATGAGGAAAGTAAGCTGTGCAGGGGTGGAGTGAACGGCCTGAGCGTACAGTTAGTGCAGAGGCAGGCCTGGAAGCAGGGCTTCCGACATACATTCCTGAATGGGTGTGGCCACCTGATTTTTTGGGGCAGAGAAGTCTCATTTAATGAGAAAATATAATTGCTATTTGTCTTGGATCATCGCTTCTAACCCATGCTGTATTGTTTTCCCAGATGCCCAGTGTGTTGTGGATATTTATGTCAACTATGACTGCGATTTAAATGCTGCTAACATTTTCGAGCGTCTTGTAAATGATTTGTCCAAAATCGCTCAGGGAAGAAGTGGCCATGAGCTGGGAATGACACCACTACAGGTAAAACACTGAGGACGTTGGTTTATATTTAAAGTTCATTCATCCCGGTGAGCATGGATTGAGCGCCACGGTGTGCCAGGCACCATGCTCCATGCTGTAGACACGGCAATGCACACGAGTATGCACGAAGCAGCAGCAAAGAACTGAGCTGTCAGGACAGTAGGGCTGCGGAGGGGACTAGGACAGGGACGACAGAAGAAGAGTGCTGGCGCTGGGGACTTACCATCCTTACAGGAGTCATCAGGGTAGTTCCCTGAGAAGGTGACACTTGAGCCAGGACCGCCATAGGAAGCAAGTTCATTCCATCACCTTTCCAAAGCTAGTGTGGAAAATAGGATCCCACCTCCGGGACAGGCAGAGGTGGCAGCCTGTTAGAGTGCTGACAAAGAAAATAGGACCTTAAACCAAAGATCTCTGCATGAGTTGGTCAGACTGAGGAGCCCCCTGGAGTTCATTGTGGGGTTTTGGTGCATGGACATTTTTCTTAGAAGAAGTTCGTAGTTCTCAGAGATTCACACAGGGATCTGTGCTGCCTGAGATGCTGTTTTTAGATTATCTGCAACTCAATCTCTTATTTAAAAAATGCCACTTTTCAAAGGAAGACCTTTCTCTCTGTCTCTCTCTCTCACTGTCCACTCTGCCTGTCAAAAAAAAAAATAAAAAAAAAATGCCACTTTTTAAAATTAATTGTTATTTTTATTATAGAGTAAGCCTTAAAATGCAATGCATTGTATTTGTGGGTGTTTAGGGGATAAACTGTATCCAAAATCATTCATTTGCTGCATAAATCAAGGTGTTTTTTTTTCAGTCACTGTTTAAGACCCTGTTTGAAAAAAATTTGGTTTTTTTATTATTATTACACAAGCCATGATGGGAACGCTTTTTAAAAACTCCCTCCTCCAGACTGTAGGCAGCAATCCTCTTCAGCAACACCCTTGCCCTTGATCCCTTGATCGTTATGTCACCCATGACGCCTCCTTGGGGTCATCCCTGGTACCACTGAGTGTCAGCGGTGGTCTCACATCCTCCTGGTGCTCAGGAGCCCTCTGGCTGTGTGCTCTTGACTTTTCAACTTTCCGTGCCTGTTGTGTCCCAATAGGAGCTCAGTCTGAGGAAGAAAGGCCTGGAGTGCCTCGTGTCCATCCTCAAGTGCATGGTGGAGTGGAGCAAAGACCTGTATGTGAATCCCAACCACCAGACCAGCCTGGGTGAGAGAGCAGCATCGCGCCGTTCACGAGGGGCCACTGCTGGGCAGAGCCATCTAGCTTTAGTTATCTCGGAATTGAGCGAAACCTCGCTTGCTAACCTAGTCTTGAAGCTTCTGTGTTTTGATCTGTTTGTTCATCTTAGAGGAATAGTGGGAAGTGCTGCTGTCACTGCTTTTTTCCAGTGGAAGGCCAGGCATGGGTGATTCAGTGGTAGAATTCTCGTCTGCAAGTGGAAGGCCAGGCATGGGTGATTCAGTGGTAGAATTCTCGTCTGCAAATGGAAGGCCAGTCGTTCCAGCATTTTCCTAGTGGTCTCTTCCCTTACTAGTTTGAAGCGTCACTTTATGACGTAGTGAATTCTCCTGTGTCCATATGTCGGCTTCTGGAGTTCTGCCCTGCTCTCTTGAACACTTTTCAAATTATTAAAGTTGTATCAAGAGTGTATTTATGTTTTCCCAGAAAGACAGGGGAGCGACTGGCATTGTGGTGCAGTGGGTCAAGCTGCCACCAACGTCTCTGTCCCATATAGGAGTGCCAGTGTGAGTCCCAGCTCTTCACTTCGAATTCAGTTTCCTACTAATACCTGGGAAATCAGTGGATGATGACCCAAGTGCTTGTGGGAGACCTGGATGGAATTCCTGGCTCCCAGCTTCAGCCTGGCCCAGCTCTGAATGTTGCGGGCATTTGGAGAATGAACCAGCAGATGGAAGATCAGTCTCTCTCTGTCACTACCTCTCTGTTACTCTGCCTTTCAAGTAAATAAATAACTATTTAAAAGAAAAAGAGCACTCCCATCAACTCAGTTTGAGTCTCCCACGCGGGTGGCAGGGACCCAGCACTTGAGCCATCTGTCTCCCAGGGTGCACATAAGGAGGGAGCTAGAACTGAGAGTGCCGCTGGGACTCAACCCGCCTCTGCTGTGGGAGGTCTGGCAGAGAGGCCTGCGGAGCCAGACCCAGCTGCCCCAAGCCTGTGTCTCCACATCTTTGATGGCCTTTGCTTTTGTGTCCCTGCAGGCCAGGAGAGACTCCCGGATCAGGATATGGGGGATGGGAAAGGCCTGGACTTGGCCAGACGGAGCAGCGTGACATCCATGGAGTCCACAGTCTCCTCCGGGACCCAGACAGCCGTTCAGGATGACCCGGAGCAGTTTGAGGTCATCAAGCAGCAAAAGGAAATCATCGAACACGGCATCGAGCTGTGAGTGTGGCTGCTGGTGCAGCGCGGTCTCCTGGGGCCTCTGGTAAAACCGCGTCTCTGGGATCTCAGGGCCGGTTCCAGCAGGGGAGCGAGCGCCTGGCACAGGAGGCTGTGCCGGCCCTTGCAGCCGGGCCTGCGGGAGCCAGGCCGAGTGAGAGAATGGGCGTGTGGATTCGAGCACGGAAACTGAAGTGCCTTGTGTGGTTGTGGGACCTTTTTCCCTTTCTGATGAAAAAGAGTAGACCAGTTTAGAAAGAAAAGGATGAAGCAAGAATGTCAAAGGCACTCCTGAAATTATAACCTGGAGGAGATTGTCAATGATGACATTGTTTTCAATAATATCTTATGAAAAACTGTAACATACAGAAGTTAGTATTTGTCATTTTTTAAAACATTTGAAAGTGATTTGTAGCCATCATGAGATTTTTAACTGGACATCTTCGAAAAGTAAGAACATTGTCCCATATAACCATAGAATCATCATCGCAATTATTGGTCAGTCTTTGCATGTTTCTTTCTAGTCTTTTCCACACGAGAGCGCACGTGTGTGTGCACGCACGCACGCACACACAGTCTGACATCCTGCCCGACCTTCAAGTCCTTGGGCAGCTTAGTGAGCTCAGTTTGTGTGAAGCTTGGTCACCGTACCCGCTTGTCCACTGCAGTGCCGAGCTTGGTCACCGTACCCACTTGTCCACTGCAGTGCCGAGCTCCTCATTTCTGCTTTCACCATCCCTACTCCCCCACAGCAGCTGAAGTCATTTTTTTCCCCAATAAACTGGATTTTTAAAAAGCTGTCTTCATGTATTACTTGAAAAGCCAGAATAACAGAGAGAGGTAAGATATCCCTTCCTCTGAAGAGGCGTTCTGTAACTGTGGTCTAAACAGGTCCCGCATAACTGTGTTATAGCCTGTTATCTAAACAGGACAGCTCTTGTCCCAGCAGTGCATAAACTACACAGTTCTCTCCTCAAGTAAAGGCAGTCTAGGTGTGGACAGTCTGAGGCTGGCACAGTGACGCTCATGCATGTCAGGGAGCCGGGCTTCTTGGATCTGTCCGCTCCACCATCCTTAGCACGTAACTTTCATCTTCAGGGTTGTTATGGTTTCAGATGACAGGGAGCACCGGGCAGCACACAGCTGTTCTGGAGAAGGAGGAGCCAGCTTTGTTTAAAGGTCCTTCCTAGAAGCAAAGCCAGAACTTTGCATGACCCAGGGGAGGCAGGGAAGTGTAGTTTTTATTCCAGGCGGTTATGTGCCGGCTTCTCATCAGCTCGGCTTCTGTTAGTGGTGGTAAAGGGGAGCTTGGGTGACACCCGGCACTCTGCTGTAGCTGGCTCGGAAACTGAGGGCGGCATTCAGAAAAGCGAGCAGGACCCATAGAACCTTTCTGGTTTACATGTCAGGGCTTGTTCATGGGGCTCAATACCAGCTTTTCCTGCCTTCTGGATTTTGAAATCCGCAACCTGTGTCCCATCTCTTCTTGAAACAGATTCAACAAGAAACCTAAGAGGGGAATCCAGTTTCTCCAGGAGCAGGGCATGCTGGGAACATCCGCTGATGACATTGCCCAGTTCCTACACCAGGAGGAGCGCCTTGATTCTGTAAGGCTGGGCTTCAGTGTTCACCATGGGTTCTGGCGGGCGTCTGAGCTGTCACCTTGAGATTGGGGGCAGTGTCTGCTGTCCATCCCTGGCTCCAGCAGTCCTGCTTAGCCCTCTGGCCGATGTAGCCAGAAGTTCCTTGAGGGGAATAAGCAAGGCTGCTGACAGGGAGCTGCGTGCTCTTCTTTGGTGAGACGCTGTCAGAGCTGGAGGTGTCGCCTGACTGCTAGACACTGGTCTGCTGGCTCCCTCCTTAGCATGCCCGCTGTACCCTCCATGTTTAAGTCTCTCACACCGCCGCCTCTTCCTGTGTCTGAGGCAGGACAGCCTGAATCTGGAGGCGTGGGGGCGGCTCAGGGGACCCTGTGGTTTTCCAGCTGTCCAGTCTGTTGGCATCTGGAGTTGGTCTGGGTCGGAGTGTGGCAGTTTCCGGATGGGAGTGTGTGTGTTTCAGACCCAGGTGGGTGATTTTCTGGGAGAAAGCACAAGGTTCAACAAGGAAGTGATGTATGCCTACGTGGACCAGCTCGACTTCTGCGAGAAGGAATTTGTCTCAGCTCTGCGGACGTTCCTGGAAGGTTTCCGTCTGCCTGGGGAAGCCCAGAAGATTGACCGGTTGATGGAGAAGTTTGCCGCAAGATACATAGAGTGCAACCAAGGGTGAGCACCTCATGGAAGTCCTCTCCGTGGCATTGTCGGTCGCGGTGTTTGCCGGTTGGGTGGAGATTTGAGTTTGTTCTTCCTCCATCTGAAAGCTTCTGTTCATGTGTGCCCGGGGCCGTGCTAAGGGACTGTCGCACAGAAGACGTCACAGCAACCCTGTTTGTGTGCCGTCTGCAGACAGGAGATTGAGCATTAGAAGGGTTAATTACCCAGGATCACACAACTGAAAGCCGTGTGGTTAACTTCTGTGAAGCAGTAGTCTTCGGAGTTGAGAGGAGGCATTAGGGCCCTTCTTCCCTAATCAAGGAGAATGCCTTGGGTTAATCTATGGGGTGGATCTCAAGAATTTTGATTTTTCTCTGGTTGTGTACTGCTGAGCAGGTTACAGAAGTGGCTGTGTCACTAATAAAACCACGCAAGGGCGTGGTAGTTTGTATTTTTGTGGAGTTGGAAAGAGAGAAGGGAACTAACGATTGTTAGACCACTGCTGTGTGTCCGCTGTGCCATGGGTGCTGCATGCATTTCATTTCATTAATGGTAAGCCTGGGAGCAGTGCCCCTGGTTTGCTTTAAAAAAAACAGACTCTGGAAGATTGAGCATGCTGACCAAAATCCACGAGCTAGTAAGTAGCAGAGCCAGGCTCGAATGTGAATTTATCTTCGCCCAAAAGCTCCTGCCTTTTCCACTGAACCAGAAATGAAGTGTGTGAAACTCGGTGAGCATAAGGTGGAAAGTATCTAGTGGAAACATTGTCACCATAGTTTGGCCTCATGCACTTTGGTTTTCTTATTAATTGGTCCCTGTCCTCCAAGTGTGTGGCAAGCTGTCCCCAGGGCCTGGCCTGGTCTGCATAGACAGCCCCGGTTATTAGAACCGCATGGACATTAGAGCTCTCTCTGAAGACAGAATTAGGTGTTGCTTATTTTAAACATGTCTGCTGTGTGGGCCTGGAGGCCTTGGCCTGCTGTCTTACTCAGTCCATGACCCAGTTAAATCTCCCAGCAGAACGGGGACCTTTCCCTGTAATTTTTCACAGTTTCCCCGTTGCTTGTTAAGGCCAACTGAGACACACCCTACAGCTGCTGGCTTCAGGCTCACGCACTTCAGGGCTGTCATGCACGTGCCTCTGTCTCTCTCTCCTGGCCTACAGCAGCAGAAGTCACACTCCACCGGTGTGTCTACAACACATTTGTTTTCCCTTGCCTTTCTGCAAATCGGGATTAAAAAGGCTGCTATGAACTGTCGGTAGCCAGTGCCAGCAGGTCCAGCCATCTCTGCATCTGGTGTGGGACACGTAGGTGGCACGGGGTGGGTGCCGTCAGGAACAGGCCATTGCAGCAGTGCAGGAGTGCTCGCCATGGGGCCAGCACCAAGAGGGAGCGTGCTGACACCCTGTGCTCACTTGCCTCACTCTGCCTCAAGGGTCTTTTTAAAAAATTGACTTGAAATTGCTTTATTCAGAGATACCAAGGACCCAACACGTGCTTCAGTTAGCTGCTTCTAAACCGTGGTTCATTTCTGTCACTCAGTGATGGGGAAAGGATGCGGACTGCGCCCCTGGGCCCTGCGTGGAGCACGTGCTGCTTTGAGTGCAGGTGCCCCTGCCAGCGTCGTCCTCCAGCTGCAGCACCGTGCCTGCTGATTACGTGTGGCTCTTCTCTTGCAGGCAGACGCTCTTTGCCAGTGCCGACACTGCCTATGTGCTAGCATATTCCATTATTATGCTGACGACAGACTTGCACAGTCCTCAGGTAAAATGTCTTCGTGATTTATACACTATCATAGTTAAGTAAGTAGCTTTATTTGGGCACTTAGATGTCTTAAATGGATCTTAATTTTTTAAACTTCCAGGTAAAAAACAAAATGACAAAAGAGCAATATATTAAGATGAATCGAGGTATCAATGACAGTAAAGATCTACCGGAAGAATATCTCTCCAGCATCTATGAAGAGATAGAAGGCAAGAAAATCGCAATGAAAGAAACAAAGGAGCACACAATTGCATCCAAATCTACTAAGCAGAGTAAGGTCTAATGGCAAATTATTTCTATTAACTCTAGGTTTTGAGTGTCAGAATGCATGGTTAAGTACTCTGGTGATGAATTTCATTTGCATGTCTGATAACCCAAATAGGATACATGATTAAGTTAATCATTATGATTATGTTGGTGTTCTCTTGATATCACTGTCTTGCTAGATTTGTGATTAGGAGCTGAAGGGAATTTAAGATAATTTATCTGAGAGCTAACTTACCCAAAAAAGAATGCCCCTTAAAACTTGGTTTTAATCCCAGCGTGCCTGTGCTTACCTTGATTAGGGCTCTGTACTGAAGGCCCCGTGGAGCTGTCAGTTTCTGTGTTTGAGATGAGGCAGAGTATAGTGGGGTAGAACCCAGGCTCTGGAGGGTGCTACCTTGGATTCAGTCCCAGCTCTGCCACTTACTAACTGTGTGACTGTAGGCAAGTTCTTAGCCTCTGCCTCATTTTCCCCATCTGCAAAATGGTAATAGTACTTGTAGTAGACTCGTGAGAGGGTTGGGAGGCTTTCTCAGTTGATCACTGTAAGTCTCTCTGTGCCTGGCATATAGCGAGCACTCAGTGAGAGTCCCTGCTGTGTCCTCCTCTTCCTGGCAGGTGTAGCTAGTGAAAAGCAGCGACGGCTGCTGTACAACCTGGAGATGGAGCAAATGGCTAAAACGGCCAAGGCGCTGATGGAGGCTGTGAGCCACGCCAAAGCCCCATTTACAAGTGCCACTCATCTGGACCACGTCCGGCCGATGTTCAAGGTGAGTATCGTGGGAAGGGGGAGAGCAAGTGGCTGAACCTGGTTCGGAGGTGGCCGGCTGATGGCTGTGGTGATGAGACTGAGAAGAGGAAGGGTGAGGTCTGGTGTTTCTGGGCAGGCAGTGGCTGAGCTCGCCCTTCCTCACGACCTTTGCAGCTGCTGGGAGGCACCGGCCCGGCCCGGCCCGGGAATCTGTCTGAATCCTGGCTTTGACGCTCTGTTCATCCCTGTAAAATGGGGACAAATGCAGGGCTGCAGAGCACACTGAATGGGTCATGTATTCAGAGGTGCAGGGACATGGCGGCTGGGACACCCTGCGGCAGTGGCCACAGGGTTACCTCGTCAGGTGAGACTGGGTGGAAGAAAAAGACAAGTTCCTGCGGTCTCTGGGTTTAAAATGCTAAGAAACAGTCCATGAGCTACATCTGTAGCACTTCACTGTTCTCTGAGAAGTCTTCATAGTAACTTAATATGCCATTAGGTGGTCGTGACTAGATTTTATTTCCCAGGAAGTCAGAGAGATTGGAAGAAAAGTAAATGCAACTGATGAGGATCAGGAGCCTTTCCGTGTAGAGCCAAAGGCGCTCATGGCTTTTGCTTTACAGGCTGGCCTCTGATTGATGGTGGCTGTCTTGCGCTCTGCACAGGGTGCCCGTGCCCCCTTGTAGCTTCAGCAGGGGTGGGCGGATGCAGTGGGGCACAGTAGCCATGTACTGACCAGTCTGTCTTTTGAACTGTGTGTAGTAAGCAGCATGTCTGGAATGATGGTTTTAGCGAGTTGCAGGGGTGGGGGGGCCTGCCCCGGGGGCTGTATAAGGCCAGTGAAATCCTTTGGTCTGGCGCTACCAAGGCAATTGCAGGAAGGACTCAAAATTCAGTATATCCGTGGTGGGCTATTTTTTAAGTTAATTTTGTGTGACCTGTAAGTGATGTTATAAATACCTAACTGGCCCTTGGCAGAAATTGATACCCAATGCCTAGTATAGGGGAACTGCTTTATGTTGTGAGTGAAACAGATTAAAATCCAGTAACACTGCACTGGGATCCTGGCCATTCTCTGACAGCGCGACCTCCCCTCGCCCTCCCACACTGAGGCTCTAGGGTCACTGAAAATGTTCTTCCTTGATAGCTGGTGTGGACCCCACTGTTGGCGGCCTACAGCATTGGACTGCAGAACTGTGACGACACGGAAGTGGCCTCGCTGTGCCTGGAGGGCATCCGATGTGCAATCAGAATTGCCTGCATCTTTGGAATGCAGGTGGGTGGACGTCAGCAAAGTGGCCGCGATGCTGGGGGGCTGTGTCTTTTAGAGTTGGCAGAACTCAGGGGCTAGCGGAAAGTGCTGGTTAATGGTTAACCAAGTGCCTCAGCAGATTACTCATGCCCGCTGAGCAGAGCCAGTAACTTTGTGCTGGGACTACTGGCCTTGCTGGGGGAAAAAATGCTGATTTAGATTGAAACTCTCTGTAAAGATGGGTAGGGTCCAAGCCACTTCACTGAATTTCACCAAACAGTCCAACTGTTCCTTGCCTACCTTGCCTGCCTGCCTGCTTAGAATTGTTCTCTCTTGAATCAGCTTCTTCTTTTTTTATTTTTTATATATATTATTGAGTTATTATTAATTTAATTATATTAATTTATTATTAATGTGCCAGGGAAAGGCAGAGTAAGAGTGAGAGAGAGAGGCCTTCTATCCACTGGTTTACATTCTAAATGGTTACAACTGTCAGGACTGGGCCAGGCTGAAGCCAGGAGCCTAGAACTCCATCTGGGTCTCCCACGGAGCCCAAGCACTTGGACCATCTTCCCCTACCTTTTCCTGGCACATTATCAGGGAGCTGGATCAGAAGTGGAGCAGCCAGGACTCAAACTGGCACCTGTATGGCATGCTGGTGTTAATAGGTGGTGTCGTAACCCGCTGGCCCCCTCAAGTCAGTTTTTATTATTATTTCTCTTATTCCCCATTCTTGTCTGGGGAAACAAATAGTTGCATGTAGCCATGCATGTGAAATCGTGAAAAATTCAAACCAATAAATGAAATACATTTCCTAAACTCACAAGAACGGAAGGTTGTTACCAATCCTGTGCATTGCTTTTTTTAAGTCAAAATTTGCCTGCATTCATTTTGAAAAATTCAGCCTTTGTTCCTTACCCAGACCACCACAGGCTTTTATTTTTTTATTTTTTATTTTTTTTTTGAGAGACTTATTTATTTATTTGAGAGGCAGAGTTACAAAGAGAGGTAGAGAGAGGTAAAGGGGTTTTCCATCTGCTGGTTCACTCCCCAAATGGCCGCAAAGGCAGAGCTGGGCCAGTCCGATACTGGTGCAGGGACCAAAGTGTTTGGACCATTGTCGCTGCTTTCCCAGGCCATGAGCAGGGGGCTGGATCAGGATTGGAGCAGCTGGGACCTGAACCAGTGCCGACATGGGATCCAGCATTGCAGGTGGAGGCTCAGCCCACTACACGACAGCACTGGCCCATCTTTGTTTTGTTTTAAAGAAATTTTATTTTACTTGAAAGGCAGAGTTATAGATAGAGGGAGAGTCAGAGAGAAAGGGGTCCTCCATCCACTGGTTCACTCCGCAGATGACTGCAATGGCCAGAGCTGAGCTGATCTGAAGCCAGGAGCTTCTTCCGGATCTCCCACGCGGGTGCAGGGCCCCACGCACTTGGGCCATCTTCTACTGCTTTCCCAGGCCATAAACAGGGAGCTGGATCGGAAGTGGAGCAGCCAGGACTCAAATTGGCGCCCATATGGGATGCCGGTGCCATGTGTGGAGGCTTAGACCACTATGCCACAGTGTCAACCCCATTTTTGTTTATTTAAACATGGAACACTCGGTGAACGTTCGTGTCATTCTTGTGCAGGTGCCGTGGTAGTCTTTTCTGTATTCAGTTTTAGTGTATGTGCTGCTGGCGCAAGAACAGCCATGCACTTTGATTTCAGATCCCAGCTCTGCTCCCTCTTCAGCCACATGACTTTCACCCAGCTTGCCTGTCCAAAACCCCTTTCACTTCCTTGCTGGTGAACTTGAGAGCATGACCCACCTTGCAGGACCGCACGAGAAGGTTGAGCAGTTTAGAAAGTCCCAGATCCAGAATGCTGCCAAATCCAAGCCAGTCTAAGCACGCAGCTCATTCCACGATATCTGAGATGTGGCGTCAGCCAGGGGTCCACCAGCTGAAACCTGGATGCAGAAATGATCATATGTGTGCACCGTGGAATACCACGCAGAGATTAGAAAAACGAAATCCTGTCATTTGCAACAAAATAGGTACAACTGGAAACCGTGGTGCTTAGTGAAATAAGGCAGTCCCAAAGGACAAATACTGTATGCTCTCCCTGATCTGTGGTAACTAATGGAGCCCCTAAAAGGTCATCTATACCAGGGAAATTGACACTGTGAGATGCAGTGACTTTGAACAGCCCTTATCTCTACCGTTGAGGAACAGCTTATTTGTTTTTTCATACTATTTGTTGAACTCTTTACTTAGTGTATGGTTAATCTTACGAGTATAAAGACCTTTGTAAAAAATAAGGGAAAGAGGGAGGACGAAGAAGGGTGGGAGTGCAGATGGGGGGAAGGTAGGCTGGGAGGAATCACCGTATTCCTAAATTTGTCTTTATGAAATACATGAAGTTTGTATATCTTAAAAAAAGTTTCTAGGAAAAAAAATTCAGCAGACATGATACCTCAAATGGAAAATTCCACACTTGACCTCATGTGACAGGTCATAGTCAAAATGCAAGCACGTGCCTGGCGCCGCAGCTCAACAGGCTAATCCTCCGCCTAGTGGCACTGGCATACCGGGTTCTAATCCCGGTCGGGGTGCCGGATTCTCTCCCGGTTGCCCCTCTTCCAGGCCAGCTCTCTGCTGTGGCCAGGGAAGTGCAGTGGAGGATGGCCCAAGTGCTTGGGCCCTGCACCCCATGGGAGACCAGGAGAAGCACCTGGCTCCTGCCATCAGATCAGCGCGGTGCGCCGGCCGCAGCGCACCGGCCACGGCGGCCATTGGAGGGTGAACCAACGGCAAAGGAAGACCTTTCTCTCTGTCTCTCTCTCTCACTGTCCACTCTGCCTGTCCAAAAAAAAAAAAAAGACATATGTAAAACATAGATTTCATGTTTACACTTGATTCTCATTTCCAACATAACTCATGCATATGTAAATATTCAGATATATGAAAAGAATCCAAAACAATAGCTTTTTGGTTAAGGGATATTCAACCTTTGTTAGAATTTATGCCATGGTCCTACTGTTCTGCAGGGAGAGGAACACAAGACAAATAAATGTGCTTCAGGCTGCTTGGAAAGGAAAGGGCTAGGGGCCTAGGGGCCTCCGCGGGGTGGTCCACGAGTTAGACGACCCCAGCAGGGGGAGGCTGGCGCGTGGATGTGCAGAAAGCCAGCCTGTCCCTGTGGGGGAAAGTGTCGGAGAAGCCCAGGGCTCACCGCCACAGGTGTGCAAATGGCCGTGCTGAGGGAGGAGTCAGCGTGCTCTCGCTCTTGTGTTGCAGCTGGAACGGGATGCCTACGTTCAGGCTCTTGCACGCTTCTCCCTGCTGACGGCCAGCTCCAGCATCACCGAGATGAAGCAGAAGAACATCGACACCATAAAGACGCTCATCACAGTAGCTCACACTGACGGCAACTACCTGGGCAATTCCTGGCACGAGGTGTGTATCTGAACCGTCTTTTCTCAGGGTGACTTCTGGCATTCCCTCCCCCCACCCATTTTTTTAGATTTGCTTTTATTTACTTGAAAGACTAAGTTACAGAGAGAGGGAGAGACAAGAGAAAAAGAGAGATCTTCCACCCACTGGTGCACACTCAAATGGCTGCCACAGCTGCGGCTGGGCCAAGCCGAAGCCAGGAGCCAGGAGCTTCTTCCAGGTCTCCCACACAGGTGTGGGGGCCCAAAGACTTGGGCCATCTTCCATTGCTTTCCCAGGCCACAGCAGAGAGCTGGGTTGGAAGTGGGCATCTGGGACTTGAACTGGCGCCCATGTGGGATGCCGGTGCTGCAGGCTGAAACTTAACCCACGACACCACAGTGTCAATCAGTCTCTCTCAGTCGCTTCCATTTTTCTTAAAGGCTGACTTGACTTCTGGGCTGCAAAGGGTAAGACAGGTTCAGATGCACTTCAACTTGTGAGCCCCATACCCAGTGGCCAGTGTCCCCACAGGAGTGCACTTCTGTTGTGGTTTCTTCCCATGTTACTGCCTTGTTCCCCGAGCCCGTGCACAGTCCCTGGGGCTCTCACAGTTACTGCATACGTGCACAACGTGAGGAGCTCGGGTTCTAACTATATCTTCAAAGAAGTGGTCAGTTTTCACAAAGAGCTGTCTGTTAGGGAGAGTGCCAGTGAATATTTTAAGATTCTCACATGAGGCAGTAGGTAATTAACTGTACAAAGATGTGCTTAACAGGATATTCATTAGGGCTGGCATTGTGGTGTAGTGGATAAAGCCACCATCTGCCACCCTGGCGCCCCCTATGGGCCTGGTTTGAGTCCCAACTGCCCCACTTACGGTCCGACTCACTGCTGATGGCCTGGGAAAAGCAGTGGAAGGTGGACCAAGTCCTGGGCCCCTGCCACCCACGTTGTAGGGGTGGCAGCCATCTGGGGAGTGAACCAGCAGATGGGTCTCCCTCCCTCCCTCCCTCTCTCTGTAACTCTGACTTTCAAATAAATAAATCTTTAAGAAAAAGGAGTGATGGGGGAGGGATATCATCAGTTTTAGTTGTTCCAGGGGAAAGATTGGATTTACAAAAGCTTAATACACCAAGAGATTCTTTTTAAAAACAATTATAGTGCAGCATTCCATAGACCATTTTAGGGTTATTTTAAATAATGTTGACAAGGGCTTGTGCTGCGGTTTAGCGGGTAAAGCTGCCACCTGCAGTGCAGCACCCATTGTGGTCACTGGTTCAAGTCCCAGCTGCTCCACTTCCAATCCAGCTCTCTGCTATGGCCTGGGAAAGCAGTAGAAGATGGTCCAAGTCCTTGGGCTCCTGCGCTCTCATGGGAGATCCGGAAGAAGCTCCTGGCGCCTGGCTTTGGATCAGCCCAGCTTGGGCCATTGCGGCCATCTGGGGAGTGAACCAGCAATGAAAGACTGTCTCTGCCTCTCTGTAACTCTCTGCCTTTCAAATAAAAATAAATAAAAAACAAACGAGACTAGAATTTGATGAAGTTAGATATAAAAACAAAAAACCTAGTTTTAAAAAAAATGGAAGGGGAATGGATACTTCAGGAAAAATGATTATGTTGACAAGAGGCAGGCAGGCATTGGGCACTCCCAAATGGACGTGTAAAGCCAGCTGAGAGACCCTTGTCCTGGGGCCAACCTGAGTCAGTCCACGCCTAGCTGCGAGTTTTCAGGAAATGGAAGGGACACGGGAGGATGGTGGTGGGAGTCTGAGAATGCAGCCTCAAACTCTAGGATGTAAGAGGCCCGGGAGCTGGTGACGAGGCCTTCAGCAAGTAAACTGCAGAAAAGTAGCATAAGCATACCTCAACAGCTTCGGGGAAAGTAGAACTAAAAGATAATTTTGGAGGAAAAAATTGTGAAATCCATGCATACAAGGACACTTCAGAAAGTTCATGGACAATGCGTATGGTGAAGAAACTTTATGGGTTTCCAGAGTGTTTGCCCCAAAATAAATCTGCCTTCCTTTTACTCTACTGTCTGTGACTTTCTGACAAGGGGCCTGTGGATGAAGGGAGAGCACGGGAGGGGCGGACAGGCCTCTGGCCAACGGGGAGACCCTGTATCTCCTTTCAGAGTTCCTGGGTCTACTCCTAATTCCAGCTGCCCTCCAGTGTAGACCCTAGAAGGCAGCAGGTGATGGCTCAAGTAGTTGGGTCCCTGCCACCCACGGGAGACCGGATTGAGCTCCTGGCTCCAGCTCCAGCCACTTTGGGCTTCGAGGAGTAAGTCAGCAGAGAGAGCATTCTCGTCTCTCTCCCTCTCTCTCTGCCTCTCACACGTATAAATAAATAACGGAAACGGATGAAGAAGGATGTTGTGGAAGGCTCTGTTGTGGGAAGATGGTCACGGCACAGGAAGGAAAAAGTAAAAGTACTGCGGCATTGTGAACCATCATCCCTCGTGGCACACACACACAGCGAGGGTTTGAAAGGATGTTCGTGTCCTGTCTGCGTGGTGGCATTGTGGAGACTATTTTCTTCTTCTTTTCCCTTAATTTCTACTTTTTCTCCTATCTGCTGAGAGAGAAGACTATGAAAGAGTAGAGATGAGCCATGGACCGTGGCGGGGACTGTGTGACCCAGACTGAACCCTGCTGTTGGCTTCCTGACTGCTCGTGGATCCAGTGGTCCAGGATACAGGCTTGGGAGCCAGGCTGCCGCGGTCCAGTGCAGGGCCTCAGCTCTTCCTGCCTGTGTGATGTGGGCAGGTCACATTCGTCTGTACAACCTTTGTAGGTGGTTGCGAGGGTAAAGGGGCTTAGGACCGTATTTGACATGGTGCAAGAATTCAGCAGTGTTGGTGTTATCATTGTCATCAAGGCACAAAACTCTGTCCCTCTTTTTTATTTTATTTTATTTTATTTATTCATTTGAAAGGCAGTCTGGCGGGGGAAAGCCAATGTAATCCATAAACTATACTTTGGAAATTTATATTTACTAAATAAAAAAAAAAGAAAAAAAATTTAAAAAAGGCAGTTACAGAGAGGGAGAGACAGAAGGAGAGAGAGATCTTCCATCTGCTGGCTGCATCAGCCAGGGCTGGGCCAGGCAAAAGCCAAGAGCCTGGAACTCCAGCCGGGTCTCCCACGTTGGTGTCAGAGTACTCGGGCTTTCTTCTACTGCTTTCGCAGGCGTGTTAGCAGAGAGTGGAGCAGAAGTGGAGCAGCCGAGACTTGAACTGGTACTCGTATGGGAGGCTGGTACTGCAGGCGGTGGCTGAGGCCGCTGAGCCCTGCGCCAGCCCCCATCTCTGCCCTCTTAGCCCTGCCTTTCCTTTCTCTGTGTCAGCTCTGGAGAATCTCTTGACTTGCGTGCTTTTTGAAGAGAGTAATTTCTCCTGAAGAGGCAGAATGCCTAGAGAATCAGTGAACAGTGGCTTTTTCTTCAAGAACTTTTTGTCCAGCCTGGGAGGTGTGGGCCTGTGGGGCTTCTGCTGATTTTCCCAAATACGCCACCACCTGGCAGCCTTAACACATGAGTTAGCCATGTGGGCGGCCGGAAATCTTGAGACATCAGCTTCGAACCACCAAGTCCTTGATCTTGCAGTGCTGTTGACATGCCTGAGATTCTGGCTCTCGCAGGCGTCTGGAAAAGGGAGTACACTGATGGTGATAACTGAAGACCGTAACCAGAGCAGAGCAGTCAGGAGAGTCCCCCTGCTGGAATTAAATACATTTCTCAGTCAAAAAGAGGTGATTTACAGCTAAGACTACTTGGCCACTACCCAGTGGTGTCCTGGAAGCTGGGACGTGGGATGGACTAAGGGCAGCACAGAGTCGCAGTTGGTGGGGGAAGGGTTTTCCCGAGAGCCCCGTGCTGCCAGCGTTTCCGCGGTAGAAGCTGGGGTGGGTTTCTGTTAAGCCGTCACGCCTCAGGTGAGACAGGGCATGTGTGCAGGTGCGCCAGAGCCCCCAGGGCTGGGAGATTGCCTGGCTCCCAGCACACACCTGCTCCGGGGCGCGGGCCCATTCACTCAGTGAACCATGCCGTAACTGCCAAGCGTTCAAGGGCGGGAGATTCAGCTTGAGCAAGAGAGAACAAACCAATAAACCTGTGGTAATAAGGCCAGGGTAAGTGCTGAGGAAGGAAGCCTGACAGCAGGTGGTGCTGGGGGTGCCATTATCTCAGAATGGCAAGGAAGAGCTCTCTGAGGGAGCACGTGTGTCTGCGCTCGGAACTGAGGGAGTCTCGGGGAAGCAGCAACCAGAACAGCGAGTGCAAAGGCCCTGGGGTGGGACCAGAGGTGGCAGCAGTGCCACTGCCGTGTTACTTCTGAGGGGAGAGTGACAGGGGCTGGGGGAAGCTAGATCAGACTGGATGGTGCTCTACCGGGAGGCGTGGTGGGTAGAGTCCCCTGCTCCAGTCACGAACTTTTTATTCTATACTTGCATGAGCATTGTTATGGCTTGACTCCTTTGTACCAGCTTTTCCTGTGCTCGTTTGCTCTTTGCCTTTTTTGTTTCTTTAAATTTCCATTGATCTTATTTGGGATACAGACACATGGAGAGAAGGCCCCAATCCACTGGTTCCCTCCCCAAATGCCATAGTGGCCAGGATTGGGTAGGGCCAAAGCCGCTGGCCAGGATCGCAATCCAGGTCTCCCTTGGAGGTGGCAGGAACCTCATTACTTGAGCCATCACCCCTGCTTCCCAGGATCTGCATTAGGGGGAAGCTAGAGCAGGGTATTGTACCCAGGGAACGTAGACGTTCTAGCCGCTAGGCCCAACATCTGCCCTTTTCCCTTTTTAATAGTTACAAATCATAAATGATGGAATCTGTCTGCAAGACCCACACTTGAAGGGCTGTGTCAACAGGACTCTGGGTACCGCCTGCTGAGTGCTGTAGGGAAGCCGTCCTAAGACCCCCGATGCTGTGTCCCCGTTGAGACACTGCTGGCCTGGAAGAACAGCTGCGTGGCTGACTTAGGATGGCAGCGACCTGTATAGGCGTAAAATGGAGACACAATTCTTTTTTCCTTAGATCCTGAAATGCATCAGCCAGCTCGAGCTTGCTCAGCTGATAGGAACCGGCGTGAAGACTCGCTACCTGTCCGGGTCCGGCCGAGAGAGAGAAGGGAGCCTGAAGGGCCACACGCTGGCGGGAGAAGAGTTCATGGGCCTTGGCCTGGGTAAGTCAGCTGGCCCCAGAGCTGGCCATTGTGGATTCCCGGATTAGCCAGGATAAAACTCCTCTCAGCAGGACTGGCATGTAAACCACTTGGTGGCCGGCCGGCAGGGCCTTCATTTATGCAAGTGAACACGCTGCCTCAGCTCTCTGAATTGTGTTTCCACTGCTGAGTAAACTCTGTGTGTTCCCCAAATCAGCAGAATGCCTTACTTTTCTTTCTGTCCTTAGAACTGTACCGGAGCAGGGAGAGCCGTTTGCTTTAAAAAGGCTACAGCTTTAGTGCCTGAGAGTAGAGGGTGTGTGTGTGTGTGTGTCTGTGTCTGGAATCAAAGGGTAGATGCAGCACCTCCTGTGTTCACCTGGGGAGCTTCCAGGAAGTGGGGCAAGCGAGTGTGCAAGGCCACATTCTGGGCACTGTGAACTCACTTCATCATCCTCAACAGTTCAGTGTTACTGTTCTTCCCACTTTGCGATGGAGAGCACTGAGGCATGGGGTGAAGTGCATTGAGCAAGGCCACACCGCAAGAAGCAGGATTCAAACCCAGACCATCTGCTTGCAGAGAAGGCTGCTGGGTCCCATGCCCAGGGACTGGAATTTACGGTGGGAAGGTGAAAGGCGGGGACTCCAGCAGCAAAGGGAGGCTCCTAGGACAACCCAGATGAGACTGTGAAGTCCGCCAGGCGTCTGGCGGTGTGAGCCGCGACATGGTTTTCTAAAGACAGGCTCCTCGTGGTATAAAACCTAGAGACTAGGGAGAGGGAGCGGCAGGACAGGAGCGTCTGAATACAGATGTAGTTTAAATGCCAGCACGGACATTGGACCTTGTGTCGCCAGTGGGTTCTGCTGCTTCACCTGTGCACCGTTCCCACGTACATCCCTGTCTTCTCTGCCCGTTGACGCAGCGGGACGCTTGGTTCTGAGTGCGTGACCGTTTTCAAGTGCAGCTGATTTTGTGCCTCCTGTTTCAGGTAATTTGGTGAGTGGTGGCGTGGATAAAAGACAGATGGCCAGCTTCCAGGAATCGGTCGGGGAGACCAGCTCTCAGAGTGTGGTTGTAGCTGTGGACAGGTAATGGCTTCATCCTGCAGTGAGGCTAGACTGTCCATCCAGTGGCTTGACATCCTCTGCATCGCATGAGGCATGAACGATTCCTAATTTCACTGCTGTGGTGTTGTCAGCTCCAGATTACTCAAGCTAAGAAAGATTAAAGATAAGGGACAGTGCTGCGTTGTGGCAGGTAAAACTGCTGGCTTCGGCACCGGCATCCCGTATGGTTCAAGTCCTGGTTGCTCCACTTATGATCCAGCTGTCTGCTATGGCCTGGAAAAGCAGCGGAAGATGGCCCAAGTCCTTGGGCCCCTGCACCCACAATGGGGACCCAGAAGAGGCTCTTGGCTTCAGATGGGCCCAGGTCCGGCCGTTGCGGGCATCTGGGGAGTGAACCAGCAGATGGAAAACCTTTCTGCCTCTGCCTCTCTCTCTGTAACTCTGCCTCTCAAGTAAATAAATAAATCCTTAAAAAAGAAAAAAAAAAGGTGAAATATAGTGTGCATGATCTACAACAACTAACTTTCACATTCCTTTGAATTTCAACGTTTAAAAAAATGTGACTTTATATAAACAACATGGTGACAAAGTATGTCAAAAGGAAGAGGTTTTGCTTGTGCTGATTTTTTTTTTTTTATATTTATTTTATTTGAAAGACAGAGTTACAGAGAGAGGCAGAGGCAGAGAGGTCTTCCATCCACTGGTTCACTCCCCAGATGGTCGCAATGGCCGGAGCTGTGCTGATCTGAAGCCAGGAGCCAGGAGCTTCTTCCGGGTCTCCCACATGTGTGCAGGGACCCAAGGACTTGGGCCATCTGCTGCTGCTTTCCCAGGCCATAGCAGAGAGCTGGATCGGAAGCCGTGCAGCCCATATGGGATGCCAGCACTGCAGGTGGTGGCTTTACCCGCTACGCCACAGCGCCGGCCCCAGCAGTATCTTAATTGTTAACATTCTAGTTGCGCTAATTTCAATAGAATAGAAAACTTTGCCTTTCGTGTCACTGCATTTCCTCCCCTGATTTGTGCTGTCACATTATATTTATAAATATATGCCCACCAATACATCTTTGAAATCTCTACATTTCCCATCAAATGGACTTTAAAGAGAGTTGCAAGCAAAGTATATAACCACACCTTTTGTTTTTCCCTCTGTAGTCACCCTCATTAGTCTTCTTTATTTCTTTGTGTTGTTCTGAGTGACTGTTAAGTTTCCTTTCATTTCAACCTGAGGGACTTCCTTTAGTATGTTTTTATAGGCCCGATCTACCAGTGGTGAATTCTGTCAATTCTTGCTTACCTACGGATGTCTTAGTTTCTCCTTCCTTTTTGAAAGATAGTTTTACTGGGTATAGAATTTTTGGTTGCTAATCTGTAAGTGCCCCAGTGCCTCCCAGATTCTGTGATTTCATTAACCTCTCGTCTTTGGCTTTCAGCAGTTTAACTGTGGAATGTCTTGGTATGGTCCTCTTTGACTCCCATCCACCAGGAGTTTGTTGAGATCCTTGGATGTGTTGTCTTCCATCAGCTTGAGAGATTTTCAGCCACTGTTTCTTCAAGTGTTTGTTCAGCCTCATTCTTTCCCTCTCCGTCAGGGGCTTTCTTGATGGTGTCCCACAGGTCTGCAAGGCTCTGCTCATTTTTTTAAATTCTTTTTGATTTTTTAAAAAATATAGATCAGACAGATAACTTTAAGTTCACGTGTCTATTTTTTTTTAATTTATTTGAAAAGCAGAGTGATAAACAGATATTTTCCATTTGCTGGTTCATTCTCCCAAATGCTTGCAACAACCTGGGCTGGGCTAGGCCAAAGCCAGGAGCCCCAAACTCAGAATTTCCCTTACGGATGGCAGGGACCAACTATTTCAGCTGACACCTGCTGCTTCCCAGGGTGCGCGTTTAGCAGGAAGCTGGATTGGAAGCAGAGTGGGGACTCAGACTATAACTCCAACATGTGGACTTAACAACTGTGCCAACGCCCATCTCTCTCTCTCATTTTTGTTCAGCACATTTGACCAGCTCATTCAACTTACCTTCAAGTCCACTGGTTTTTTTCCTTCTGCCAGCTCGAAACTTGCTGTGAAGCCCTCCAGTGAATTTTTCATTTCAGCTTTATAAATCATTTCAACTCAGAATTTCCATTTGATTTTTAAAAATTATTTATTTCTATTAAAATTCTCTATTTGGTAACACATTGTGCTCATGCTTTTCTTTAGTTGTTTAAACATGATTTCCTTTAGTTTTTGAGCGTATTTTAAGTAACTTAAATCGTTGGTACACTCAAGCACCCAGGCTTTCTTGGCAACAGTCTGTGTTGACTGGTTCTTTTGTTTATAAATCATCTCTTTTTGTTTCCTTGCTTGGTTCCAATTTTTTTTTAATTCATAACTGGACATTTAAAACAACATAAGGGAGCAGGTGTTTGGCCTAGCTCCTGCATCCTGCATCAGAGTGCCTGGATTGGACACCTGGCTCCAGCTCCTGCTGGGTTCCTGCTAATGCAGACCAGGAGGCAGCACTGATGGCTCCAGTGCTCGGGTTCCTGACACCCGTGTGGGAGGCCTGGGTTATAGTTTCCCCAGCTTTGACTCCTAGACCAACCCAGAGCCATTGCAGCCTGTGGGGAGTGAACCAGCAGATGGGATCACCCTGTGTCTCTGCTGCTCAAATAAGTAAATTTTAAGATGTTTTTAAAATAATAATATGGTGAAGCAGCATTGGGTGGCCAGCTCCCCCCCCCCCCCCCCGCCATTTGTTGTCATTCTCGCTGTTTCTCTCCTGGCTTTCCTGAACTAACTGTGTCAGGTCTGTGTGCTTTCTGGCATGTGGCCATTCAAGTCTGCTTTGTTGGTCGCTGTGGTCAGAGATTTCCTTAAGTACCTGGGGCCTTTGCTAAGTGTCCAGCCTTGCTTGCTGAGGGACCTTGCAGGAGTGAGCAGGGCTCCTTCAGCACCCAGCAGGCAGCTTACAACGCGGCCTCGCCCTTCCCTCTCGTTCAGACAGAGGGACCTTGCAGGAGTGAGCAGGGCTCCTTCAGCACCCAGCAGGCAGCTCACAACGTGGCCTCGCCCCTCCCTCTCGTTCAGACAGAGCCCCAAGGGCAGCCAGAGGTGAGAGCTTGTCCTCCAGTCTGCCTGCTGGGCACATAGCCTGCGTGTGGGCAGCTGTCCAGATTCCCGGAACCCCTGGAGCTTCTCAAAGCCTCCTGCATTCTCAGATTTTCCTGGTGATTATTTTTGATAAAAATTTCTGTGGGAAAGGCCATTGGTGCTGAGTGAGTTCTGAGTTGGGTCAAATAATGTCAGCTCTGAGAATGGTGGTTTTGGGGAATGTAAAACCATCCTTCCCCTCGGTGGCTGCTGGTTGGCCGGTTTCACAGTAACCATTTTGTGTTGATGCTGTTTTTTGGTTTTTTTTGTTTGTTTGTTTGTTTGTTTTTGTTTTTGTTTTTTTTTTTGACAGGGAGAGTGGACAGTGAGAGAGAGACAGAGAGAAAGGTCTTCCTTTGCCGTTGGTTCACCCTCCAATGGCCGCCGTGACCGGCGCGCAGCGGCTGGTGCACCACACTGATCTGATGGCAGGAGCCAGGTACTTATCCTGGTCTCCCATGGGGTGCAGGGCCCAAGCACTTAGGCCATCCTCCACTGCACACCCTGGCCACAGCAGAGAGCTGGCCTGGAAGAGGGGCAACCAGGACAGAATCTGGCGCCCCGACTGGGACTAGAACCTGGTGTGCCGGCGCCGCAAGGCAGAGGATTAGCCTAGTGAGCCGCGGCGCCAGCCACTCCTTGGATTTTTGTATGCCTTTGGTTAATTTCCAGAGTTCTGTTCTAAGAAAGAAGATTTTGGTCATTTTTTGCCAGCATTCTTGTTCTTATGGAAGAGCAGCCTTGTTTTTTAAGTGGAGCAGTTCTCACTCCACGCTCCCATCAACCGCGTGTCCTGTGCCTTTTCTCTCTCCTCTGCCCCACTCTGGATGCACCACTTCCTCTTTCTCTCCGTGTAGGTTTTCCTGCTCTCAGTCCATTGACCAGTGTGTCTTTGTGGTGCCTCATCATTTATCACTGTGGAGATGCCAGACCTAAACGTTTCGTGCTCTGCCTTTTCTGAGTGCTTAAAGAACTTCAGCTGCTAGAATCTAATTTTTATTCTGTGTGTCTGAAATTGTCTTCCTAGAATCTTTACGGGCTCTACCAGACTGGATGGGAATGCAATAGGTACGTATCTGCCCCGCCTGTGACACCTGCAGAAGCCTCCTGCTGTGGCTGTCTGACTTACTAACGAGGCCTCACGTGTGTTGTTGGGTCTGGCCTGTAGTTGACTTTGTCCGCTGGCTGTGTGCTGTGTCCATGGATGAACTGGCTTCCCCCCACCACCCTCGCATGTTCAGCTTGCAGAAGATCGTGGAGATCTCGTACTACAACATGAACCGCATCCGGCTGCAGTGGTCCCGCATATGGCACGTGGTCGGAGATCACTTCAATAAGGTAACCTGGCACCGGGGAAAATGGGAAAAAATGCAGGCAACTAAATCCAAAACAGAGAGAAGCGAGAAAGAACTGGCCCTGTTTTTAGTGCCTAGGGTTAATTTTCCCTGTGGAGCTAGGACACTTCACAGGAGGATGGATAAAACTCACACGGAATGAACTTTTTTCTCTTCTAGAGGTTTCATTTTTGTAGAGTCAGCTATCTACTCACATATGTTGAATATATTAAAAATGAGGCATGCATTCTACCACAACTTTATGAATTTGAAGAAAAAGCAGTCAGAATATACGTGTGTATGTGTGTATGTATCTGTGATGTCATCTGCTGCTTGAGGGAAATTCATTAGCGTGATGACACTGTTGCCTACCAAAACACATTGCACGATCTTAAGGAAATCCCCCAGACCTGGAGATGACAAGTTATAATACAGACATTTAAAAATAGTGTTAGTGAGGGGCCAGTATTGTGGCGTAGTGGGTTAAGGCACCACCTGGTGATGCTGGTGCCCCATATCAGAGTGCCAGTTCAAGACCCGGCTGCTCTGTTTCCAGTCCAGCTCCCTACTAATGTGCCTGGGAAAGCAGCAGATGATGGCCAAAGTCCTTGAGTCCTGGCCATCCACATGGGAGACCTAGGTGTTCCCAACTCCTGGCCTCCACATGGGAGACCTAGGTGTTCCCAACTCCTGGCTTCAGCTTGGACCAACCTTGGCCATTGCTGCCATGTGGGGAGTTATCTAACAGCTGAAAGTTATCTCTCTCTTGCTCTCTTTGTATCTCTCTCCCTTTCTCTCTCTATCACTTGCCTTTCAAATTAATAAATACATATTTTTTAAAAATACAGTGCTAGTATAAAGCAGTTAATCCCAAAGAGAACAGATCTTTTACACTGAAGAGAAGGAGAGAGGTAGCCAGCCCTTTGTGTGCTCTTAGAATAATCAGTGGGGTGCTGGTCACTGGCTTTGTGGCATCTGCCAGTTTCTGTGGGGAAATACCCCTCCATGGCCAAGTTCAGGCTGGCTTTATGATGTCACCAGATATGGAGTAGGGAAGTTGGGTCCCGTTGGCTCTCACAGGCAGGTGCTAGCACCGTGAAATGGAGCACCCACTGAGAAGGGCCGTTGTCGGAACGTGGTCTTATCCAGTCATTGAGGCACACCGTCTGTTGAACCAATCCCCTGAGCGCCTGTGTCAGGCGGTGGATGGATGAGACCCCCATCTGTGGGGGTTTCACCCACATTTTCTGATCAAGTAACTGCCGGGAAGGGGTGCAGCCATGGAGTGTGTAAGATCCTTGAGATGCACGGTCAGGGAGGCTTCCCTCGGGTGGGAGCCGTCCGAGAGGAGCGAGAGCCACAGGGGCCCGAGCTGTCTGTTGAGCGAATGGTAACGCTCTGCCTTGCAGTCAGCAGGCGACTTGGCATCGTGTTCCCCAGTTCTAGCCACGTGGAGTCTTAGTGGACAGTTGAAATTACTGAGGTGAATTTGCCCAAGAAAACGTGAACCCTTCCTGTTACCAAAGCTTGTTTTCTTGTCCACACCTCTGACAGCTGAGCTAGAGCAGATATTACGCATCTGTTCCTCAAAGATTCTTTCAGGAATTACAATCCAAATGTGCTTTTCCAAATTTTGTATCAACTCTTCCAAATCTAGCTCCCGGGTTCGGCGGGACTGCTGTCTTGGGAAGGGACTCATCAGTTTGTACAAATTGCTTTTCTCACTGGTAGTCGTCTTGTCCAGAGCCACTTACGGGCCAGCTTGGGCCAGAGCCTGGCTGGCAGTGTTTAGGCAATTCGAGGTTGTCAGCCTGTGCTACTAACGTCCATTCCATCTAATCAGGGCAGTTAAAATCTAGTTGCTCGCTCTGGGACTCTCCCGTCTTTCCATCATTGTGGGTGATCTTCTACTTCCCCTTGTAAACTGGTGCATGTGAGATTCCCATGGGTTTGGAGTACAGCTGTAAGTTTGTGCCCGTTTGCAGGCTGGGTCATGTGACCACCCCCAGGATGCTCTTCTGAACCAGAGCACAGGTGCTGTGGCCGGAGTTGAGCACAGTGGCAGTCCGTGGGTGCATGTGCCTGAAGCATCTGCTTCACCGGAGTGTTGGGAGGGGAAACTCTCCTTATTAATGTCTAGTTACATGAGTATTACATGGACACCCTCCCTTTTAAAGAAATTGTAGCTAAAAGGCCCTTGAGCACCTCCCTGCACACAGCTGGCCCTGCCCAAAGCTGTGTTCCCATCCGTTTGGTGCACATCCTCCCATGCATTTTTTCTGTACCTACGTACATATCTACTCACAGAAATACAGATAATAATGTCTTGGTTTGTTTCACAGATTATTAATTATGATAGATACACACAGCGTGAAGTTTACCAGCATGGCCATTATTTTTAAAGATTTTATTTATTTATTTATTTGAAAGTCAGAGTTACACAGAGAGGAGAGGCAGAGAGAGAGAGAGAGAGAGGTCTTCCATCCAATGGTTCACTCCCCAGTTGGCTGCAATGGCCGGAGCTGCGCTGATCTGAAGCCAGGAGTCAGGAGCTTCCTCCAGGTCTCCCACACAGGTGCAGGGGCACAAGGACTTGGGCCATCTTCCACTGCTTTCCCAGGCCACAGCAGAGAGCTGGATCAGAAGAGGAGCAGCCGGGACTAGAACCAGCGCCTATATGAGATGCTGGCACTTCAGGCCAGGGCATTAACCAACTGTGCCACAGCGCCAGCCCCCAGCATGGCCATTTTTAAGTGTGTGGTCCAGTAGTGTTAAGTACATTCACGTTGCTAGGCAGCAGATCTGTGGGACTGTTTGGTTTTGTGAGGGTTTTTTTCTTTCTTTCTTTCTTTTTTTTTTTAAAAGATTTATTTATTGTTTTATTTGAAAGGCAGAAACCAGCATCTCATATGGGCGCCGGTTCAAGTCCTGGCTGCTCTACTTCTGATCCAGTTCCCTGCTCACGTGCCTAGGAAAACAGCAAAAGATGGCCCAAGTGCTTGGGGCCCTGCACCCACATGGGAGACCTAGAAGAAGCTCCTGGCTCCTGGCTTTGGCCTGGCCCAGCCTCAGCCATTGTGGCCATTTGAGAAGTGAACCAGCAGATGGAGAATTTCTCTCTTTGCCTCTCCTTCTCTCTATCTCTGCCTTTCAAATAGATAAAAAACGAATCTTTTTTTTTTAAGGGAAAGACAAAAAGGTAGAGTTACAGAGCGAGCTTCCATCCACTGGTTCATTCCCCAAATGGTCATGGTGGCTGGAGCTGGGCTGATGTGAAGCCAGGAGCTGGGAGCTTTTCCAAGGTCTCCCACATGGGTGCAGAGGCCCAAGCACTGCGGCCATCTTCCACTGCTTTCCCAGGGGCTAATGCAAGGAGCTGGATCAGATGTGGGCAGCCAACTAAGCCAGCACTCACATGGGATGTTGACACATGGCCTTACCCAGTACACCACAGTGCTGGCCCGAGACCATTTTCATCTTGCAAAACCGTAACTCCCCACCCCTGGCAGCCAATCCCTGTGACCTGAACTACAGTATGTCATGATCGCTTCACTCAGCAACAGCTGGGACTGAGCCAGGCTGAAACCAAGAGCCAGACACTCCACCCAGGTCTCCCCTGAGGCTGGTAGGGGCCCATGCACTTGGGCTATCCTCCACTGCTTTCCCAGGCTCATTAGCAGGGAGCTGGATCAGAAGTGAAGCATCTGGGACTTGAACTTTACCCCATTTTAGGACTCTGTTTTCACTGGAGGCTGTTTAAGCCACTGTGCCACAACACTGTGTCTCCCACGTGGGCAGACCCAAGCACCTGCGCCATTATGCACTGCCTCCCAGGGTGCACATTAACAGGAAGCTGGACTGGAAGCGGAGCAGCCAGGACTTGAACCAGATACTTTGATGTTGGATGTGGCCTCCTGAGCAGCAGCTTAACCTGCTGTGCCACAGCGCTTAGCCCAGAAAGGAGACCGAAGAGCCCCAGTGCTTCTCCGGAATCTTCAAGGCTGACGATACCTCATTTGTAACGAGGGGCAGGCGTTGGGAAAGGCTGGAAGGGCTCTCTGTGGACTGGAGGCTTTTGACCCTCCTGTGCAGTTGGGTCGTATTCAGTAGCACCTGGAGTGGGAGTGGGAGTTGAATGGGTATAGACTTTGAGTTCTGCAAGATGAGAAGAGTTCTGACGATGGGTTGCACAGCCGTGTGAATATGCTTAACACCACTAAACTGTGTACTTAAAAATGACGGAGGTGGTAAGTTTTGTGTTGTGTTTTATAATTTTTTGAAAACTAAATATCACATTTTGTGAAAGTATTTCTCCGTAAATGTATAATCCTGACCTTTCATCATTATCCTTAAGTGAAACCGGGCAGATCACCACCAAGAACCGACGTTTCCTCTCCCCCGGGTGTGTCCCCCAGGCCGCCTGTTTCAGCCACGGGCTGTCCACCCTGCTGTGGAGGGGCTGTGCTTGTCACCTGTGCCTGTCTCACCTCACGTCTGTTCTTGCTCAGGTTGGCTGTAACCCCAATGAAGATGTGGCTATTTTTGCTGTGGACTCGTTAAGGCAGCTCTCCATGAAGTTCCTTGAAAAGGGCGAATTAGCCAACTTCCGTTTCCAGAAAGACTTCCTGAGGCCCTTTGAGCACATCATGAAGAAGAACAGGTATGTGCGCATCTCTGGGAGACCCTTGGTCAGGTTCCCCTTGGGGGCCTCAGAGGCCCTGTGGCTGCTGACCCCGCTGCGCTGTGGGTGGAAACCAGCAGCAAGAGCAGACTGCGATGCCCCTCGGCCTCCTTACGAGGGTGTGTGTGTAAGCCTTCCCAGAGGACAGGTGACGCTGCTGTGACCCACAGCCGTCTGCCAGGGCCCTCACTGGGGCTGGTGCCAGGGGAGCTTGGAGAGAGAACTCCTGCGGCAGCTTCCTCCAGCAAGACAGGAGTGACGCCGCCTGCGTTAACTGCCTGGGGAGGCGACAAGAGGTCCCGTCTCTGAAGCAGGCAGCCTGCTTCTGGAGGCCTTGTATCCGCTAGGTTCTGTTGTAAGTGTAGACAACTTAGAAATCCCTGTTCTTGCTCTCTGCTGTGGTCCGGGAGTGCAGTGGAGGATGGCCCAAGTCCTTGGGCCCTGCACCCCATGGGAGACCAGGATAAATACCTGGCTCCTGCCATCGGATCAGCGTGGTGCGCCGGCCACAGCGCGCTGGCCGCGGCAGCCATTGGAGGGTGAACCAACGGCAAAGGAAGACCTTTCTCTCTGTCTCTCTCTCTCACTGTCCACTCTGCCTGTCAAAAAAAAAAAAAAAAAAAAAAAAGAAATCCCTGTTCTTGTTGGGCCTTGAGTTGATCCTGGTTGCAGCTGGGTCTGGGTGTGCGGAGTTCCTCACACTGTCTTCAGACACTGTGGCGCTGTGTCACTCCGTGTGTTTGAATTTCTCTCCATGATAAAATGAGACGTGCGCCCTGTGGTGCTCTGGTGGAACGGGCAGGGTAGCAGTGACAGGTGCTCTGAAGAGTGTCGCACTGCAGGGGAGGGGCAGCAACGGGAGCTGTGCTTCATGCAGAGTAGTCAGCCACAGTGGGTCTGGTCGGGTGACCCCTAGGTGAGACCTGAGCCACGTATGGAGCAACCCCAGAGTGGCCGGCCATTTGCTGTCTTGGCAGGAGTGTGATGATAGGGGGACAAGCGAGAACAAAAGTCCTGTGATAGCAGGTGAGTGGCTTGGTTAAGGGGCCTGAGGAGGCCAGTCTAGCAGGGGTGGTATGAACAAGTCTGGATGTCCAAGATGAAGTCCCTCCCACTGGTAGGAGACTCCCAGTCCACTGTGGAACCATCAGATATTGTGAGTGAGCACCTTGGTTTGCCCTCTGTAGGATGCGAGCTGTTGGAAAAAAAAATTTTTTTTTTTTTTTTGGACAGGCAGAGTGGACAGTGAGAGACAGAGACAGAGAGAAAGGTCTTCCTTTTGCCATTGGTTCACCCTCCAATGGCCGCCGCAGCCGGCGCACTGCGCTGATCCGATGGCAGGAGCCAGGTGCTTCTCCTGGTCTCCCGTGGGGTGCAGGGCCCAAGCACTTGGGCCATCCTCCACTGCTCTCCCGGGCCACAGCAGAGAGCTGGCCTGGAAGAGGGGCAACCGGGACTAGAACCCGGTGTGCTGGCGCCGCAGGCAGAGGATTAGCCTATTGAGCTGCGGCGCTGGCCGGAAGGGGTTTTTTTTTAAAATATTTATTTATTTATTTATTTGAAAGTCTGAGCTACTGGCGCCAGCACTGTGGTGCACTGCATTAAGCCGCCGCCTGCAGTGCCAGCATCCCATAGGGGCACTGGTCAGAGTCCCAGCTGCTGTACTTCTGACCCATCTCCCTGCTAATGCACCTGTGAAAGCAGCAGAGGATGGCTCCAGTACTTGGGCCCCTGCACCCACGTGGAAGACCTGGATGAAGCTCCTGGCTTCGGCCTGGCCCTGCCCTGGCTGTTATGGCTATCTGGGGCGTGAACCAGCAGATGGAAGAGTAATGTCTATCTGTCTCTTTCTTCTCTCTTTCTCTGTCTCTCTGCCTTTCCCTCTCTAACTCTGCCTTTGAAATAAATAAATAAGTCTTTAAAAAAAAAAAAAAAGCTACAGATGGAGAGACCTTCCATCTGCTAGTTCATTCCCTGGATGGCCACAACAGCCTGGGCTGGGCCAGGCTGAAGCCAGGAGCCAGGAGCTTCTTCTGGGTCTCCCATGTGAGTTGCAGGGGTCCAAGTATTTGGGCCATTAGCTGGGAGCTAGATCAGAAGTGGAACAGCCAGAGCATAGATTGGCGCCCATAGGGGATGCTGGCATAGCAGGTGGTGTGGCTTTACCCACTAAGCCAGCCTCCTGTTGGAAGATTTTAAGCTGAGACATGAAATGGGCTGACATATTTTCAAGGCTCATCTGCATTAAGCCGTGGGAAATGAGAAGTACCTGATGAGGTGGGGCTGTTGTCGTTGTCCAGATTTTGGCGTGAGTGGCAGTGGTGGCTTGGATTCTGTGCACGCTTGAAGAAGCCAGCAGCATCTGCCAGTGAGTTGGCAGGGTAAGGGGGGACTCTCGGCCTTGACCCTCAGTGTCTGCTCCACCACTGAAAGGGGTGCCCCTGATGGCAAAGAAAAGGAAAGCCCACGAGCTGGAAGGCCCTGGGCTGCAGTGCACCATTGGAACAGTGAATAGAAAGGCAACAGGGGCTGGCCATGGCTCACTAGGTTAATCCTCCCCCTGCGGCGCCAGCATGCCATATGGGCGCCAGGTTCTAGTCCCAGTTGCTCCTCTTCCAGTCCAGCTCTCTGCTGTGGCCCGGGAAGACAGTGGAGGATGGCCCAAGTGCTTGGGCCCCTGCACCCACATGGGAGACCAGGAGGAAGCACCTGGCTTCAGATTGGCGTAGTTCCAGCCGTAGTGGCCATTTGGGGGGTGAACCAATGGAAGGAACACCTTTCTGTCTGTCTCTCTCACTGTCTAACTCTATCTGTCAAAAAAAAAAAAAAAAGGCAACAGAGAAGTCTGTGTGACATTGTCACTCTTTCTCTTGGAGTCTGTATTCTTTGCCTTCTTGCTTATTTTAAGAGAGCCAAGATAAGCCTATTCTAGTCTGCGTCACCCCTGATTTTAGCAAATGCACCTTTGGGAGCACCCTGCAGAGTGCCGGAGGAGGCCAAGGCCCCCTGTGGCTAAGCAGTTGCCCACAGCTAATGAAGGCTGCAGACCCTCAGCCCCTGGCCCCAAGCCCTTCCCTGTCTGTCCTGCTGCCACCCACCTGGCATTTGGATTGAATTTCCAGTCATGTGCTGCCACCCTCTCAGACTCGGTCAGCAGAACTGTGTTTCAGTGATATTCTTTCCAAAAGAACCTTTTGTGTCCTTTGTTTAGTAATTCCACACTCTCATAAACTTTCCAAATAGGTTACTTTGAAATAGAACAAAATGATGTGAGTGCCACAAAATAGCTTTTACAAAAACTTCACCCACCTACATTTCCAAATGTTTAAATGTTGGTACAGCCACAAAGGGAATGTCGTATGACTGTTGAAAGTGTTCTCGAAGTTCACACCATGGGTAATGCTTAATAATGAAGTAAAAAGGGCAGATGATAGAATTGGACAGTGATACACATTCCACACCATCAGGCCTGAGCCACCTCTGCACAGGACGTCCTGTCCTGTCAGGCCTGCGAGGACCTGTGCACAGGACACCCATCAGACTCGTGATGCACCTCTGCACATGACGTGTTGTGTCTTCAGGCCCCTGACGCACCTCTGCATGGGACGCACTGTGTCCTCAGGCCCCTGACACACCTCTGCATGGAACGCACTATGTCTTCAGGCCCCTGGCACACCTCTGCACAGGACATGCATACCGTCAGGCAAAGGAAAACTTTTATTATGTCTCCTCTGCATTTTCCCAAACTTTTACTGTCATCGTATATACTTTTAACAGTCAGGCAACACCCACTTTGTAGAGTTGTGCAAAAGTGTTGCGCATTCCCCGTGGGGAGGGGACTGTACAGTCCGTCATTCCGTATATTGAGATAACCTAGGTCTGTTGTCAGTCCTGTGTTATCTGCAGGTGGCGTATTCGCGTCATGGACTTTAGCTGATTTTTAACCCTGTGTTTGACTTTTTCCTCGCCTTCTCTGAGTGGCCTTCCTTCCTGTTTTCCGTTAGTTTGGGCCCAGCAGACAGACACGCATGCTGTGCTAAGCCAGATGAAATTGGAAAGTCACGTGTGCAAAGCCAGGAGCACTCAGATGACTTCCACAGTAGTGCTATAGAAGCAGTAGGTGATTCACACACACATTTATTGCTGTTTGTGAGATGGTAATTCCCCTGTAATCATGTATGTCTTAAAAGGTTGCCAAAGGCTGGCGCCGCGGCTCAATAGGCTAATCCTCCACCTGGGACACCAGATTCTGTCTCGGTCGCTCCTCTTCCTGTCCAGCTCTTTGCTGTGGCCTGGGAGTGCAGTGGAAGATGGCCCAAGTGCTTGGGCCCTGCACCCGCATGGGAGACCAGGAGAAGCACCTGGCTCCTGCCTTCGGATCAGCACAGTGCGCTGGCCACAGCGCGCCGGCCGCAACAGCCATTGGAGGGTGAAGCAATGGAAAAAAGGAAGACCTTTCTCTCTGTCTCTGTCTCTCACTGTCCACTCTACCTGTCAAAAAAGAAGGTTACCAACATGTATGCTAATCTGTTGCATATATTCAAGTGATAACTGTGTTCCACCTCGCAGCTCTTTCAGAAAATAGGGCATTCTTTGTATCGTCAGGCTTTGTGTTGTAATAATTAAATTTAAAATATTACATCTTTTTTTTTTTTTTTTTTTGACAGGCAGAGTTAGACAGTGAGAGAGAAACAGAGAGAAAGGTCTTCCTTTCCATCGGTTCACCCTCCAAATGGCCGCTGCGGCCGGCGCGCTATGCCGATCTGAAGCCAGGAGCCAGGTGCTTCCTCCTGGTCTCCCATGCGGAGGCAGGGCCCAAGCACTTGGGCTATCCTACACTGCCTTCCCGGGCCACAGCAGAGAGTTGGCCTGGAAGAGGAGCAACTGGGACTAGAACCCGGGGTGCTGGCACCACAGGCAGAGGATTAGCCTAGTGAGCCACGGTGTCGGCCCATATTACATCTTTTTTTAAGATTTATTTCTTGTTTACTTGAAAGGCAGAGTAACAGAGAGAGAGAGAGATCTGTCAACCACTGGTTCATTCCCAAATGGCTGCAATGGTTGTGGGGGGCCAGGCTGAAGCTAGGAGCCGAGAGCTGCTTCTGGGTCTCCCACGTGGGTGCAGGGGCCCAAGCACTTGAGCATCTTCCACTGCTTTCCCAGGTGCATCAGCAGGGAGCTGGAGCAGAAGCAGAACAACCAGGTCTTGAATTGGTGTCCATATGGGATTCTGGCATTGTAAGCAAAGGTTTAACCTGCTATTCTACAACACCTGTCCCAAAATATCATATCTTAAGTTATGTATGTATTCTCCAGTCCATGTATATATATTTATCATGAATTCCTGCTCAAAAAATCTAAAAGGATACATGCTAAGAATTTAATAACAGTTATCTCTGGATGTTAGAATTATGAGTGTGTTAGTCAAAATGTTTTGGCCCGGAAAAACTGACCAATGACTTAAATCAAAAGGCTACTGTGCCTTTTTTTTGTTTTCTTTTCTTTTTGAAGATTTATTTTATTGGAGCCGACTTTGTGACACAGTGGGCTGAGCTGCTGCCTGCAGTGCGAGCATTCCATAAAAGCACCTGTTTTGAGTCCTGAATGTTCCACTTCCGATCCAACTTCCTGCTTATGTTCCTGGAACAGCAGTGGAAGATAGAAGAGCAGTGGAAGATGGCCCAAGCGGCAGAGCTGCAGAGAGAGAGAGTCTTCCCTCCACTGGTTCACTCCCCGAGGTGGTCACAGTGTCCATTGCTGAGCTAAGCCGTACTAGGGATCTGGATCTCCATCCGGTCTCCCACATGGTGACAGGGTCCCAAGTACCTAGGCCACCTTCTGTTGCTTCCCACGCATGTTAATAGGGAACTGGATTGGAAATGGAGCAGTCAGGACACAAACTGGCACTCACATGGGGTTTTGGCTTAACCCACCACACCACAGTGCCAGCCCCTACTGTGCCAAAGCCAGATGTGGACAGGCCCACCTTTGGCCCTGGGGTCCACATTGTGACAGCAGATGCAGGCTCTTTCCAGCCTTCTGTTCTGTTGTCCACGGGGCCAGATTTTTTTTTTTTAAAGATTTATTTATTTATTTGAAAGGCAGAGTTACAGAGAGGCAGAGACAGAGAGAGAGATAGGGGTCTTCCATCCTCTGGTTCACTCCCGAGATGGCCACAACGGCTGGAGCTGTGCCAATGCGTAGCCAGGACCCAGGAGCTTCTTCCAGGTTTCCCAACCAGGCAGACTTGGCCCATCTTCCACTGCTTTCTCAGGCCATAGCAGAGAGCTGAATGGGAAGCGGGGCATCCGGAACTCAAAGCAGTGCCCATGTGGGATGCCGGCGCTGCAGGCCAGGGCGTTAACCTGCTGTGCCGCAGTGCCAGCCGCATGCTTTTCTTCTTGCAGCACTCTTCGAGGGGATGAGCTGTGTCCGTTTCTCCCCACCCGCTGGCACAGATGACCCAGCTGTCCCATTCCCCCCTCAGGTCCCCGACCATCCGGGACATGGTGATCCGCTGCATCGCCCAGATGGTGAACTCGCAGGCTGCCAACATCCGCTCTGGCTGGAAAAACATCTTCGCCGTGTTCCACCAGGCAGCCTCCGATCACGACGGGAACATCGTGGAGCTGGCCTTCCAGACCACGGGCCACATCGTCAGTAAGTGCCTCTGTTGTGCCGGGCCTGGTGTCCCACAGGCAGGTCTGCAAGAGCGACGGCGCCTCTGCTAGGTGCGTTTCACCGCCTCCAGGGTCTCCCTTGCTGCAGCTCTGCTGTCACGGAGCCAGCCGCGTCCTAATCACGTGCCAGCATGAGTCCCGCAAAAGCCCACAAAGGAACCGCAGTCCGCCTCATTGATGAATCCTGTGTTTGCAAGGTCACTGCCCGACTAGACTGCCGTTACCCAAGCCAGTACTCGTGTTTTCGGGATTATTTGCCAACACATGCACGCACAAAGCAGCAACAAACTGGAGCCCCGCGAGGCACACGTTCCCAGCCGAGGCGGAGCCTGTCAGGCGCTGGGCTGCCGTTTCTGCTGTTTGACGTTGCTCTGTGATTGGTGGAGACTTTGCCGTGCTGTCACGGCCCCTGAGCCCAGTGCGTGTGCTAGCAGGGCTGTGATGGGTGTCACGGAGGAGGTGCCTGTGCTCGATGCACTTCCTGCAGCAGCAGCCAGAGTGCTGTTGGCGTGACTTCTGTGGTGGTGCCTTAGCCAAGTAGATTAAACTCGGTGTCTTTTTTTTCTTTTTCTTTTTCTTTTTTTTTTTTTTTTAAGAATTTGTGTATTTTGAAAGAGTTAGAGACAGAAAGAGAGAGATCCTCCATCTGCTGGCTGCAGTGGCCAGGGCTGAGCCGGGCTGAAGCCCAGGAGCTTCCTTGGGGTCTCCCACATGGGTGACAAGGACCCCAACACTTGGGCCATATTCTGGTGCTCTTCCCGGTTCAGAGTCTTTAAAGAGAAACACGTGCACTACAAGGTTATTTGTTGATTTAGTGGTGAAAGTTATGACTAGAGTTTCTCAGAAGCCTAATCCTACATGGCCAGCAGTGGTTTAGTTTTCTCTGAATCACTGTTCACAGCAACTTTGTAGAACATGAGTGCCGTGAATAACGAGAACTACCACCCTCCCCCGTTTCACCAAAGAGGAAGCTGAGGCCCAGAAAGGTAAAGTAGAACAGCTTGCCTGGCTCACACAGCTAGAAGTGGTAGAGCCAGAACATGTTCCAGGCAGCCTAGTCCAGAGAGTGCGGAGTGCCCTGGCCTGAGCAGGAGAGCCTGGGCCCACCTGTGGTTGTGTGGTCTCCGGGAGATCCTGTGAGCCCTCCATAGATGTTGAGTGGGTGGAGACCTGGGTCTTCACATCATTCCTTTAGCTCAGGAAAGCAGCTTGACCCAAAGTGTAGTCAGTGTTTCCCTCCTGGAATAATTTAACGAGAGGAGCTGTCTTCTACAGATGCCAACATGCTTACATTCCACAAAGATAATCGTTTCTTTGGGGGGGATGTAGCCCCATTCTGAATCTGTTATCAGACGTGTGCCCTGTGCGTTTCTCAGACCCCTTACTGAATATCAGATATGTGCCATGTCTCTGTGTGTGCATGTGTCTCATTCCCCCATTCCAAATCTAAGTGTTAATCAAACATGTGCTCTGTGTATGTGTATCTGTCTCTCAATCCCCACTGTGAATCGAGGTCTTTCCAAACATGTGCCATGTATGTTTGTGTGTATGTGTGTCTTAATCCCCATTCGGAAGCCAGGTCTTTCCAAACATGTGCAATGTATGTGTGTACGTGTGTTTCAGTTCCCATTTGAATCCTGGTCTTTGCAAACATGTGCCATGTATGTGTGTGCGTGTGTCTCAGTTCCCATTTGAATCCGGGTCTCACCAAACATGTACCATGTATGTGTGTGTGTGTGTGTCTCAATACCTATTTGAATCTGGGTCTCACCAAACATGCGCCATGTATATGTGTGTGTGTGTGCGCGTGCGTGTGTGTGTCTCAGTCCCCATTTGAATCCGGGTCTCACCAAACATGCACCATGTATGTGTGTGTGTGTGTGTGTGTGTGTGAATCCCTATTTGAATCCGGGTCTCACCAAACATGCACCATGTATGTGTGTGTGTGTGTGTGTGTCTCAATCCGCATTTGAATCCGGGTCTCACCAAACATGCGGCACGTATGTGTGTGTGTGTCTCAATCCCTATTTGAATCCGGGTCTCACCAGACATGTGCCATGTGTGTGTGTGTGTGTGTGTGTGTGTGTGTCTCAATCCCCATTTGAATCCAGGTCTCACCAAACATGCGCCATGTATATGTGTGTGTGTGTGTCTCAGTTCCCATTTGAATCCGGGTCTCACCAGACGTGCGCCATGTGTTCCCGCAGCAAACATCTTCCAGCACCACTTCCCTGCAGCCATCGACTCCTTCCAGGACGCTGTGAAGTGCTTGTCGGAGTTTGCCTGCAACGCCGCTTTCCCCGACACCAGCATGGAAGCCATCCGGCTCATCCGCTTCTGTGGCAAATACGTCTCCGAGAGGCCTCGGGTACGTTTTTCATCTCTTGTCCATGTGAACATTGAACAGAAAATGAGTCGTGGGGCAGAAAACCCTAGCCAACAAGCTTTCCAGCTACACTTTGAGAAATGTGTGTCTGCCCGGAACCAGGTGTTTACCTCAGAACGCTGCCTTTAAAAAAAAAAAGAGAAGGCTATTTCTTCCTGTTTATTTCTCTTTTTTTAAGATTTTATTTATTTTTTTGAGAGGTAAAGTTACAGACAGAGAGAGGGAGAGACAGTGAAAAAGGTCTTCCACCTACTGATTCACTCCCCGAATGGTCACAATGGCCAGAGCTGTGCCCATCTGAAGCTAGGAACCAGCAGCTTCTTCCAGGTCTCCCAGGGGGATGCAGGGGCCCAAGCACCTGGGCCAGATTCCACTGCTTTCCCGGGCCATAGCAGAGAGCTGGATTGGAAGTGGAGCAGCTGGGACGTGAACTGGCGCCCACATGGGATGGCGGTGCCACAGGTGGAGGCTTAGCCTACTACACCACAGCACTGGTCAGAATGCTACCTTTGCAGGGATTGTACCTCTTCATTTTGTTGTGTGCAGGAAATTACTGATTTTATTCATACTGAACTTTTTTTATATAAAGATTTATTTATTTATTTATTTATTTATTTATTTATTTATTTGAAAGAGTTACAGAGAGAGGGGGAGAAACACAGAGAGAGATCTTGCATCCACTGATTTCATTCTCTAGATGGTCACAAAGGCCAGGGCTGGGCTAGGCCAAAGCCAGGAGCTTCATCTAGATCTCCCATGTGGGTCTCAGGGGCCCAAACACTTGGGCCATCTGCCTCTGCTTCCCCCAGGCCGTTAGCAGGGAGCTGGATCAGAAGTGGAGCAGCTGGGACTTGAACCAGAAGCTTTACCTGCTGTGCCGCGATGCCAGCCCCATACTGAACTTTGTCTGAATGTTCCACAGATTGTTTTTGTGGACGGTAATCACACTTTAGATCTTGTATTTTGGCAGAGTTCAGAGAGCTAAACATTTCTATTTGAAAGAAAACAATCCTCCCTCTTAGGAACTCACGTTCTGCCATTGTCATGCACGTACGAACTCATATTTAGAAATTACCTTGGGCCGGCGCCGCGGCTCACTAGGCTAATCCTCCGCCTAGCGGCGCCGGCACACCGGGTTCTAGTCCCGGTCCGGGCTCCGGATTCTGTCCCAGTTGCCCCTCTTCCAGGCCAGCTCTCTGCTGTGGCCAGGGAGTGCAGTGGAGGATGGCCCAGGTGCTTGGGCCCTGCACCCCATGGGAGACCAGGAAAAGCACCTGGCTCCTGGCTCCTGCCTTTGGATCCGCGCGATGTGCCAGCCGCAGCTCGCCGGCCGCGGCGGCCATTGGAGGGTGAACCAACGGCAAAAGGAAGACCTTTCTCTCTGTCTCTCTCTCACTGTCCACTCTGCCTGTCAAAAAATAAAAAAATAAAAATAAAAATTACCTTTAGTTTCTTCTGCAAATGCCTGGGCTTCTTCTGTTGTGTCTCCTCTTTCTAAAGACATACTGTTGGCCCAGATGACAGAGTTGCACAGCGGTCACGTTGGGTTGGGTGCAGCTGTGTATGCTGCAGCCACGCAGATAGATCCCTCCCGAGATGCTTGTTGGAGAACCAACCGTGCACCTCTGAGATGACAGTGCAGTCCCTGCGCTGTCCGCTGGGCCGGGTGCTGACAGCCGGCGCTGACCGAGTACGTAGAGCTCGCCCGGCACCACTCGCTGCAGGTGTTTCCCTGTGTTCGTGTGCTTACTCCCGAGTCAGACCTGTGGCATGGGTAATTGCATCCAGTTGTGCAGGGGAGGTAACTGGACCAGAGAGGTTGCCTAATGTTTGCTAACCTGAGGTAAAGAAACTTCAGTACCACTTCAAGTGAGGCTACCGAACAGGCAGGTGGAAATCCTAGAGATAAGGCAGAGAGAAGAGCTTCGCGTCCATACTGAAAAGCCTGCTCCTCCCTGGCTGCATGGCCTTGGGCAGCTTACTGTAGCTCTTAGTTACCTCAGTTTACTCATCTGTAAAATGGGATCGTGTCTGGCTGCCACTGGAGACTGCTGTGAGAACTTTTAATGGTTCCTGGCCCGTCACAGTCACCCAGTAAGTAGTGACTACTGCTGTTCCTGGTGTTTGAGTAACCTAAGATGCTGAGTCACCCTGGGTATTTGACCTTCCTTGCCTTTCTCAGTTTGTGATCTGCCTAACAACTTGTTCTAAAGCTCACATCCTCAGGCTCTTGCAGGGAGACTGCCCTGTGCCCTTGGCCAGGGAACTGTCTGTCCCGTTGGCACTCTCTGTTGTTCCCTTGCTAACCGGAGATCTTTGAGAGGAAGTGTGTGGGGCCTTAATCCCTGTACAGTTCCTGCCTCCCGCTTGCTTGGTCGACATCCGAGATGTGACTGTCATCGTAGGTGCTACAAGAATACACAAGTGACGACATGAACGTGGCCCCTGGCGACCGAGTCTGGGTTCGAGGCTGGTTCCCCATCTTGTTTGAGCTCTCCTGCATCATTAATAGGTGCAAGCTGGATGTGCGGACAAGGTAACGTGGCCCTGGCTGGTGGCCTCTTCCCCACAGACGCCCGGCACCTGCTCACCGCCCTGCCGTTCTCGCCACCCTCTTCTCTGTTGTCTCCCCCACACACCCCCCACTCTCTGTACCGTGTCTGCCCATGTTTCTTGCAGGGGACTCACGGTCATGTTCGAGATCATGAAGAGCTACGGCCACACGTTTGAGAAGCACTGGTGGCAGGACCTGTTCAGAATCGTGTTTCGGATTTTTGACAACATGAAACTCCCTGAGCAGCAGTCGGAGGTGAGCGATGCCTGCGGCACCTCCTGGACACCACCGCGGAGGAGCGCCCGGGTGCCTGCGTCTGCCTCTAGGGGCTGTGTCATCAGCTACCCAGAGAATTAAATAGTGAGCACGCAAGATATGTTTTAATCACAGGGACAGGCGTTTGGCCCAGTGGCTGTATTAGAGGGCCTGGGTTCAGTGCCTACCTTTGGCTCCTGACTGTAGCTTTCTGCTCATGCAGCCCCAGGAGGCAGCTGAGGTTCCTGTGTCCTGCGGGAGATCCGGATTGAGTTCCGGGTTCCTGTTTTGGGCCTCAGCTTAAGCCTCATTGTTGCTGATATTTGAGGAGTGAACCAGTGGATGGCAGCTCTCTGTCTCTCTGCCTCTCAATTAATTTAAATTAATTTATAATTTGAAATCAATTGACTCATTTAAAAAATAGAAGTATCCTTCCCCTCTTCCACTGGTACCAGCTGGTCCTAAGAAACCCCCTGCCAGGGAAAGAGTGAGACCCGGTGCCACCACGGCCTGCCCCTGGCTCCGGGCATTGTGCTGCCAGTTCGGGAAGGCTGGGGTGGTCACCCTAGCTGCTCTGTTCACACTGATGTCGTCAGCCACCAGGAAGTGAGCTGTCTGCCCCACTAGGGTTTTTAGTGAGGTCAACCTTGGAGACAATGCTGGCAAATATTAGTCCCCCCCCCCCACTTTTTTTTTTTAGAGATTTATTATTTGAAAGGCAGAGAGCTCATGTCTGCTAATTAACTCCCCAAATGCCCAAAACAGCCGAGGCTGGCCCAGGCCAAAGCTAGGACCCAGAACTCCCTCCAGGTGATCTAGATGGGCAGCAAGGAGCTAAGCACTCTGTCATCCTCTGCTGCCTTCCCAGGCACAATAGCAGGGAACTGGAGCAGAGGTGGAGCTGCCGGACATGAACCAGCGCACATACAGGAGGCCAGTCTTGCAGGCGGCTCTCTGAACCCCCTGCCACCAACAACTGTGCCTTCCATGTAAATAAATACATAACTCATTTTTTTGTTTTTAGTAGGGCTTAATGTTTGCCAGCATCGTCTCCATTCACCAGATGAAAGACCTCGGTCTGTATCACTCTACCTGTCAAGTAGATGCAATAAAAAAAGAAGCATTTAAAATAAAATGTGCTAGCGAGGTTACAGATTTTACTCCTGGCATCAGTCACTTTGTTTCTCATCTGTGTATTGACCTGAGCCTACCTATTGAGTTTTTCATCTTTTTGGTATTGATTTATGAGTTTTTAAGTATAGAAAGAATGTGGCATATCCTTACATAAATTACAGATTATTTTACCCACTTTGTTATTTTTCTTCCATTTTTTGGGAAATTTTTAGCTTGTTTTTTTTTTCAAGGATTTATTTATTTGAAAAGCAGAGTTATATATAGAGAGAGAGACACGGAAAGAAAGGTTGAGAGAGAGGTCTTCCATCTGCTGGTTCGTTCCCCAAATGGCTGCAATGGCTGGAGCTGAGCCCAGCTGAAGGCAGGAGCCCAGAGCTCCACCTGCGTCTCCCACGTGGGTGGCCGGGGCCCAGGTACTTAAGCCATCTTCCACTGCTTTGCAGGCACATTAGCAGGGAGCTGGATCAGAAACAGAGCAGCCCGTACTCAAACCTGTGTTCCAATATGGAAATTTTTAGCTTTTAAGTAACTGAGCCTATTACTTTTTTCCTTTCTGGTTTCCACTTCTGGCATATGCCTGGCAGTCCTTTCCTTTCCCATGGTTTTACAAGTATCTTTATGCATGTTTTCTCTGGTGACTTCAGAGCGTGTTTAATATTGAGCTCTTAGTGTAAGGTGTATTTAGCGTCATCTCGTGTTCATTTTTTCCAGAACAGTAAAACATAAGCATCATTTTCAGTGGCTCTTTCATATTTTTTATCATATGGATATACTTAATTTAATTTTTATTTACTTACTTTATTTGAGAGAGAGAAGTCTCCCATCTGCTGGTTCATTCCCCAAATGCCCATAACAGCCAGGGCTGAACAGACCAAAGTCAGGAGGCAGGAACTCAATTTGGGTCTCATGTGGATGGCAGGGACCCAAATACTTGCGCCATCACATGGTTCCTCCCGGTACCGCATCAGCAGGAAGCTGGAATCTGGAACAGAGCCAGGATTTGGACCCAGGCACTCGAGCGTGGGATGCCGGAACCCCGAGTGGCCTCTCAATGGCTGAGTGCTCGCCCTGGATGTACTTAATTTAATGTACACGTTGGTTGGCGTTAAGTTGTATCTGTTTTCAGTGTTTAAATGCCATTGTGGTAAACATCTTTATTCATACATTCTATTTTAATTTTTTTTGTTCGAGAGGTGGAGAGACAGAGACAGAGCTCCCATCTGTTGGTTCACTCCTTAAATGGCCACAAGAGCTGGAGCTGGGCTCGGAGGAAGCTGGGAGATGGGGACATCATCCACATCTCCCACGTGAGTGGCAGGGACTCTGCTGCTCCCAGAGTCCTCGTTAGCAGGAGGCAGGAGCAGAGACAGGCGTCAACCCAGGTGCTCAAATATGAGAAAGCGGCATCTTACTTGGTAGACTAGACGCCACCCTGTTCGTAAACCTGTGCCCACAAATCTTTGGGTATTTTAGGATCGATTCTTTGAAGTGGTACTGCACAGTCAGTGGGTGTGGAATTTTAAAGACTACTGATGTGGATCACCAGGTTGCCTGCCAGAACAGTTTGCCAGAAGTGTACACAGCAGTCTGTTTCCCTGTGGGGAGAGTGGCTAACTTTGAACATTATCTTTTTACTGTTTCTCCAGAAATCTGAGTGGATGACAACAACCTGCAATCACGCACTTTATGCTATTTGTGACGTCTTTACGCAGTTTTATGAAGCTTTGAATGAAGTCCTTCTTTCTGATGTCTTTGCACAATTGCAGTGGTGTGTAAAGCAAGGTATTCTTTCAGTCTCCAGGTGTCATTGTTCCTACCCAGTCTTAGCAGAAGGCTGATTTCTTCAACGTGAAAAAGCATTCATATGATGCCAGGGAGTACAGTGGATGATGTAACTGGTGAAGATGTGTGTTTTTAATTTTATGTTTTATTTTTTTTGTAAGGGAAAGAGTTTATTGGGGGAAACCCAACAGACCGGAGGGAAAAGGCAAAGAAGGAAAAAGAGAAGGAGAATGTAAGAGAGAGCTCAAGAGACAGAGATCAGGAGATGGAGAAAAAGAGAGCGTATTTTAAAATTTAATTAGAACATAGGAACAGTTCTCTCAAGTCAGCTTATAAAGCATTTCTTTTCTTTTTTCTTTCTTTATTTATTTGTTTGATTGAAAGGCAGAGTTACTGAGAGGCAGAGGCGGGGAGAGAGAGAGAGAAGTCTTTCATCCACTGGTTCACTCCTCAAATGGCCACAACGGCTGGAGCTGGGCCGATCTGAAGCCAGGAGCCAGGAGCTTCTTCCAGGTCTCCCATGAGGATGTAGGGGCCCAAGGCCCAGGCCATCTTCTAGTGCTTTCCCAGGTCATAGCATAGAACTGCTATGTTGGATCAGCGCTACACTGATCCAAAGCCAGGAGCCAGGTGCTTCCTCCCTGTCTCCCATGCAGGCGCAGGGACCCAAGTACTTGGGCCATCCTCGCTGCCCTCCTGGGCCACAGCAGAGAGCTGGACTAGAAGAGGAGCAGCCAGGACAGGCACCCTGCAGTACCAGCTCTTCCCACTATGGCACCATGCCAGCTCCATCTTTTTATTTTTTTTTTAAGATTGATTTATTTATTTGAAAGTCAAAAGTTACACAGAGGGCCGGCGTCGCGGATCAACAGGCTAATCCTCCGCCTGCGGCACTGGTACCCCGGGTTCTAGTCCCGGTCAGGGTGCTGGATTCTGTCCCGGTTGCCCCTCTTCCAGGCCAGCTCTCTGCTATAGCCCAGGAGTGCAGTGGAGGATGGCCCAGGTGCTTGGGCCCTGCACCCCATGGGAGACCAGGAGAAGCACCTGGCTCCTGGCTTCAGATCAGCGCGATGCGCTGGCTGCAGCGCGCCAGCCGCGGCGGCCATTGGAGGGTGAACCAACGGCAAAAGGAAGACCTTTCTCTCTGTCTCTCACTGTCCACTCTGCCTGTCAAAAAAAAAAAAAAAGTTACACAGAGAGGAGAGACACAGTGAGATCTATCTTCCATCCGCTGGTTCACTTCCCAGATGGCCAAAACAGCCAGAGATGAGCCGGTCTGAAGCCAGGAGCCAGGAGCTTCTTCCTGGTCTCCCCCGTGGGTAGCAGGGACCCAAGCACTTGGGCCATCTTCTCCTTTTGAGGCCATTAGCAGGGAACAGGATCAGAAGTAAAGTAGCAGCTCCGGTCGTTGTGGCCATCTGGGGAGTGAATGGTGGACCTCTCTCTCTTAATGCCTCTGCCTGTCTATAACTCTGCCTTTCAAATAAATAAATCTTTAAAAAAAAAAAAAAAAGTGAAGCAGCTAGGACTCGAGCAGTCGCCCATATGGATTGCTATGTTTTTAAAGGCAGTGGCAGCACCTACTGCTCCACAGTGCAGCCTCTGTAAAGTGTTTCTGTAAGGTAGAACCTAAGTTTTTTTGTGTGAATTTTAAAAGATGTGCCTTTTCGTATTATACTGTTCTTTTAAATTTTTATAGCAAAATTTTTATTTGTTTGTTTTTAAAGATTTTATTTATTTATTTCAGAGGCAGAGTTACAGACAGTGGGAGGGAGAGACAGAGAGGTCTTCCATCTGCTGGTTTACTCCCCAAATGGCCGCAAAGGCCAGAGTTGGCTGATCCAAAGTAAGGAGCCAGGCATTTCTTCCGTGTCTCCCACGTGGGTGCAGAAGCCCAAGTGCTTGGGCCATCTGCTTTCCCAGGCCATTAGCGGAGAGCTAGATTGGAAATGGAGCAGCCAGGACTAGAACCGGTGCCCATATGGTATGCCAGTGCCACAGCATAGCCCCTAGTAAAAATTTTTTTTTTAATTTTTTTTATTTGACAAGTAGAGTTATAGACAGAGAGAGACAGAGAAAGGTCTTCTTTCCATTAGTTTACTCCCCTAATGGCCGCTACGGCCGGCGCTACGCTGATCCAAAGCCAGGAGCCAGGTGCTTCCTCCCTGTCTCCCATGCAGGCGCAGGGACCCAAGTACTTGGGCCATCCTTGCTGCCCTCCTGGGCCACAGCAGAGAGCTGGACTAGAAGAGGAGCAACAAGGGCTAGTACCCGGCACCCCAACCGGGACTAGAACCCGGGGTGCCAGCGCTGCAGGTGGAGGATTAGCCTAGTGAGCCACAGCACTGGCCATAGTAAAATGTTTTTAAAATGTACTGTTGGAGTCAAAATCAACAGCTGCTGTAAAGGACTTTTTTTTTTTTTTTTTGAATAGATACATATTTATTTTACTGTGTCAGGAAATCAGACCTGGATTCCGTGAATAATGTTGGCTTGGGGCTAGGCTAAGTTTAATTAAGTTTGTCAAAAAATTACGCAGTTTAAAAATGACTACAGTCACTACTGTTTGGATGCAAAAATTCGAAACGTAGTCTTTGACTAAACTGTTCTAGTATTTTCCCTGTCCTTTTACGGTTTCTCATGTATGAGCCACTTGATTAAAGTAGCGAAACACTGACCTCCTTCCATTCCTGGCAATAGAACTGTGAACAGTAATTCTTCAGCTGTAAAAGTTTTAGCACTGTTTTTGTAGCATTGTCCCCTTAACTAGAAGTCTGCAAACCCACGGTGTGTGGGGGCGGGGGAGGCCTGCCTCACAGCATAAAGCTTCTGGGACCTGTTAGCATCCAGCAGCCCTGGAGGCTTCCTGATGGGCACTGCCTGATTTCGCAGATAATGAACAGTTGGCTCGGTCTGGTACAAATTGCTTAGAAAACTTGGTGATCTCCAACGGAGAGAAGTTCAGCCCCGCCGTGTGGGATGAGACCTGCAGCTGCATGCTGGACATCTTCCAGACAACCATCCCACACGTGTAAGTGTCTGAGCCGCGCAGCTCGCTCCACACCCAGCAGGCTGCCCTCGACACTGACGCTTGTCCCTTCTCTCCGTTCCCTTCAGTTTGCTGACCTGGAGGCCTGCGGGAATGGAGGACGACTCATCAGAGAGACACTGGGTAGGGCTGGCTTTTCTGTTGTCTTTCCTCTCTCCTCGTATCTGCGTGAAAGACGAATCGGTCTGTACTGCTTGTCCTTATTTGGTGGGAAGTGAGTGAAAAAGGTGTAGATCTAAAGTAATCTGTGTTCATTAATGTAGGTTTTGTAAAGCACGAGGAACGATTAAGAAAAATAAGTCACCTCACCGGTAAAGCGCCGTTTGCATTTCTAGGTTTTGTTGTGTGACTGCACTCCCCTAGTGGATCCACACACACATGAATGAGGGCTCACTTGGCACATACTGTGTTAGCAACACTCTGAGTGTTGTTCCCAGGCTTTGACAGTCATTGAGACAGCCTTTTCAGTGGCTACACAGTATTGTACTTTTTTTTAAATTATTTTTAAAATATGTTTTTAAAGTCACAAAGGGACAGAGAGAGAGAGATCTTCCTTCCACTGGTTCATTCTCCAGATGGCTAAAACAGCCAGGCCTGGGCAGGCCAAAACTAGAAGCCAGGAGCTTCATCCAGGTCTCCCGAGTGAGTGACAGGGGCCTGAACACTTGCTGCTTTCCCCAGGCCGTTGGCTGGGAGCTGGATCCGAAATGGTGCAGCCAGGACACGATCAGCACCTACTGCCACCATTCCAGCGGCAGCTTTACCTGCTGCACCACCACGCCTGCCCCTGCGATCTTTTTTAATTAATTAATTAATTTGAAAGGCAGAGCCAGAGAGAGAGAGACAGTTTGATTGAGATTGAGAGAGGATGTATCTCCCATTTGCTGGTTCACTCTCCAAATGACCACAAGAGCCAGGGCTGGGCCAGGCTGAAGCCAGGAAACTGGAAATCCGTCTGGGTCTCCCATATAGGTGGCAGGGACCCAAGCACCTGAGCCATCATTTGCTGCTTTCTCAGGCACCTTAGCAGGAAGCTGGATCAGAAAGGTAATAGCCGGGACTCGAACTGGTGCTCTGATGTGGGATACAGGCTTAACCCGCTGTACCACAATGCCTATAGTTTCTTTTGCTTTTCTTTTTTTTTTTTTTTTTTTTGACAGGCAGAATGGACAGTGAGAGAGAGAGACAGAGAGAAAGGTCTTCCTTTGCCATTGGTTCACCCTGCAATGGCCGCTGCGGCCGGCGCACCGCGCTGATCCGATAGCAGGAGCCAGGAGCCAGGTGCTTTTCCTGGTCTCCCATGGGGTGCAGGGCCCAAGCACCTGGGCCATCCTCCACTGCACTCCCTGGCCGCAGCAGAGGGCTGGCCTGGAAGAGGGGCAACCGGGTCTTTTGCTTTTCTTTTTTTTAAAGACTTTATTTATTTATTTATTTGAGAGGTCAAGTTACAGACAAAGAGAGCAAGAGACAGAAAGGTCTTCCATTCGCTAGTTCATTCCCCAAATGGCTGCAACAGATGGAGCTGGGCTGATCCGAAGCCAGGTGCCAGGAGCTTCTTTTAGGTCTCCCATGCGGGTGCAGGGGCCCAAGCACCTGGGCCATCTTCTGCTTTCCCAGGCCTTTAGCATAGCAGAAACCTGGACCAAAAGAGCAGCCGGGACATGAACCGGTGCCCTTATGGGATGCCAGTACCACAGGTAGAGGCCAAGCCTACCACACCACAGTGCCGGCCCCCACCCCATAGTTTCTTGAACTGATTGTCTCTAGTGAGGCTCTCAGGACAGTTCCAGGGTGGCATTGCTATAACTACTGCTTGGGTGTGCCTTCCTGTGTGTTGCTTTCCAGAGCAAATAGTGCTGTCCTCTTCTCCAGAGAAGGGGAAGTCCTTATGTTATGTATACAAACATTCTAATTCAGTTCTCACGGGTACCATGTGTGCCGTATACAACATTCTAATTCAGGTCTCACAGGTACCATGTGTGCCATGTACAACATTCTAATTCAGGTCTCACAGGTACCATGTGTGCCGTATACAACATTCTAATTCAGGTCTCACAGGTACCATGTGTGCCATGTACAACATTCTAATTCAGGTCTCACAGGTACCATGTGTGCCGTATACAACATTCTAATTCAGGTCTCACGGGTACCATGTGTGCCGTATACAACATTCTAATTCAGGTCTCACGGGTACCATGTGTGCCATGTACAACATTCTAATTCAGGTCTCACAGGTACCATGTGTGCCGTATACAACATTCTAATTCAGGTCTCACAGGTACCATGTGTGCCGTATACAACATTCTAATTCAGGTCTCACGGGTACCATGTGTGCCATGTACAACATTCTTTTGTTTGTTTGTTTGTTTGTTTGTTTGACAGGCAGAGTGGACAGTGAGAGAGAGAGACAGAGAGAAAGGTCTTCCTTTGCCGTTGGTTCACCCTCCAATGGCCGCCGCGGCCGGCGCGCTGCGGCCGGCGCACCGCGCTGATCCGATGGCAGGAGCCAGGAGCCAGGTGCTTTTCCTGGTCTCCCATGGGGTGCAGGGCCCAAGCACCTGGGCCATCCTCCACTGCACTCCCTGGCCACAGCAGAGGGCTGGCCTGGAAGAGGGGCAACCGGGACAGAATCCGGCGCCCCGACCGGGACTAGAACCCTGTGTGCCGGCGCCGCTAGGCGGAGGATTAGCCTAGTGAGACGCGGCGCCGGCCCATGTACAGCATTCTAATTCAGGTCTCACGGGTACCATGTGTGCCGTGTACAACATTCTAATTCAGGTCTCACGGGTACCATGTGTGCCGTATACAACATTCGAATTCAGGTCTCACGGGTACCATGTGTGCTGTATACAACATTCTAATTCAGGTCTCACAGGTACCATGTGTGCCGTGTACAACATTCTAATTCAGGTCTCACAGGTACCATGTGGACTGTATACAAATATTCTAATTCAGGTCTCACAGATACTTTGGTTTAATTGGGGAGAGGGTGAATTATTAATTTCTATTTCCAAGTAATTCTGAGGCCGTTAGATTTTAAAAGGTAATGGAGGCACAGCAACTTAAACTGAAGCGCTGAGGTCGGATTTTGGCCTAGCAGTTACGATTCCCAGGCCTCTATCAGAGTGCCTAGGCTTGGTACTGTTGGGCACCAAAAAATATGTTGTGCCCAGATCGTTAGATCCCTGCAGAGACCCCCAGAAATTCAATCACACCGAACTGCAAAAGCAAGGTTTTTTCGGGAGTACAAGCTGCCACAGGGACCCCATCCAATCAACTGGCACAGCGGAGGAAGGAGTGAGGCCCTGGTCTTTGTTTGGGAGAGTTTTTAAAGGAAAGAAAGGGCTACATCAGCAGGAAAAAAGAGTTACATACAGCACGGGAGCTCTGGGTGCAGGGAGTTACTTTGTTTAGCAATCTCTACTGTGCTGTCCCTGGTAAGCTTTGACATCTCCAGAATAATTGTTTTAAAATGGAGTCACTTTGGTTCTTCAGTACCCCGTTCCGCTCCTGTCTCCAGCTTCTTGCTGAGGCAGATCTGGGAGGCAGTGGCTCGGGAGAGTGGGGCCCTGCCACCCTCGTGGGAGAGCAGAGTCGCAGGCATTTGTGGAGTGAGTCAGCGGAGGAGAGCTTCCTTCCTCTCTGTCTCTGTGTGTCTCTCAAATAAGTTCTAAAAATTTTAACAAAAATGAAGCATATTATTTAAACATTTTGATTTTTAGCCCTGTCTTCTACTGTCACAACAAAAACTAGCTACTATACTACTGATTTATTTTTTAACTTGATTTCATGAAAAATTTGTCATATTCATTTATAAATCATAATATGTAAAGAAATGTTGCCTGAGTTGGAATAGAAAATTGTAAAACTTTAGTGAGGGGTGGGACATATTGAACTTCCCCAGCTCTCCAGGGCTATATAAAGTGTGCAGTGTGATTTTACTTTAGACTGAACAAGGCACTTACATTCAAGCTGAGCCAGCAGTGTTAAACAGGCACGTCTCTGCCCAGGTACAGAGTCCTGATGAAGACAAGTGAGCTCTGTGTTTTTCTCTGGTTTATTCTCAGGATGTGGATCTGGACCACCAGTCTGTAAGCAGTGTAGACAAAAATGCCTCCGAGAGAGGCCAGAGCCAGCTCTCCAACCCCACCGACGACAGCTGGAAGGGTAGACCATATGCAAGTAAGGCCACGTGTCTTTTTTAATTTTTCTTTTTTAAGATGATTTATTTGAAGGTCAAAATTACAGAGAGAGAGAGAGAGAGAGAAAGAGATCTTCCATCCACTGGTTCCCTCCCCAAATGGCTGCAATAGCCAGGGCTGGGTCAGGCCAGAGTCAGGAGCCCAGAGCTTCTTCCAGGTCTCCCACGCGGGTGCAGGGGCCCAGGACTTGGGCCGTCTTGCACTGCTTTCCCAGGCCTCAGCAGGGAGCTGGATCATACTTGAACGGCCAGGACTCAAACCAGCACCCACATGGGAAGCTGGCACTACAGGCCGGCTTTGCCTGCTGCACCACCATGCCAGCCCCAGTAAGGCAACTTTGTTTGTTTTTGTTTTGTTTTGTTTACATTTGTTTTTTATTTATTCATTTTGAACAGGGAGCACACGTGTATGTCATTCACGTGTTCAGAAAGCACAAACCAGTAACCAGAGTGAACTTTCTTCTGCCCCAGGCCTCAGTTCCCTCTGGCAACAGAAGGGACTGGTTTCTCGTGTGCCTTTCCACGGATTTAATCCACGTGCCAGCAGATCCAAGCGGAAATGCCTTTACAGACGTTCACATACGTGCACCTACACCTGGGAACTCTCCTCTCCTATTTATACAGTCACTACTTATGCATAAGCTATGCATTATTCTTTTCTCATTTAACACATATTAGAGGTCACTCAGCATCAATTCATAAAGTACTTTCACATTGTTTGATACTATAATCTCTTGTTCCAGTATGTAGATGTACTTACTACTGTTTAATCGGTCCCCTACTGTATGACTTCTAATCTTAGTATGTGCCATTTGTGAGTCTGTGTATTAAATTCCTAGAAATAGCACGTAGGGTCCATGGATAGATACACTTGCCAGTTGGACATATTTGCAGGGGCCAGCACTGTGGCGTAGCAGGTTAAGCTGCCGCCAGCAGTGCCAGCATCCCATATGGATGCTGGTTTGAGTCCCAGCTGCTCCACTTCTGACCCAGCTCCCTGCCAATACTCCTAGGAAAGCAGCGGGACCTGGCCCAAGGGCCTGGGCCTCTGCACTCATGTGGGAGACTCAGATGAACCTCCTAGCTCCTGGCTTCAGCCTGGCCTGGCCCTGGCCATTGTGGCCATTTGGGGAGTGAACCAGCTGATGGATTATCTCCCTCTTTTTTCTCTCTCTCTCTCTGTGTATTTGTGCCTTTCAAATAAATAAATAAATTTTAAAGAAGGGGGGAAAAAAAGAACGTATTTGCAGATTGCCATCTGTTGAGGTTGTGCCTGTTTACATGTTCTTTGGCAGCACCTAAATGGAATTTGATGTCTTTAAAGGAACTGCGATTTGTGCTTTGCTGTGAGTGAAACGGAGCTGTTTTTCATATGTTTAAGAAGCACTTCTGTGTTCTTTTCCATGAACTCCCTGTTGGTAATCCTCGCTCATGCTGTGCTGTCTCTGGGTGCTTTGTCTTGCTGATTGGAGGAGCTGCTGAAGGATTAGAAATCCTTTCACTAGATACAGGTTTCAAATTACTTTCACCAGTTTGTCTGTTAATGTCGCTTTCCGTGTGTTTGAGTGCCTGTCAATCATTTGTGCCAGGCACCGCACTGTGTTTCATGGGTGTGAGCTTACTGAACCCCAGCACGAGCCTGTGAAGAGTGTTGTTGTACATGTGACCAACCCGGGGCTTGGATAAATGAAGGGACTTGCTAGTGGGTAGTGGAGTTGGGGTTCAGGCACATTTTTGGCAGACTGAGGAATGGGCACGTTTAAAGCATTATTCTGGTCTTTTTAAAGTTGTGTGTCTTCATAGCAGTCCCACCCTGTCTTCAAGATGCCATGCTGCAGGTGTCAACATTGAACTTCTTAGGGCCAGGGTTGTGGAATAGTGGCCAAAAGTGGCCACCTGTGACACTGGCATCCTATATGGGTGCCAGTTCACGTCCTGGCTGCTCCACTTCTGATTCAGCTCCCTGCTAATGGTCTAGAAAAAGCAGTAGATGATGGGTCAAGTGCTGGGGCCCCTGCCACCCACATGGGGGACCTGAATGAAGCTCCTGGCTTCAGCCTGGCTCAGCTTTGGCTGTTGCAGGCATCTGGGGAGTAAGCCAGCAGATGAAAGATCTCTGTCTCTCCTTTTTCTCTCTGTAACTCTTATAAATAAATCTTTTATTTAAATAAATTGAACTTCTTAAGCAGCACATTGAATAAAAGCAATATATGTGACCATTATCTTTTATTCACTATTTAAAGATTTATTTATTTGAGAGGCAGAATCACAGACAGAGGGAGAGACAGAGAGGTCTTTCATCCGCTGGTTCACGTCCCAAAGGGCTGCAATGGCCAGAGCTGGGCTGATCCAAAGCCAGGAGCCAGGAGCTTCTTCCGGGTCTCTCACACAGGTGCAGGGGCCCAATTCACAATTATAAAATCAGGAAGTCTTAAATGCCAGTTTTTAAAAAGTTTTATTTTCCATTTTACGTGAAAGGCAGAGACACAGTGTGGAGCTGTGGCCCAGAAAGTTAAGCCACCACCCATGATGCTGCCATCGCGTATGAGCGCCAGTTCATATGTCCTGGCTTCTACGCTTCCGAGCCAGCTGCCTGTTAATGTAACTGGGAAAGCAGTGGAAGATGGCCCAAGTATCTGGGCCCCTGACACCCATATGGAAGATTCAGTAGAGTCCTAGCTCCTGGCTTTGGCCTGGCTAAGCCTTGGCCACTGGGGCCATTTGGGGAGTGAAACAGTAGATGGAAGACCTTTCTCTGTCTCTCTCCTCTCTTTGTAACTCAGCCTTTCAAATAAACAAATTTTTTTTTTTTTTAAAAGAGAGATGGAGACAGCTCTCCAATCCACTAATTCAGTTCCCAAATGTTTGTAATGGTTGGAACTTAGCCAGGCCAAACCCAGGAGTCTGGAACTCCATCTGGGTCTCCCATGAGTAGCAGGGGCCCAAGTACTTAAACCTTCATCTGCTGCCTCCCATGCCATGCTGAGCATTAGCAGGGAGCTGGAATCAGAAGTGGCACAGGGACTCTACTTTTTTTTTTTTTTTTTTTTATGTATTTGAAGGAACGGTAGATGGGGATCTCCATCCACTGGTTCATTCCTCTAAATACCCGCAACAGCTGGGACTGGGCCAGGCCAGAGCCTGGACCTGGGAACTTCATTCCAGTTTCTCGTGTGGGTGGCGGGGACACAGCACTGGAGCCGTCACCTGCTGCCTCTGCAGGTGCACATCAGTGGGAAGCCAGGGCAGGAGTCTGTGCTTTGGCTGCAGTCATATTAACCAGCAGTGTTACCAAGTGCTTGACCAGGGCCACCTCTGAGCCCGCGGGGATGGAGACGGAGTCAGCCACAGAGAAGCTCAGAACTGGGAACGCGCCCGAGGTTACTCAGCCCTAAAGGGGAAACATTTACTCTTACGAGCTGCAAAGTAGGAAATGCAGAAGGCAGCGGCTGCCTCTGGGGATGATGGAAAGTGGTCCATAAACTAAGAACCACGAAGAGCCGCTCCCCCCACCCCCACACTGAGATGCTAGCCTCTTCAGGGGCTGCTGCCCCAAGGACCTGCCTGCTCCTGGGGGTAGGGGGTGCAGAGCTGACCTGTAGGAGCAGCCCACAGGTGGCAGAGAAACCCGCTGGAGGACACAGGACCTGCGTGGGAGATTCCTTCGTCTTTTTTGACGTCTTTGCTTAGCACATCTGCAGAGACCTTCCCTGACCTGCATACTTAAACTCAGCTTCCCCCCAGTCTCTCCTGGTCCTCGCCTGACTGTCTCTGTTCATGCCTGGAGCAGGGGTGTGAGTCCAGTCCACTCATGGCTGTGCCACGGTGTCAGGCCTGCCTGGCACGTAGTAGAGCGGGTGACTGTTTACTCGGCAGCATCAGCTGAGTCATCGTCAGGGTTCATCTCTGTCGTCTAATGCAGATCAGAAGCTGTTTGCCAGCCTCCTCATCAAGTGTGTGGTCCAGCTGGAGCTGATCCAGACCATCGACAACATCGTGTTCTACCCTGCCACGAGCAAAAAGGAAGACGCCGAGCACATGGTTGCTGCCCAGGTACGACAAGGCCTCACCGTGGGCACCCTTGCCCGCAGGGAGTGGCTCCGCGTCAGTGGCCTGCTGGAGCCGGCTGGGACTGGCTTTCCCAGGCCTGTCGTGTCCGTGACTTCCCAGACCTGCAGACAGGGATGCTGAATCGGTGGCCACAGTGGGAGTTAGCCCTCGGAAACAGGCAGAGCAGACAGGAGAGTCGGGCTTCTGTCCTTGTTCCCGCATTTCAGACTCCGCCCCCACCAGGGTGCTTCCTGAAATGTGCTGCCGTTCCCACAGCTGGCGTGTGTTGTAACACAAACAACTGAGAGGGGAAATCTCTCTCTAAAGATCCTAGTTTTTCCTTCAGAAAATTCACTTTTGTGTTTGTGTATAATAAAGATTCTTGAAAACAGACACCTGAGTGTCCAGAACTTGGACAGTTGGCTTACACCATGGCTTACAAACTGAAGGCCTCGGGGGCCTAGCAGACCCACTGGAATGAGGGCGGCCGACGGGTGGGGCCTGCAGCCAGTCGGAGCTCTCGGGCCCAGCGCTGGTGGTGGTTCCAGTTTCTCAAGGAGAGCCAGAACCAGAGTTTTCTTCACGTAGGAAATTGCCCGTTTTTTTAAATACTGGCTGCTACTGTCAGTCGTCTCATCACTGCTGAACAGCAGGGGCCAGATCCCGCTCGAAGGCGGCCACTTCTCTGTGTGTGCAGTCAGTGGTTTCACAGATTGTGGGCTTGTGCCTGCGTCGCCCCTGTCTGATTGGGGAATATCTTTATCACTGTATGAGGACATGCAGGAAACCATGAGCTGGGCGTGCCCACTCCCCCGCCTTCTGGCCCAGGCAGCCACTAATCTGCTTTTTGTCCCTGTGGATTTGCCTGTTCTCGGTGTTTCGTATAAATGGACTCACAAAATGTGTGACCTTGTGTGTCCGCTTTCCAGACTCCCCCAGGTTAGTGCATGTGGCAGCACTTCCTTCTTTTTATGTGTAGCCAACTAACCTTCCACTGTATGGGTGGAGGTGTGGAGCAGACCTAGTCCGGAAAGTCTGAATCTGGGCTCTGAAACCTAAAATGTCCTGAGCACTGACGAGACGCCACAGGGGAACGTTCCTCTCGACCTCACGTGATAGTTACAGGCAGGGTGCAGGTACACTCTGCTGCACGCTGTGTACTTCACCTGCAGGTTGTGAGTGTAAGGCATAGATGAAACACAGGGGGATCGCTTGTGTAGACCTGGGCCCCATCCCCAATGGATCTCATTGTACGTATGCAAACGTTCGAAAATCCAAAACACGTGTGGTCCCAAGCATTTTGGATAAGGGATGCTCAGCTTGTACTACACTTTGTACCCAGTCATCTGTTGGTGGAGGTTTAGATTAGTTCCGTCGTGATGAGTAATGCTGCTGTGAACACTTGGATATAGCTCCTTATGTGGCCGTATGTCTCCTGGGTGTGTTCAGGGAGTAACTGGACATTCCCCTTCCTGAGAGGTTGCCAGCCTGATTCCCACAGTGGTGGCACAGCCGTATATTCCAGCAGCAGTGTGTGAAGTGTCACATCTCACCAGCGGCCAGCACTGTCCTTTTTAAATTACAGCCATCATCATGGATGTGAAGTGGCATCTCATTGTGGTTTTCATTTGCATGTCTCTAGTGACTAATGATATTAAGCATCTTTTGTATATATTGGTCATTTGTGTGTCTTTGGAAATGACTACTCAAATCCTTTGCCTGTTTTTAAATTGTGGATTTTTTTATTGTTTAACCTTTTTATTTATTCTACATATATAATTTCATATCCGATATATGACTTTGGACCTGTTATCTCTCATTTTGTGTGTTGCCTTTTGGGATTATTGGTGCTGTCTTTTGAAGCCCAAAAGTTCTAATTTTTTTTTTAAGATTTATTTTATTTATTTGAAAGTCTGAGTTAGAGTCCTTCAGTCCAGTGGTTCACTTTCCAGATGACCGTAACAGCCAGGGCTGGGGCAGGCGGGAGCCAGGAGCTTCATTCAGGTTTCCCACATGGGTGGCAGGGGCCCAAACACTTGGGCCGTCTTCCATTGCTTTTCCTACATCATTAGCAGGAAGCTGGATTGCAAAATGGACCAGCCAAAGCACAAACTAACACCCATGTGGGATGCTGGCATTGCAAGTGGCAGCTTTACCCACTATGCCAAAGCACTGGCCCATTAAAGATTTATTTTGTTTACTTGGAAGGCAGAGTTACAGAGAGAAAGAGAAAGCTATCTTCTGTCAGCTGGTTTACATTCCAGATGGCTGCAGCAGCTGGGGCAGGGCTGGGCCAGGCCAAAGCCAGCAGCCAGGAATGCCATCCAGATCTCCCATGTGGGTGGCAAGGACCCGAGCACTTGGGCCATCTTCTGCCTTCCCAGGTGGATTAGCTGGAACTGGAACCAGTGCTCATAGGGGATGCTGGTATCAAAGGCAGCAGCTAAACCCACTACACTACAGCACCTGCCCCAAAAGTTCTAAATTTTGATGAAGTCCAAGTTACCTATGTTCTTTTTGTTTTGTTATGTTTTGTTTTTAAGATTTATTTGTTTGTTTGAAGGTCAGAGTTACAGAGAGGGAGAGACGGAAGAGAAATCTTCCACCCTCTGGTTCCCTCCCCAAATAGTCGCAACAACCAAGTGACCAGGGATGGACCAGGCTAAAGCCAGGAGCCAGGAGCTTCTTCCGGGGCTTCTACATGGGTGCAGGGGCCCAAGCACTTGGGCCATTCTCCACTGCTTTCCTAGGTGCATTAGCAGGGAGCTGGATCAGAAGCGGAGCAGCCGGGACTAGTACCCGTGCCCAGCTGTGTCACAGCACCGGCCCCCACCTGTTGTTCTGTAGTCATTTGTACTTGAGTGTCAAGTCTAAGAAAACATTGCCTGATTCAGAGTCACGTAGATTTAGGCCTGGCTTTTTGTTTGATAATTGTGGCTCTTACTTTTAGGTGTTTGATCCATTCTTTTGCCCGCCCCTTAGTCTGTTCCTGTCTAAGGCGGGGGTGGGGAACCCGGTGTCTTTCCCGTGCGTGTGATGCCATCTTCCCAGCACACTTGCTGTGAAGTCCGTTTCCCCCGTGAGTTTTGCTGAGCCTGTGTTGGAAATCCCTTGACTGCGAATCTAAGGGCTCTTTCCAGACTCTCCATGAGTACACAAGGGGCCTTCAGGGACGTCATGAACCCTGCGGACCATGAAAAACCTAGCTGTGGGTTTCAGATACTTTGTACCAGATTAAGCTCCCGTCTTCCTGCAAATGCTTTGAAGCCCCTGGGTGCCTGTCCTGATGGCTGCAGCTGTCTAGGGAGAGCCTGAGTCCCCGCCTCTGTGTCATGCGTGCTTCTGCGTGGGTTTTAGGGTTAGCCTGTCAGTTTGTGCCAGGAAGTGAGCAGGGGTTTTGGGAAGGCCGCAGTGACTGTAGAATCACAGGGAAAGCACTGGGCGCTGTGGCCTGTTGCAGCCTCCGGCTCTGAGGTGGATGGGCCACCCCTGAAAGTCTCAAGGAATACAAGGTCCCTAAGCAGGTCCCAGATGTGGGGCAGTGCGTGCAGTAGCGTTTCCCAGCATTCCACAGGTGCTGCAGGTTTGTTTTCAGTCGTTGAGCTTCAGCTCAGTAATTACCTGACTGAGGTCCATGACGCACGCAGGCCTTGTTTGCCGGTTTGCACCTTCCAGTTAACGTGCTCACACCTTTGTCACATACATTGCATTGTGGTTTTTTTCTCCTTTTTCAATCCTGGACAAAATGAATGCAGCCCTTTAGTGAAATGAGTGGAGACGCATAACTCGCATTCACACAACACAGCCGAGTTGGCTGGCGTACCCAGCTGGAGAACAGGCCCGGGGTGGGTGTAGTTGAAGACAGCGAGTAGTGCGCTGTGTTTCGTGGGGACAGGTCTGCCTTTGCCTGCTATCAGGGTGCCCCAAACCAGTCCATCCTCTCCACTCTGTGCTCTGTGCTCTGTCCTCTAGCAAGACACGCTGGACGCGGACATCCACATAGAAACGGAGGACCAGGGCATGTACAAGTACATGTCCTCCCAGCACCTCTTCAAGCTGCTGGACTGCTTGCAGGAGTCCCACTCCTTCTCGAAGGCTTTCAACTCCAATTACGAGCAGCGGACCGTCCTGTGGCGAGCAGGTATGGCCACCCAGCGGGTAGACCAGGTGGCCACGTGGTCACCGACTTGAAACGTGAAGGCCTTTGGAAACTCCTGATGTTCTAAATGTGTCTGGAATAACTTCCCTGGTATTTTCCTGCCTGATGCTGGTACATTTCATCCTCATACCAGATATACTGCCTGACACTTGGTAGCTTCTCAGAGCAAGTCAGGAAATTCTGCAGGAAAATATCTAAAAAGGTGCGATAGTCTAGGAGGAACAGAAAGTATTCGTTTCCTGAGATTTAAGGGGTTTTCTCTCCTGCCTCCAAAAATAAATACCTAAATTGCAGCAGTAAATATATTTTATCTGGGGTGGGGTGGAGATTTTTTGTTATTTTGGATGATGCACAAAAGGTGTACTTTTCTCTAACTTTTTAAGAAAGATTTATTTATGTATTTAACAGGGTGACAGAGAAAGACATCTTCCATCCACTGATTCACTCTCCAAATGGCCACAGCAGCCAGGTCTGGGCCGTGCTGAAGCCAGGAGCCAGGAGTGCCATCTGGGTCTCCCACTTGGGTGCAGGGGCCCAAGCACTTGGCCCCATACACTTGGGCTATCATCTGCCGCCTTCCAAGGCACATTAGCAGGGAGCTGGATCAGAAGCGGAGCAGCCAGGACTTGGACTGGCTCTCTAGGATGGGTTGGCCACTTAATGTGCTGCACAACACCAGCCCCTTTTTATATAACTATTGTGTTGATATCATTGCTTTAACTTTTCTCCCAAAATGCCCATTTTTACCCCCAAAGCATCATTTTTCTCCATTGCTTTAAAATATTCAGATGTTTTATATCCTTTGCCTATAATAAGATTAGGTTGAGAATGATTTGCATCCTGTGTGGCTGAATGGTACTCCTTTGTTTTTCGAAACTGTGTTCTTACATGAGCTTTATGGGGAAAAAATATCTTGCCACTTAGAGAAGTGCTTGTGGGCCAGGTGTTGCGGCCCAGCGGCTGGGCCACCATTTGGTTTTGCCCATACCCAAAATCAGAGTGCTAGTTTGAGTCCCAGCAACTCTGCTTCTGAGCCAGCTTCCTGCTGATGTGCCTGGGAAGGCAGCAGGGAATAGCCCAAGTGTTTGGGTACCTGCCGCCCCGGCTCCTGGCTTTGGACTGGCCCAGTCCTAGCTGTTGTGGGCATTTGGGAAGTGAACCAGTAGATAGGAGATCTCTCCCTGTCTTTCCCTCTCTCTGTCACTCTGCCTATTTTAAAAAAATAAATAAATCTTGCAAAGAAAAGTGCTAGAATTCAAGAGCTGTTAATTTGAGAAGACGGAAGTAATGGCTCCCCAGCCAATGAGCAAATTCCAGAGGTGGCGTGAACGGCTCCAGTGCAGAGGATGACGGAGACTGCCTCTGTCTGACGCTCAGCTGAGCCGTGTTTCAGGATTTCCTAAAGCAGCCAGAGCTCTGCACTGTTCGCATGACTGTCTGATCTCTAGGTTTTAAGGGCAAGTCTAAACCCAATCTTCTAAAACAAGAAACCAGCAGCCTGGCCTGTTGTTTGAGGATCCTGTTTCGGATGTATGTGGATGAGAACCGCCGGGATTCCTGGGAAGAAATACAGCAACGACTTCTAACGTAAGAAGGCTTAAGGTCGATTAATGAGAACTGCTCGAACGGGGACGCAGGGACAGCAGGGAGCAGCCCCAGACAGAGAAGCAGGGCACTCTCACCCAGCTTCCCAACTTGCTGGACATCGGCACGATGCCGGGTCTGAGCCACCTTCTACTCCAAAGACTTAAAAACTGTAACACACGGCGCTGGTCAGACACCAGACACACGCCCTCCTGCAGGGCTGGTGGGGGGTGTACAGCGACCGGTCTGTTACACACACCATGAGCCCTAACATGTTCCTTGTGTTTGACAGCAGTTCCACTCTTACAGAATCAGCTTCAGAAAACGTAGAAATAGCAGGATTTCTAGTGAAATATTCAGTGCAAACTTGCAATAGAAAAGTTTATAAACAGCTCAACTGTGGAATGAGTAAATTGTGGTCCAGCCCATGCTGGTATAGCTATAGCCATTAAAAATGAAGTTGAAAAATTAATTTTCCTAAGACTAAGTTTTACCCCCATTAAAAAAAAGCAAAATTATATTTTCTGGCCAATTTCAGCAATAGTTTTTAAGAATAGAAAAAAGACCTAGAAGGAAATAAGCCAAAGTATTGTCGTATATTCTTTAGGGTGATAGGATTATGCTTTTCTCCTTTATAATTTTTTGTGTGTCTGGTTGTCATATTACAATGAGAATATATGACAAACAAGTCAAAAGAGAGTTCATCAAAGGGGCTAGCTCAGTGGCACATTTCTAAAGGAGATGCCCAGCTGTCAGAATTTTAGCATAGCATGTTAAAAGCCATTGGATTTTGAGAGGTGAGAAAGGAGTTACATGAGTGTGGACAGTAGTTCTTGGTGTGCTGCGAGCGGGGCCTGGCCAGGCCGGAGCGAATCTGTCCATCAGCATCCTCACTTCGTTTCGCCTTCCGCACAGCCCCTTGAGTTTGGTACGATTGTGCGTCCCTTTTATGGCTGGAGGAGCTGAGGCGCGGTGACGTGCCCAGGCGGTGCTGAGTGGACACTCGCTGAGGGGCTGGGTGGCGCCCTGACTGTGGGTGCTAACGCACCTGCTCTCGGCCCTTCAGGGTGTGCGGTGACGCTCTCGCCTATTTCATCACCGTGAATTCTGAAAGTCATCGGGAGGCCTGGACAAGTCTCCTGTTGCTGCTTCTAACCAAAACCCTCAAGATAAATGACGAAAAGGTAGGATCGGCTTTCCACCTTTCCCTTGGTTCTCCAAGGTGGTTGCCTAACAGGCCCATCCGGGTTCTTTGGAGAGAAGCTCATTCACTCGAGCCGCGGGTGCCTTTTTCTGTGGAGGACCTCAGCTGAGGAAGGCTGGCGTTTAAACACGCGTGCTGCTGCTGGGAACGGGGCGGTGGCTCAGTGCAGGAGGAGAGGGCTGGGAACCACCGGCGTAGACCTGGGAACTTAGGAAATGCAAGGGCTGGGTGGGCATCTGGCCGAGCAGTGAAGATGTCCAAGTCGCACATCAGAGTACTTGGATTTGAGTCCCATCTCTGGCTCCTGAATCCAGCGTCCTGCAGACCGTGAGATGCAGCTGTGCTGCCTCAAGTAGTGGGTTCCCGCCCCCGACGTGGGAGCTCCTGGTTCCAGCCCCAGCCCCAGCCCGGCTGTTGCAGCATCTCGGGAATGAACTCCCTGAATGGGAGTTTGCTCACTGCCTGTCTGCCTCTCAGATCTTTAAGAGGAAGGAGCAGTTACTTTTGGTAGAAATGCTCTAATATCTCTTTTTAAATATATTTTATTTAAGAAAACTTTTTTTAAGATTTATTTAGCTGAAAGGCAGAGATACAGAGAGACAGAGACATCTTCTACCTGCTGGTTCACTCCCCAAATGGCCGCCAACGGCTGGGGCTGAGACTGGGCCAGGCTGAAGCCAGGAGCCAGGAGTCATCTGGGTCTTCCAGTTGAGTGCAGGGGCCCAAGGACTTCGGCCACCTTCCGCTGCTTTCCCAGGTGCGTTAGCAGGGAGCCGGATCAGAACTGGAACAGCTGGGACTTAAACTGGCGCCCATATGGGATGCCAGCACTGCAGGTGGAGGCTTAACCTTCTGTGCCACAGTGCCGGCCCCTATCCTAATATACTTTTTTTATAACATTTATTTATTTGAAAATAAATGAATGCCCATATAGGATACTGGCACTGCAGGTGCTGGCCCCAAGTGCCTTTTCTTGTGATTAGAAAGTCGCTGCAAAAATCTTGCAAAGTGAAGTGTCTTTTAATTAGATTTAACTTATTTTGTTAAAAATAGATTAGGGGCAGTGCTGTGGTGTAGCAGGTAAAACTGCCACCAGTAGTGCCGGCATCCCATATGGGCACCAGTTCAAGTCCCAGCTGCTCCACTTCTGATCCAGCTCTCTGCTGTGGCCTGGGAAAGCAGTGGAGGATGGCCCAAGTCTTCGGGCCCCTGCACCCACCTGGAGACCTGGAAGAAGCTTACCTGGATCCTAGCTTTGGGTTGGCCCAGGTCCAGCTGTTGCGGCCATTTGGGGAGTGAACCAGCGGATGGAAGATCCTCTCTGCATTTGCCTCTCTCTTACTCTGCCTTTCAGATAAATAAATGAATCTTAAAGGGGGGGCATTTTAAGAAGTTCCAGGGTGAGATGAGTACTTCTGAAAAACTGCTGTAAAAAGAGGCTGTCGCATGACTGACTTTGTCTCTCTTTCTTTCCCGTCTCAAGTTCAAAGCACACGCTTCGAGGTACTACCCCTACTTGTGTGAAATTATGCAGTTTGACCTGATCCCCGAGCTGCGAGCAGTGCTGCGGAAGTTCTTCCTACGGATAGGTGTTGTGTATAAGATATGGATTCCAGAAGAGCCACCACGGGTGCCAGCCACACTGTCCCCAGCGTGGTAGCCCTGGCCCCCGCGGTCCACTGCCGCAGCTCGGCGGAACACTCATCAGGCCGTGTCAGACGGGCGCATCGTGTGAAAGGTCCCACGGAACCCAGGAGGCAGCGTCTCCTCGGCTCTCAGGACGGCCTGGATAAGGATGACCTCTGCGCTGGCCTCGTCCACGTCCCCGGCTCTCAGGTGGGGAGCCGCACTCCGCTCTGCCGCCCCACGTCACCGACGGATCTGTCAGATCTGCGCCCGCACAGGCCGCCATTTCCTAGCAGGCTCCCGTCCTCGGCCGCCAGTGTTTGTCGGAGGAAGTCACTCTCCTGGAAAACAGTGACCATAGCTGTACAGTTCGTGACTATTAGAGAGTGTTAATAAAGTTTCTTGTCACGGCTATCCGCCGCCTCCCATGGGCTGGGCTGTTTGTGTCTGAGTGTGTAAGAGAAGTCTGAGTGTCTGTCAGGAGTCAGCCCGAGTTAGTCTGGGGGAGGGAGCAAAAAGAAGGGTCGTTTTTGTGCTTTGTTCCCGTCTGAGTGATTTTTACAAAGTGTTTGACAAAGACATTACTGAAGATTTGATTGAAGACAGAATTTAGAATTTAGTCATTAACTTAGTGCAATTAAAGAGCTTGCAAGGTTAAAAAATAATGTAGTGCCTCACGGCTCTCGCTGTCTTAGTGACTTGAGGAGAAAAAGTCCATAGGAGAAGCCGGCAGTGGAAGGAAGGTGGTGAGCCTTCCTCCGAGTGAGTACCTGTGGATGGGGGTTCGAATCCCCGAGCAGTGTCCTTGAGCACGCTCCAAGGGCGAGTAGATGCAACAGGAATGAAAGTGAAGTAGTGACTCACCCAGACTTGACGTGTCTTTGAGTAAACCTTTTTATTTTTACCTCTGCAGAGTGCATGTACTGATGGTTAGCGTCACTGTGCGTGAACCCCCTCAGCCAGGAGGCGTGGGTGGAGCCAGGGCTGTCCTGGGGCAGCAGTGGGGAGGGCCGACGCTCAGCACTCGCGTTCATTTGCACCTAGGAGCTGAATTTTTGGGCAAGGTTGGATTCTCGGGTCTTTCTTACGTTCATGTTGGAGCAATACCCTGAGCTGCAGCAGAACCGGGTGCCAGTGCAGCTCGCGTACATGCGGGCAGGACGCACGCGCGGCCCAAGCCTGCGCATTTGATTCAGTCCACGTCTAAGAGAAAGAGAACACTCGCCTCACCGTCTGCCCTCGTCCACTGCTCACCTAGAGCACACGTGAGCGCTGGGGAAGTGTTCCCAGCACGACCGATGTCCAGTCTGCTGCCCACGCCCTCCCATAGCCTTGGAAACCGGGCTGTTTGCTGTCGACGCTGGTGCTTGGACGTTCGTCATCTGGGAGCCTGGCTGTCCGATCAGATCTCTCTTGCGTTCCGGAGGAGGCTTTCCGGTGCTTTTGCTCACCAAGAGACCCATTTCCCAAGTTCTTGTCTCATTTTATTTTGAGCAGCCTCGAGAAGTGGCTGGATGTAGCCGGCAGTATTCTTGTCTACTCGGTTCTTTCCCAAAAAGTGTTTTCATTTTTTTACCAAAGAGAAACAAGAGCAGGTTTCAGGTTTTCCGTCCTTGACCTACAGTGGAGAAAGGGAGCCGTGTGGGTTCGCAGGAGGGGACGCTGGGGGATGTGACTGAGCGAGGTTGGCACCACGTGTCCCGGGGCCCCTGGTGGCTTTCACAGCTCGCCTCAGCCTCCCCAGGCCAGACGCCTGCACCGACACCTGGACTGGAGGCGTGAACGGGGACGCGCAGGTCTGCGCTGACGTCTGCCCTGCCCACGCCGCGTCCCTGCGCCCTCCTCCCCAGGTTTCAGCTGGAATTCTCCTGACCCGCGTTTTCCCAGCGTCTCTGACGCCTCCGGCAGGGTGGGATACGCATCGGTGCATTTTGTCACTTCCCGAAACATTCAGGCTTGGATTTCTTTCTGTCATTCAGAAGATTTCATTTTCTGAGTGAGGCATGCGAATTGTACCAGCAGTGGACTTTATAAAAACTGGACGTAAACTCATTTTTCTCGCCAGTGGCCAGCGGGGGACGTCGCCTCCCGTAATAAGCCAAGCAGCTGTGACTCTTTTGTCGGTGTGATTCTGTCCTGCTTCGTCACGGCGAGCACATGTGATGCGGACGCATTGGCTGCACAGCGTGGGCCTGGGTGCCGCTCGCCTGGCTCATGAAGGGCAGCACGGCGTTTACCAAGGTCTTATCTCTGCCTCGGAAAGCTCTTGGTGTTGGTTCTGCGCTCCAGGTGTCTAAGGGTTTTCGTTGCAATCCTGCTGCTTCAAGTCTGCGTCCTCACTGTTAGGAAACCACCAGCTTTGCCATCTTAACCCACAGTGCGCGGGAAAGCTCATTCCTAACATGCGCCTTTCCCCTGCTCTCCCCACGTACAACCAAAGAACGCAGGCGTTATGAAAATCGTATGATAGGATCTGGAAATACAGCACTTTCCTCTGACATGTGACTTTTGTACAAAATAAAAAAAAATTAAAACTTCTTTTGTTCTTTTATGGAGATGGCGAAACGTTTAGTAGTCTTTCCGGTGGTTAAAGGAGCCTGCTACAAATGCAAGCGCGACTGTCTCATTCAGAAGTCTCCTCTTGGTTTGCAGACAGACACCTGTTTCAGCAGGAGCTGGGCCCGCATCCTGCAGCTCTCGGGTGTGTTAGGGTCTGTGTTAAGGGAGACAACGACCTCGCACAAAGTCCTGGGGTTTTGCTGTCAGCAGTTTGCAATTCGGGGAACAAAGAAACCAAAGCTGAATGTATAAAAGGATGCATCTACCTGGGAATCCTTGCTCTTCAAGAAGGACACTCGTCGAAGGTGTAGTTCTTCTCAGTGTTCTAATTTTTACAAAATTTTATGTGCATATTTGCATCAAATATTTCTTTATGTGCAAAATGTATGTTTTACCTCCTTCAAATGCCTAAAAGTTAGTAGTTACTTTGATTAAATCTACACACAATGATTAAGTGCATTTAATATTGGTAATTTAATGAAAAGCATCCCCTGCCCAACGGATGTAAACATTTTTGAAAGAATAAGCAGAATTATATAATATGAAATGCTATGTAAAGTTTTCTATGTAAAAAATTATGTATAATACTGTTAAAATATCCCATGCTTTGATCAGGTGGTAAATCAATAAAGTTTTAAAAAGTAAATGTGTTTCTTTATTTTAAAACCCTTGTTTTTTTAAGATTTATTTATTTATTTGAAAGGCAGAGCAACAGAGAGATCTTGCATCTGCTAGTTCACTCCCCAAATGCCTGCAACAGCCAGGGCTGGGCCAGGCTGAAGCCAGGAGCCAGGAATTCCATTCTGGTCACCCACATGTGTGGCAGGAACCCAAGTCCCGGGGCCATTTTCTGGTGCCTTCTAGGTGCATTAGCAGGAAACTGCCACTTAACCTGCTGCACCACACCAGCCCCTAAAACATTTTTTAAGCGATCTGTTTGTTTATTTGAAAGCCATAGTTGCAGAAAGAGCAGGAGAGACAGAGGCAGATCTTCTATCCAGTGGTTCACTCCCCAAGTGTCTGCAAGAGCCAGGGCTGTGCAAGGCTGGCGCTCTGTCTGGGTCTCCCATGTAGGTGGCAGTCACTCAAGTAGTTGAGGCATCACCTGCTACCTCCCAGGATGCATTAGTAGGAAGCTGGAGTTGGAAGCAAAGGCAAGACTTAAACCCAAGAGCTCTAGTATGAGATGCAAGGCATCCCAAGAGGAATTGTTGATGTGGAAAATAATTTGTGAGTAAATATTTTTCAGTAAAGCTCCCTCACACACACAGTGAAAGAGGAGAAAAGTCCAGGTGTGAGAAGATTCTGTATATCTTTTGAACACATTTTAACTTATTAATTTTTTTCTATTTACTTTTTTTTTTTTTTTGACAGGCAGAGTGGACAGAGAGAGAGAAAGGTCTTCCTTTGCCGTTGGTTCACCCTCCAATGGCCGCCGCGGCCAGCGTGCTGCAGCCGGCGCACCGCGCTGATCCGATGGCAGGAGCCAGGAGCCAGGTGCTTCTCCTGGTCTCCCATGGGGTGCAGGGCCCAAGCACTTGGGCCATCCTCCACTGCACTCCCTGGCCACAGCAGAGAGCTGGCCTGGAAGAGGGGCAACCGGGACAGAATCCGGAGCCCCGACCGGGACTAGAACCCGGTGTGCTGGCGCCGCAAGGTGGAGGATTAGCCTAGTGAGCCACGGCGCCAGCCAACTTACTAATTTGAGCAATGGTCAGTTCCCAAGAGGAGAAAACTGGACTGGCATTGACAGCAGGATTACGGAGATGACTGGGGGGCACCCAACTGGGCATTGAGTAAGTGGAGGTGACCTTGGGGTTCACACAGGTGGTCACATAAGGCAGCAATAAAATCTAGGGTGGGGGGGGTGTGGGTTTTGTGGAGTAGCTGTGGCTTGGGACACCGCGTCTCCTCTTAGAATGCCCGGGAGGAACTCTTCTGCCTCCTTCCACGACCGCTCCCTGCTGATGCACCTGGGAAGGCAGCAGGTGACGGCCCACGTGCTTGGGCCCTGCCAGCTATGTGGGTGACTTGGCTGGAGTTCCTGGTTCTTGGCTTCAGCTGACCCAGCCTTGCTGTTGCCGGCATCTGGGGAGCGCCCTGAGGGTAGAAGACCTCTCGCTCTCCCCTTGTCACGTCGTCTTTCAAGTACATCGAAGTGTTAAAACTTCAAACGAAAACCAAGACTTGCTCTTTCAGAATCCATTCTTCACTGTGAAGTCCGGCTTTGGCTTTTGCAATGATTGTGCAGCTTCACCTGTCCTCTCTGTCAATCCACTGGCGTGCAAGTGCTGATCTCAGGGGTGCTACATTTCATGGGCTTCCGTGCAGAGCAGACTCCCTCCCTTGGGGAAGAGCCTCTCTAAGGAGACCTCCTCTCAGAGCATGTGGTGGATACCCAGGACAGTGGTTTTCAACCTGGGACAGATGGGACAGTTGGTGGTGTCTAGAGACACTTGCGGTTGTCACAGCAAGGAGGGAGAGTGGCCATGGGTATCCAGTGGGTAGAGGCCAGGGATGCTCCTCCTACAGCCGCACAAGGAATTAGCCCCAGGTGTCAGCGGTGCCAGGGTTGAAGACCAACAGAAGTGACTTTGTCCCTCCAGCAGCAGGACCCCAAAGCCACACTGTGGCAGGTACAGCCTTCTTTGACCTTCTGGTGAAAAAAAGAAAATGAAAACCGAAAACAGAGATCTGCTTACCCAACCTTTTCCGAAGGAGAGCATGCAGGGAACGCTGGTTCAGTTCGGGCCGCCTCAGCCGTGTGCGGGACGCCACTTGTCTGGCACTTGGGAAGGGAGCTGCAGGGTCACAGTACACTTGTGCCGTCCCTGCAGACGGAGATACCACTCGGGCAAAGTGCACTTCCTGAGGACGAGCGTGAGCCTGGGTGGTGTGCCTGTTTCCCGAGACGTCCGCATGGGCAGCGGTCGGTGCAGCAATTAAGATGCTCCTTGCAGCCGGCGCCGCAGCTCACTAGGCTAATCCTCCACCTTGCGGCGCCGGCACACCGGGTTCTAGTCCCGGTCAGGGTGCTGGATTCTGTCCCGGTTGCCCCTCTTCCAGGCCAGCTCTCTGCTGTGGCCCGGGAGTGCAGTGGAGGATGGCCCAAGTGCTTGGGCCCTGCACCCCAGGGGAGACCAGGAGAAATACCTGGCTCCTACCATCAGATCAGCGTGGTGTGCCGGCCGCGGCAGCCATTGTAGGGTGAACCAACGGCAAAGGAAGACCTTTCTCTCTCTCTCTCTCACTGTCCACTCTGCCTGTCAAAAATAAAAATAAAAAAATTAAAAAAAAAGATGCTCCTTGGGACACCCACACTCCATCCCAGAGCGCCTGACTCCAAACTGGGGATTCCAGCTCCCGCTAACGCACGCACACCTTGGGAGGCACCAGTCGCGGCCCCTGCCCCCGGGAGACCCGGAGTTCCAGGCTCCTGGCTTCAGGCCTGGCCCAGCCCTGGCTGTTGCAGGCGTTTAGGGAGTGAACCAATGGATGGGAGCTCCCTCCCTGCCTCTCAAGTGTTTTTTTTGTTTTTTGAAGAGGCGATTTTGTCTTTCTGAGAAAATGCCAAACCTTGCATAAATCTGCAGACTTCATTAACCTAAATCATGTTTGCTTAAAGGATTTCTTTTCATTAATGTTCAAGGAACCCATGTGTTCTAGGAAACTTCTTAGCTTGAGTGAATTTGAGCTGTGAGTGAGAAACAGGAAAAAGCAGCTCCCCGTCCATGGGAGAGGTCAGAGGGCAGATCGTGGGAGCTGGAGAAAACTGTGCAGAAAACCGTACTAACCAGACATTGGCTATAAGCAAACTGGCCTTAAAATTTATTTACTGGAGAGGCAGAGAGAGAGAACTCCAATCCACTGTTTTGCTCCCCAAATGCCCAGGACCTGGTTGGAGCCAGGGGTCAGCAAAGCAATCCCAGGACATTCGTGTGTGTCGTAGGAGCCCAGTTACCTGGGCTGTCACTGCTGCCTCCCGTGGTCTGCATTAACAGGAAACCACAGTCAGAAGCCGGAAGTAGGAGTTGAACCCAGGCACTCTGATGTGTTCCATGGTCGTCTTAACCACGAGGCTAAATGCCCACTTCAATAAGCAAACTACTGATACCGCTTTTCAAAATGTATCGTTCACTTATTTTCACTTTACTTGACAGATCTCGCATCTGTGATTTCACTCGAAATGCCCACGACAGCTGGGTGACAGGGATCCAGGCGCTCGGGCCATCGCCTGCTGCCTTTGCAGAATGCATTAGCAGGGAGCTCAAAGCAGGAAGCAGAGCTGGGACCCAAACCCAGGCTCTCCTTGAAATTACTGCCTTAAAAACCATTTTATGGGGCTGGCGCTGTGGCATGGCGGGTAAAGCTGCTGCCTTCTGCAGTGCCGGCTTCCCATATGGGCGCCGGTTCTGGTCCCTGTTGCTCCTCTTCCAGTCCAGCTCTCTGCTGTGGCCTGGGAAAGCAGCAGAAGATGGCCCAAGTCCTTGGGCTCCTGCACCCACGTGGGAAATCCGGAAGAGGCTCCTGGCTTCAGATTGGTGCAGCTCCGGCCATTGCGGCTATTTGGGGAGTGAACCAGCAACAGCAGACTTTCTCTCTCTCACTGTAATTCTACCTGTCAAATAAATAAATAAAATATATTTTTTAAAAAGATGTATTTATTGATTTGAAAGGCAGAGAGGCAGAGGCAGAAGCAGAGAGAAAGAGACAGAGAGAGAGGTCTCCCATCTGCTGGTTCACTCCCCAGATGGCCACAATGGCTGGAGCTGTGCTGATCCGAAGCCAGGAGCCAGGAGCTTCTTCCAGGTCTCCCACGTGGGTGCAGGGGCCCAACCACTTGGGCCATCTTCTACTGCTTTCCCAGGCCACAGCAGAGAGCTGGATCGGAAGTGGAGCAGCCAGGACAAGAACCAGCGCCCATATGGCATGCAGCACTGCAGAAGGCAGCGGCTTTACCAGCTACGCCAGCACGCTGGGCCCACAAATAAAATCTAAATCAATCAATCAATCAATCAACCAATCTCCTGGTCTGGCCCAGCCCTGGATTATGGGGCATTTGGGAAGTGAACTGGCAGATGTTCGGGGGTTCTCTCTGTGTGTCTCTCTGCCTTTCAAATAAACAAATAAAAAATTAAAGAATAAAATACAGGTCGGCCGTCACCATGGCTCACCAGGCTAATCCTCCGCCTGCGGCGCCAGCACCCGGGTTCTAGTCCCGGTCAGGGCGCCGGATTCTGTCCCAGTTGCTCCTCTTCCAGGCCAGCTCTCTGCTGTGGCCAGGGAGTGCAGTGGAGGATGGCCCAAGTGCTTGGGCCCTGCACCCCATGGGAGACCAGGAGAAGCACCTGGCTCCTGGCTTCGGATTTGCGCAGTGTGCCAGCCGCAACACGCCAGCCATAGTGGCCACTTGGGGGGTGAACCAATGGAAAAAAGGAAGACCTTTCTCTCTGTCTCTCTCTCACTGTCTAACTCTGCCTGTCAAAAAATAAAAAAATAAAAAAGAGTAAAATACAGGGACTGGCGCCCTGGTGCAAAGCCTCCACTTGCAGCGCCGGCATCCCGCGTGGGCACCAGTTTGAGCCTTGGTTGCCCTGGTTCCGATCCAGCTCCCTGGTGGTGCACGTGGGAAGGCTGCGGAGGATGGCCCAGGTCCTTGGGCCCGTGCACCTGCGTGGGAGACCTGGAGGAAGCTCCTGGCTCCTGGCTTCAGCTTGGCCCAGCCCTGGTTGTTGCCATCTGGGGAGTGAACCAGCGGATGGAAGACCTCTCTCTTTCCTTCTCTGTATAAAAAAAGAAGAAAAACCGGAACGTTCTGTTAAAAAATAAAAAGGATAAAAATATAACTTTGGTGGCACTTCTGTAATGGGTTGCTGGCTTCCGAGGCCCACATCCTCTGGCCCCTGCTTTTTTTTTTTTTTTTTTTTTTTAAGATTTATTTAATTGTTTGAAAGTTGGAGTTACAGACACTCTTCCTCGCTGGCTCACTCCACAGACGGAGGCAACGAGCCCGGAGCCCGAGCCCCTCTGGGTCTCGCCCCGGGTCCCGAGGGCGCCTCTATGATGCTCCCCCGTGGCTCTGCACCCCGGGGAGCCCCGAGCAGCTCCTCCGGGAGCCACCACCCCTCCGTCACCCCGGTCTTCATTTTCGTCCACAGCGCTGACCAAGAACTGACTTTTCTGTTTATTCTGTCTCTCCGGCGAGGGGCGGGAAGTTCTCCGCCGAGCTGCTCCGCCCACGCCTCTGTCACTCAGCAGCTATTTCAGACCCACCGTGCGCCAGGCCCGGACACCAAGTAGGCCACCCCCACCCCGCGCCGGCCGCACGAACCCCGGGACTGTGACGCCCACCCACGGCCGCAGCCCAAGGGCATTGTCGTCTGTGACGTCAGCGCAGAACAGAGCGGGGGCGCCATTGGCCGTTCCGGCCCGGAGCCTTCGTGGCCCCGCCTCCCGCCGCGGCTCCGCTCGCGCATGCGCTCCGCCCCCGGCTTCACAGCCGCGCCATTTTGCCGGGGTTTGAATGTGAGGCGGAGTGGCGGCAGGAGCGCGTAGTGCTGGCCACGGCCCGCGGCTGGGATTCCCTCCTCCGAACCCGTCTCCCCACGAGGTGAGGCGCAGGCCGTGCACGGCCCAGCAGGGTGGCTCGGGGGGCCCCGCCGAGAGAGGGATGTGGCGCTGCCGGCACTGCCGAGCGCGGGGAACCCTGCACCGCGCTGCGGGGCGAGGGCAGAAGGTGGGCCTTTGCCTCGGGCAGTGCGCCCAGGGGGGGCCCTCGCCGCCCCGGACGCGCCTCGCCGCGCCCCGCGGGGGCCTCCGGCCCAGGCCCCGCGGCCCGAGACGGGTGAGGGCCGCCGAGGCGCGGCCTAACACGAGCCTCCCCGGCGCCCGCCCCTTCCCCTCCAGCGCCGCTCTGATTGGCTGCGCCGGCGCCTCGCCGCTCGCCGAGGCCGCTGCTCATTGGCCGCGCCGGCGCGTCCGTCCTCGGGCCGCCGCAGCGTGCGCGGGGCGCGAGGCCCGCTGGGCCCGGGGTGCGGGGCCGGGCGCGCGGTCGCGGCTGCCGCGGGGCCGGAGCGCCCCTGAGCTGCGCCTCCTCCGTTCGCCTGGCCCGTGCGGCTGGGACACAGTAGATGCCCCGAGATGCGGTGGGGGGGCCCTGTTGGGGGCGGAGGCCTTGGTATCCGGTCGCCCGGCGTTAACCCACGCTTAGCCCCTCCTGGGGATGCGATTCGGGGCCAGGCACCTCCGTCTCGCCAGGCCTCCGTTTCCTTATCTGCGGAATGCGACTAGCGTCGTCTCGGGCCTCGAGAAGTGGCTTTGAGGACCCGCTGAGCTGCCGCGGCCTGGGCTGACCTGGCCTCTCCCGAGCTCCCTGAGGGCGTTCGCGGGTGCCTGCCAGCGTCAGCAGCCGTTGCCAGGCTCGGATGCCGTGGGCTCTGCCGTCCCTGCAGGCCCTGGCTGCTCCGTTACCCTCTCACTGCTGGAAGCCGCGCCCCCCGGCTTGTCCCAGCTGGGGCGCAGAACGGGCTCCCGGCTGCGGCCCCACCAGCGCTTTTTCCAGCCTCGGCCCCGGCCCGGTCTCTGGCCCTGCTTTCCGTGTGTGCCCGGCTCTTGGTCTCTCTGGCTCCGGATGAACCCAGCTTCGCTCCAGCCCTTTCTCGCCTGCCTCGCGCTCGGTGCCAGGGGTTCTCTCCCTGCTGAATGAGGGCTGGCACAGGGAGAAGCCCTTTCCTGTGCAGGGCTGGGTGGGTGTGAGAATTGCTCTCATTTTGCACATTTCTTTTTCTATCTAATGACTTTATTGAACACAGTGAAAAAGCAAGGATGGACAAGTCCCTTCCCTTGAGGAGCTTTTATTTCAGTGGTGAAAGAGAGGAGAACACAGATGAGTGACACGACAGAATGAAGGTTTTCAAGGTTTTATTTACTTATTTGACAGCTAGAGTTATAGTGAGAGGGAGAGACAGAGCAAGGTCCTCCTTCCACAGGTTCACTCCCCAAATGGCTGCAGTGGCCAGAGCGAGGCCGATCCAGGAGCTCTTCCGGGTCTCCCACGCTGGCGCAGGGCCAAGGACTCGGGCCATCCTCCACTGCTTTCCCAGGCCACAGCAGAGAGCTGGACTGGAAGAGGAGCAACGGGACTAGAACTGGTGTCCATATGGGATGCTGGCGCTACAGGTGGAGGATTAATCTGTGCCACAGCGCTGGCCCCAAGAGGGTGACTTTAAGTTTTTTGTTTTTTGGTTTTTTAATTTGAAAGGCAAAAGAGACAGATCTTCCATCCGCTGGCTTACTCCCCTGATAGATACAACAGCTGAGGTGAGGAGCCTGGAATTTTTAAAAACAATTTTATTTGAAATGCACAATTAGAGATATCTAGCATCCATTGGCTCACTCCCCAAATGGCTACAACCACCAGGACTGGGCCAGACCAAAGCCAGGAACTTTTTCCATTTTCCCAAGTGGATGCAGGGGCCCAAGGATTTGGACCATCCTCTGCTGTTCTAGGCACATTAGCAGGGAACTGGATCTGGACTGGAGCAGCCAGGGTTTGAACCTGAGTCTATATGGGATGCTGGCGTCACAGGCAGTGGCCTTTACCTACCGTCTGTGTTACAGCACTGGCCCCAGAGCCTGGAACTCAATCCAGGTCTCCCTATTTGGGCCATCACTTGCGTTCTGCCAGGGTGCTCATTCGCAGAAACTGGAATAGAAAATGGAGCCAGGACTCAATCTGAGGCACTCCGATATGGACCAGAGGTGACAGACATTAGAGCGGAGATCATACAGAGGAGGTGGGAGCAGAGAGAATAAGAAGTGCAAAGGCTTGAGGACTGGAACAGATTCGGAAAATAGAGGGACATCCAGTTGCCGGAGTGCTGTGTGGTGAGGGAGAAGTACCCAGGGGCCAGGTCACACAGGACTTGGTGGGCTACGTGTGGAGCTTGGCTTTTATTCTAAGTGGTGGAGATCTCTGGACAGCAGACCGTGCGTTGAGGTGTTGGACTGTGTTCTGATGTTTGTGCATGCCAGATAGTTTCCATTCGTTGGAACGCTTACCCTCTCCCCAGATGTAAGCCCCAGGAGTGGTTCTATAACATGGAATAATATCTAAAGGAAAAGGCGCACACCTTGGATCATCTTAAGTCACAGATGGCTGTGAGATGGCCTTGGAAAGCAAAGCTTTTTTTCTCAAAAATCTTTGTCTATAACAAGGCCAATGGGAGAAGGCTAGACTTAGATCCAGCAAGAACTTGGAATTTAGTTAATTCTGTTATAATTGATTTACTGTGGTATGTGAATTTTTTTTAATTTATTTACTTGAGAGGCAGAGTTACAGACAGCGGGAGAGGGGAGAGAGAGAGAGATCGAGAGAGATCGTCCATTCTCAAACGGCCGCAGCAGCAGAGCTGGGCTGATTCAAAGCCAGGAGCTGCTTCCAGGTCCCCCACATGGGTGCAGGGGCCCAAGGACTTAGGCCATCTTCTGCTGCTCTCCCAGGCCAAAGCAGAGCTGGATCGGAAGTGGAGCAGTCAGGTCTCGAACCAGCGCCCATATGGGATGCCAGTGCTTCAGGCTAGGGCATTAATCCACTGCGACAAAGCGCCGGCCCCATCCCACGTGTTATTTTTTAATTGTCTGTTGGTGGAGATTCCAAAGATAGTTCTGTGAAGGAACTGAAATATCCTCTTATTTAAAGGCGATAAGATTTTTCATTTCTAGTTTTGAGTCTTTTATATCACTAACACTTTTTACATTTATATAAAAATGTCAAAGTACTTTCATCTGTGGTCAAATAGATAATTTAAACTTCGATCTTGCCAGCGCCGCGGCTCAATAGGCTAATCCTCTACCTGCGGCGCCGGCACCCCGGGTTCTAGTCCTGGTCGGGGCGCCGGATTCTGTCCCGGTTGCCCCTCTTCCAGGCCAGCTCTCTGCTGTGGCCAGGGAGTGCAGTGGAGGATGGCCCAAGTGCTTGGACCATCTGAAGTGCTTGCAACCAGGGTTTGGAGTTTCTAGGGTTTTAGAATATTTGCATAGACTTCAGCAGCTGAACATTACTTAATCCGAAAATCTGAACGGCTGAGACTTTAAAGAGAGTTTTATTTATTTACTTGCATTTTATCCGAAAAGCAGACACACAGAGATTTTCCCTCTTCTGATTCACTCCCTAAATTCCTGCAAAAGCCAGGCCAAAACCAGGAACCTGAGCCTTGACTGCTGCATCGAACAGCTGCCCCCCCAAATCTGAAACTCCTTGAGTAACAGAATGGCCCTGAAGAGTTTCAAATATTGGAGCATTTTGGATTTTAGGTTAAGGATTCTCAACTGGTGTTTGGTTTTTCTGTCATGGTTTTAAAATTAGTGTCTCCACCTCTTTCTGCATGTCATATTAATCGACCAGAATATGAAGAATGATAACGCTTTTTGATGGAAGAATGGAGGATATCCAGCTTCTTAAAACAGCCCAACAAAAGTAGTAGGTGCCCATTGCTGTGGTGAGGCTCTGGGGGAGGCAGCAGTCTGGACTCTGAGTTGATATCACAGTACGTAAGACAAGGGGCACGCCGTGGTGCAGGATGTTGGGCTGCCACCTGCAACTGGGCATCCAGTGTGAGTGCTGGTTCGGGTCCCAGCTGGTTCACTTCCGACCCAGCTCCATGTTGGTGCACCTGGGAAAGCAACAGAAGATGGCCCCGAGTGCTTGGGCCCCTGCCACCCATGTGGGAGACCTAACGGACTGGCCAGGCCCAGCCTGTGTGTAACTCTGCCTCTCAAATAAAATAAACAAACAAATTAAAAAAAAAAGATTTGTTTGACAGGCAGAGTGACAGGGAGAGAGCGTCCATCAACTGGTTCAGTCCCCAGATGGCTACAACTGCTGGGGCTGGTCCAGGGTGAAGCCAGGAACCTGGAACACCCATCAGGGTTTCCCATATGTGTGGCAGGTGCCCAAGTACTTAGGTCATCATTCCCTACCTTCCCAGACATACGTAGCAGGGAGCTGGATCTGAAGTGGAACAGCTGGGACTTGAATTGGCACTTTGATAGAACCTGCTGTCCCACAATGCTAGCTCCCAGGCAGTGTTCAGATCCTAGGCATAGAGACAGAGGGCCTGCCTTCAGTAGCTTCTAGTCTAGTGTGTGTAAAACACAACAATAAATCAAAGGATTTCAAGTGAGAATGGTTTCTTAACAGTAGTAAAACAGATCTGAAGTGGATATAGTCACGGAAGCTCTGAGATTTTCACTGTGAGCCGAAAGCTGACTGGTGCCCATGGCTAAATTAGAGGAAGTGCCTTGGCACAGTAACGGAGAGCTGTCCTACTGGTTTGAGGAACAAAGACGTCTATGTTTAGAAGATAGAGCCAGGAAGGAGAGAGACCCTTGCCATTCATTGTAAGGAGGTGTGGTTTTGTTTTTTTTTTTTTTTTTTTTTTTTTTAAGATTTATTTACTTGAAAGGCAAAATTAGAGAGGTGAGACACAGAGATCAATCTTCTATCCACTGACTCACCCCCTAAATGGCTGCAATGGCCAGAGCTGGGCCAGGTGGAAGCCAGGAGCTTCTTCAGGGTCTCCAAGCGGGTGCAACGACCCAAGGACTTGGGCCATCCTCCGCTGCTTTCGTAGGTACCTTAGCAGTGAGCTGGATTGGAAATGGAGCAGCTGGAACTCAAACCCGTGACTATATGGGATGCCAGCACTGCAGATAACTGCTTAACCGTCTGCGCCGCAGTACTGGTGCCCGAGTGGGCTTTTGATAAAAGTAATTATGAGAGGTCTGAGAAATTTTGATTGAACATTATATAAGTACTGGAGCACCATAATTAAGAAAGAAAGTGAAAGGGCCAGCATCCTATATAGGTTCAAGTCCCTGCTGTTCCACTTCTGATCCAGCTCCCTGCTATGGCCTAGGAAAGCAGTACAAGATGGCTCAAGTGCTTAGGCCATTGCACCCATGTGGGAGACCTGGAAGAAGCACCTGGCTCCTAGCTTTGGATCTGCTCAGCTCCAGCCGTTGCAGCAATTTGGGGAGTGAACCAGCAGATGGAAGACCTCTCTCTCTCTCTCTCTCTGCCTCTGCCTCTCTGTAACTCTGACTTTCAAATGAATAAGTAAATCTTAAAAATGTTAGTGAAATGCCGATTTATTGAAGGATGTATTTAAACACTGAAAGTAGACCCAGTCCTCTTCTCGTAATATACAGTTTCCAACGTGCCACCTTGGATAGGAACCAGCAGGGTAGCACCTGTCTGTAAATGGTATGGAATCGAGAGGGTCTTGATGTTCGTTCCCATAGAATGGTCTACTTCAGGTCAGAGGGGGTGAGCATATTGGTAAAATGTGTGGAATCAGTCAGAATTTCAGTTTTCTGGTTAGGGGACAGAGCTGCATTGTAAAGATAAAATAGCCAAGTTCAAGCATGTCGAAGGGCATGATTTGTGGCTGCTGAGAAGTAGCCTGCATAAGCACAGCATTAGATAGGACTCTTTTTTTTTGGGGGGGGGAGGCAGAGTTAGAGACAGAGAGAAAGGTCTTCCTTCCGTTGGTTCACCCCCCCCATGGCCACTACGGCTGGCGCACTGTGCCGATCCGAAGCCAGGAGCCAGGTGCTTCCTCCTGGTCTCCCATGCAGGTGCAGGGTCCAAGGATCTCAGCCATCCTCCACTGCACTCCCGGGCCACAGCAGAGAGCTGGACTGGAAGAGGAGCAACCAGGACAGAATCCGGTGCCCTGACTGGGACTAGAACCTGGGGTGCCGGCGCCACAGGCGGAGGATTAGCCAAGTGAGCCACAGTGCTGACCCCGACATACTGTAAATTTCATCCAGGGGCTGGCGCAGCAGCATAGTGTATAAAGCCGTCACCTACAGTGCTGGCATCCCATGTAGGCTCTGGTTCAAGTCTCGGCTGCTCCATTTCCGATTAATCTCCCTGCCTTGGCTGGAAAGCAGTAGAAGATGCCCCAAGCATTTGGGCCCCTGAACCTGCATGGGAGACCCAGAAGAAGCTCCTGGCTCCTGGCTTCAGATTGGCCCAGCTCTGGCCATTGCAGCCATTTGAGGAGTGAACCAGTATATGGAAGACTTTCTCTCTCTCTCTCTCTCTCTCTCTCTCTGACTCTTTGCCTTTCAAATAAATAAACCCTTTAAAAAATTCATCCATTTTGATGTACTGTGATGAGGCTTACTAAATTTTTTTTTTTTTTTTTTTTTTTTTTTTTTTTTTTGACAGGCAGAGTGGACAGTGAGAGAGAGAGACAGAGAGAGAAAGGTCTTCCTTTGCCGTTGGTTCACCCTCCAATGGCCGCCGCTGCAGCCGGCGCACCGTGCTGATCCGATGGCAGGAGCCAGGAGCCAGGTGCTTTTCCTGGTCTCCCATGGGGTGCAGGGCCCAAGCACCTGGGCCATCCTCCACTGCACTCCCTGGCCATAGCAGAGAGCTGGCCTGGAAGAGGGGCAACTGGGACAGAATCCGGCGCCCCGACCGGGACTAGAACCCGGTGTGCCGGCGCCGCAAGGTGGAGGATTAGCCTATTGGAGGCTTACTAAATTTAACCTATTCTTCACCCATCAACACAGTTCAGTTTTTTTTTTTTAATTTATTCATTTATTTGAAAGAGTTACACAGAGAGAGAAGGAGAGGCAGAGAGAGAAAGGTCTTCCATCCGCTGGTTCACTCCCCAATTGCGTGCAACAGCTGGACCTGCGCCGATCCAAAGCCAGGAGCCAGGTGCTTCCTCCTGGTCTCCCATGCAGGTGCAGGGCCCAAGGATCTCAGCCATCCTCCACTGCCTTCCCGGGCCACAACAGAGAGCTGGACTGGAAGAGGAGCGACCAGGACAGAATCCGGTGCCCCAACCGGAACTAGAACCCGGGGTGCTGGTGCTGCAGGCGGAGGATTAGCCAAGTGAGCCGTGGCACTGGCCAACAGTTTAGCTCTTAAACTGCATATTTCCTAGCCTGTGCTGCCAGGTATAGACCTTTTATTTATCTTAAATCTTGTAGTGTTATATGTGAATGGTTTTGGACAGTCAAGCATATTCTGTGATTCTGTGTTATGATTTAGGCCTTTTTTTTTTTTAAGATTTTATTTATTTGAAAGGCGGAGTTAGGCCGGCGCTGCGGCTCACTAGGCTAATCCTCCGCCTTGCGGCGCCGGCACACCGGGTTCTAGTCCCGGTCGGGGCGCCGGATTCTGTCCCGGTTGCCCCTCTTCCAGGCCAGCCCTCTGCTGTGACCAGGGAGTGCAGTGGAGGATGGCCCAAGTGCTTGGGCCCTGCACCCCATGGGAGACCAGGAAAAGCACCTGGCTCCTGGCTCCTGCCATCGGATCAGCGCGGTGCGCCGGCCGCGGCGGCCATTGGAGGGTGAACCAATGGCAAAGGAAGACCTTTCTCTCTGTCTCTCTCTCTCTCACTGTCCACTCTGCCTGTCCAAAAAAAAAAAAAAAAAAAAAAAAGGCGGAGTTAAAAACAGAGACAGAGACAAAGTTCTTCCATCTGCTGATTGACTCCCCAAATGGCCGCATCGGCCAGAGCTGGGTAAATCCAAAGCCAGGAGCTGCTTCTGGTTCTCCCAGGTGGCTGCAGGGGCCCAAGCACTTGAGCCATCTTCTCTTGCTTCCCCAGGCCATAGCAAAGAGCTGGGTTGGAAAAGGAGCAGCCAGGACACAAACTGGCACCTATATGGGATGCTGGTGCTGTAGGTGGCAGCTTAGTCCACTGCACCACAGTGCTGGCCCCTACTTAGGCCTTTTAAAAATGTTAGCTGTTGGCCGGCACCGCAGCTCAATAGGCTAATCCTCCGCCTGTGGCGCCGGCACACCGGGTTCTGTCCTGGTTGCCCCTCTTCCAGGCCAGCTCTCTGCTGTGGCCTGGGAGTGCAGTGAAGGATGGCCCGTTTTCTTGGGCTCTGCACCCGCCTGGGAGACCAGGAGAAGCACCTGGCTCCTGGCTTTGGATAGGCGTGGCGCGGCGGCCGTTGGAGGGTGAACCAACGGCAAAGGAAGACCTTTCTCTCTCTCTCTCACTCTCCACTCTGCCTGTCCAAAAAAAAAAAAAAAAGAAGAAGAAGAAGAAGCTGTAGTATTTTGTAGATGTTCCTTTATTTTGTTTTTTTTGTTTTTATTTTGGAAAAGCAGAGTTAGAGATCTTCTATCCACTGATTCACTCCCCAAATGGCTGCACTGGCTGGCCTGGGCCATCCTGGAGCCAGAAGTCTGGAATTCCTTCTGGGTCTCCCACATGAGTGGTAGGGGCCCAAGCACTTGAGCCATCCTTTGCTGCTTTCCCAGGAGTGTAAGCAGGGAGCTGGATCAGAAGTGGAGCAACTGGGATTTGAACCAGTGGCCATATGGGATATCATTGTTGCAGGCAGGGACTTAATCCACTGCGCCAAAACACTAGCCTCTAAATAAAAGTTATTTAAAAAAAATAGCTGTTTAATTTGGAAGGCAGAGTGAGAAAGAGAGTGATCGTATCTGCTGATTCACTCCCCAGATTCCTGCACAGCCAGGCCTAAGTCACTTGGTCTCATGTCGGTGGCAGAAACCCAAGTCCTTGGGCCATCATACACTGCCTCTCGGGCGCGTTAACAGGAAGCTGGATTGGAAGCACAGAGTAGTTGGTGTTTAACCACATCCTCTGATAGGGTATGTGAGTGTCCCACGCGACACCGTGCTACGCTGCCTGCTCCGGAAAACTGAGAGGAAGGTGATCTCCCTTCTGTTACTCCAGATGCCCTGAAGGGCCAAAGCTGGGCGCTCTTAATGCAGTCCAGGAAACCAGTCGTCTGTCATCACAGCTGCCCAGGGTCTGCATTAGCAGGAAGCTGGAGTCAGGAACCAGGGGCTTTGATATGGGACACAGGCATTTTTTTTTTTTAAGTTTTATTTATTTATTTTGGAAGAGTTATAAAAGAAAAAGGGGGGGAGAGCTTCCATCCACTAGTTCACTCCCCAGATGGCTGCAGTGGCCAGCTGGGCCAGGCTGAAGCCACAGCTTCATCCAGGTCTCCCATGTGCATGGCGGGGGCCCAAACACTTGGCCATCTTCTGCTGCTTTCCCCAGGCTGTTAGGGAGCTGGATTGGAAGGGAGTAGCTGGGACTTGAACCAGCACTGATGTAGGATGCAAGCCTTGCAGACAGTGGCTTTACCTGCTATACCAAAACGTTGGCTCCGCAGGCATTTTAACTGGCATCTCAACCACAAAGCCAAACACTGGCCCAGAAAACTGCTTTCTAATCATAATCACGGATGTCGTCTGTGGAACTCCAGAGTGACGTCCCTGGGTACAGATGCTCAGCATGTAGTTTGTGGTGAGGACTGTCACTTCGTGCTTCGTGTGCACAAAGAAATTTACTCTGCTTCCTTTAATCTCAGTTTCTTATGGAGTCCGTCTGTTCTCACTATGGAATTTTTAATAAAGTTCTTCTAGTGGATAACTTTTCCACCTTATCCAGAGGATTAAATCAGTTAAACATGTTGATGTCTTTGAACAAGTTCTTCAGCTTTAGCTTTCTGTGCCTCTTCTTGAAATTGTGGGGTTTTCTCCTTTATCTCGAAGTTACCTGTTTGAAAAACAGACCATCTTGTGGACTCACTTCGGTTGAGAGTCAAGCTTAGATAGCCCCTATCGAAAATATCAAATGGATGACTGTCGAGGTGGGACCCCTCATGTGAAATGATTCGTATTGTGAATCACTGTGTCCCCCAGTGACCAATTACCCAAAATTCATTTTTTGTTTTAGATTCTATAGCTATGGAGCTCAGTGATGCAAATTTACAAACTCTGACAGAATATTTAAAGAAAACCCTTGATCCCGATCCAGCCATCAGACGTCCAGGTAAAAGAATAAATGTTGGTTTTGGTTGGTTCATTCTTTAAGGACAGATGAGAGAAATCCTTGTGTAGTCTGTCTGCTTGTAAATTCAGAAAAAGGAAAAAAGGGGTTGTACTTGGATCCTCAAGCACAGCTTGTAGTGTTAGTTTGACTACTTTATAGTCATGAATTTTACATGCTTTTGTTTGATAAAAATGGTTTTTATTTGGTGTCTTCTGGCATAAAAAAATACTAGTTTAGGAATAAAAAGTACTGATACATTGAGAGTTCTTTCTGAGTCTTCCCAAACTTAAAGCCTGAAATTGGTCATTTGGTCATAGAGAGGAAAGTAATTGCGTACAGGGTGATTCAGAGCATGGAATCAAATAATCAGGTGTCTCTTAACCTTCCGGTTGGGTTTGGTTTAATTAATAGATTTTAAAACCTAGAATGAGTTCCTTCTTCCTCTCCTGGGTTTTACCAGTTACATTGGTTTTTCTTTTTTAAGATTTATTTATTAGAAAGGCAGAGATAGAGAAGGAGAGAGAGATCTTCCATTTGCTGGTTTACTTCCCAAAAGGTCACAAAGGCTGGGGCTGGGCCAGGCTGAAATGAGGAGCCAGGTGGTTCATCCAGGTCTCCCAGGTGGGTGCAAAGGCCCAAGGACTTGGGCTGCCTTCCACTATTTTCCCCAGGCATATTAGAGGGGAACTGGATCAAAGTGGAGTTGCCAGGGCTCAAACTGGTGCCCATATGGGATGCCAGCATCTTAACCCTTTATACCACAATGCTGGCCCCTGCCAGTTACCTTTAGAAAACTTAAGTATAACCTTAGAATTTAAAACTCAGGATTCACAGGAGTTGGTGTGAAGGTAAGTGGTGTGAGGCAGGCCAAGTCGGAACTGGTAATACATGCATGAATGCCCTGGTTAAGGGGCAAATGCTGTTTGAAGCCACCTAAATTTAGGCATTTAGATCAGTTTTGCAAGAACAGATTTCTAACTTTGAAAAATACAAGATATATCCTCATTTTTTAAATAACAACCACAAAAATTTTTGAAACAAATAAAACCAAACAACTTACAGGGAGTGGAGGTCTTGAGCACTCAGTTAATCCCTGATGTAAGTCATGTTAACTCACTAGTGTGCATCTCGCCTAGAGAACTGTGGAAATGTCTCCTGGCAACATTGAGTGCATGTGCCCATAAAGTTGTGTGTGCTGTAGTAAATAGACTCACAGACATGTTCATGTATACATCTCTATTCTGAAACAAAAACTGATTTTCTCGTTAGTGCTTGATGGTAGTGTTCATGGATAAAGGAAATTAAGTGCTCTAATCTTTGAATTTCCCAGGAAGCCTTTGCCACCCCATTAAAAATTATTTTTAATAGAATGTTTTTGTAAGATGATAATGATATTTCTATATGAATCTAGGACATTGTAGAAATAAACTGGTTTTCTGGAGAAAGTTATGGATACAGCATTTCTCAGGATCGCTTAATATCTGTAAAATGATGTGGAGATGGAAATGTGTAGTGGATCCCAACTTACAGATCCCACTGTGCTCCCTTGATCGTTGAGCTACAGCAGTGTTAAGAATGAACTGGGGGGCTGGTGTTGTAGCGTAGTGGGTAAAGGCACTGCCTGCAGTGCCAACATCCCATTTGGGCCCCAGTTTGAGACACGGTTGCTCCACTTCCGATCCAGCTCCCTGCTGATGGCCTGGGAAAGCAGTGGAAGATGGCCCAAATCCTTGGGCCCCTGCGCCCTCATGGGAGACCTGGAAGAAGTTCCTGGTTCCTGGCTTCAGATTGGCTCAGCTTCAGCTGTTGCAGCCATTTGGGGAGTGAACCAGCTGATGGAAGACTCGCTCTCTCTCTCTCTCTCTCTCCTTCCTCTCTGTAGCTCTGCTTTTCAAATAAATAAATATTAAAAAAAAAGAATGAACTGGAAGACCTTTGAGTGTGTACGGTCACTGTGAATTTTGTGTGTATAAGTTGGAGGAAATGAATACAGAAAGGAATAGACTTCAACTCCTGAGAAGATACTGGTTATGATTAATGAAAGACTTGCCAGTTTATATGGGTTTTCCACATGGATGCAGTGTGTTGCCCTATCTGAAATGCTGACCACCATCTAGGGTTGAAACAGCCTCCTGTACTCATGGAAAACCATGGTATGTCCCCTCCTAAAAAACATTTACAGGGGCCGATGCTGTGGCGTAGCGGATAAAGCTGCTGCCTGCAGTGCCGGCATCCCATATGGGTGCTGGTTGGAGTCCCAGCTGCTCCACTTCCGATCCAGCTCTCTGCTGTGGCCTGGGAAAGCAGTGGAGGATGGCCCAGTTCTTCTGCGTGGGATACCTGGAAGAAGCTCTTGGCTCCTGCCTTTGGATCGGCGCAGCTCCAGCTGTTGCGGTCATCTGGGGAGTGAACCAGCGGATGAAAAACTCATTCATTCATTCCTCTCTCTCTCTCTCTTTCTCTCTCTCCCTCTCTCCCTCTCTCCCTCTCTCCCTCTCTCCCTCTCTCCCTCTCCCCCTCTCCCTCTCTCTCTCTCTCTCTCTGCCTCTCTGTAACTCTGCCTTTCAAATAAATAAATAAATCTGAAAAAAAATTTTACAATTCACTAGTCCTACACTTAAGGCTTAGATTTAGCCTATTCGTTAAGATGCTGTGACCCACATCAGAATACCTGGATTCAATTCCTGATTCCAGCTCCCTGCTAATATGCACCCTGAAAGGCAGCATTGATGGCTCAAGTAATTGGGTTCCTGCCACCCACGTGGGAATCTGGGATTGATTTCCCAGCTCCTGTCTTTGTTTAGGCCAATACTGATATTTGCAAGCATTTGGAAAATGAGCCAGCAGATTGGAGTTCTCTCTGTGTGCCTCTTCATGCCTCTGCCTCTTCCTGTCAGGTATTTTTTAAAAGATTGGTTTATTTCAAAAAGTTATAGAGAGAGGGAGAGACAGAGAGGTCTTCCCTCTGCTGATTCACTCCCCAAATGTCTGCTGCCAGCCAGGGCTGAGCCGGAGCCAAGAGTCAACAGCTGCTTCTGGATCTCCCACATGGGTGCAAGGGCCCAAACACTTAGGCCATCGGCTGCTGCTTTTCCCAGGCCACTAGCATGGAGCTGGATCAGAGGTGGAGCAGCCAGGACACAAACTGTTGCACATAGGGGATGCAGGTGTCGTAGGTGGTGGATTTACCTGCTGTGCCACCAGCCAGCCCCTCAAATAGATATTTTTTGCATTTTCATCAACTTTTAACTTTTTAATGGTTTATTTTTTTGCTTGAAATAATTATGGAGAGAGCGAGCGAGCGAGTGAGATAGAGAACTTCCATCTGCTGGTTCACTCTCCAATGATGTTAATGGCTGGGGCTGGGTCAGGCCAAAGCCAGGAGCCAGGAGCTTCCTCTGGGTCTTGTATGTGAGTGTAGGGGCGGGGACCTACGCCATCTTCCACTGCTTTCCCAGGCACATTAGCAGGGAGGGAGGGAGGTGAAGGGGATCAGGGCAGCAGGACACGGTCGTGGCAGCACCGTTCATGTACTGGAACCCAGAACTGCAGGAAGTGAGTTTGCTGTGGGACCGCTTACTGCACAGTAGAGCTGGTGATCTTCACCAAGGGTTCTGCTTTCACCATTTTTGTTCTCATCCTGTTTCAGATTGACCTCACACATCTTCCTCTGGGAGGCCCTGCTCTCAGCTGCCACAGGAGGAAGAAAAGAAATGGGCTCAAATAGATTTTTTAAAAATTCACAGAAAATGCATATTAAGGAAAGGCATGGATTTCAAAATTTTTTCCAGCAAAATAAGCTTTTTAATTGTATTTTTTAATGAACTTAAAAATTATGTTTTATTTTTTGGAGACACAGAGCTCCCATCCCCCCAAATGCCCAGGTGCCGGCCAGGGTTGGGCTAAAGCCGGGAGCCAGGAACGCAAATCTAAGTCTCCCATGTGGATGGCAGGAGCTCATTTACTTGAGCCATCACTGCTGCCTCCCAGGGTCTGCATTAGCAGGAAGCTGGAGTTTTGGAGCCCAGGGCGGGCAATCTAACCAAAGTGCTCCCCTATAGGACACGTTCGTTGTAAACAGTAGGACAAACCCCCATCATGAACTCTTTGAAATATGTCTTTATGTATTACCATGAACTAACTAATTTGGTCTTCACCATAGTCCTATAAAAGAAGTATTGCTGTATATAGTACCAGTAACATTTGGAATAAGCTACAGGTGTATGACTTTTACCCTGAAGTTATTTATCTCTGAGTATTAAAGTGAAATCCTATAGACCCACATAGGTTTCCTAAGGAAAAATAGCCTAATGTTTTAATTCTCTGATCCTTCAGATACACATACTTTGGTTGTAAGAACAAGTCTTCTAACATTAAAATTCTTTTTATAGCTGAGAAATTTCTTGAGTCTGTAGAAGGAAATCAGAATTACCCATTGTTGCTATTAACATTACTGGAGAAGTCCCAGGATAATGTCATCAAAGTGTGTGCTTCAGTAACGTTCAAGAACTACATTAAAAGGAACTGGAGAATTGTGAGTATTTTGCAAATATTTGTATATAATTTAATGTCCTGCATAAGATTTAAAAGTTTCAGACATGATTTAAAGAAAAAAGCTCCTGTTCTTTTTATTTGAATTCATATAAATTCCTTCATGTTTGTAACTTAAGTTGCTTTAGAGGGTGTGATTTGGTTTTAAACTCTATTATGGTTGAAATGTAACTTGAGTTCCCTGTCTAACGAAGAAACATTTTGTGAGAAGGCAGTCTAAATGAGTAACTGAAGTACTTTCTGTTGTGGACTAGGAAAATTAGGGCTGAAAAAAATCATATTTAAAATGTAGAATGCCAGGGTTGGCGCTGTGGCTTAGTGGGCTGAGCCTCTGCCTGCAGCTTGGGTACTGGGTTTGAGTTCTGGCTCCTCCTCTTCTAATCCAGCTCTCTGCTAATGACCTAGAAAGCAGTGGAGGATGTCTCGAGTGCTTGGTTTGCTGCACCCACGTAGGAGACCTGGAAGAAGCTCCTAGCTCCTGGCTTTGGATTTGTTGAAGCCATTTAGGGAGTGAACCAGCAGATGGAAGACCTCTCTCTGTCTATCCCTCTCTCTCTCTCTGTAACTCTACCTCTAAATAAATAAATAAAACATTTTATTTATTTATCTATTTTTTAAAAGATTTATTTATTTATCTGAAAGAGTTACACAGGAAGAGAAGAGGCAAAGAGAGAGGTCCTCCATCTGCTGGTTCACTCCCCAGTTGGCTGCAATGGCCGGAGCTGCGCCAATCCGAAGCCAGGAGCCAGGAGCCTCCTCTGGTTCTCCTACATGGGTGCAGGGACCCAAGTACCTGGGCCATCCTCCGCTGCCTTCCCAGGCCATAGCAGAGAGCTGGATCAGAACTGGAGTGGCTGGGACGAGAACTGGCACCCATATGGGATGTCGGCACTGCAGGCAGTGGCCTCACCCACTACGCCACAGTGCCGTCCCAAAATTTTTTTTTTTTTTTTTTTTTTTAAGATTTATCAACAGGTAGAGTTAGAGAGAGAGAGAAAGGTCTTCCTTCCCTTCATTCACCCCCCAAATGGCCACCACAGACAGAGCTCTGCCGATCCAAAGCCAGGAGCCAGGTACCTCCTCCTGTCAAAAAAAGTTTTTTTAAAATGTAGAATGCCAAATAATTTAGAATTTAAATATTTGGTTAGGGATTTTGGCCTGTGTCTTGTGGGTTATGGAAATACAAGGGTACTTCAAGGAGTTCATGGAAAAATAAAATTAAAAGGTAAATAAATTTTTGAAATTCATAGCTTTTTCATAATGCACATTTTTCCATGAACTTTTTTTTTTTTTTTTTAAACAGGCAGAGTGGATAGTGAGAGAGAGAGACAGAGAGAAAGGTCTTCCTTTTGCCGTTGGTTCACCCTCCAATGGCTGCCGCGGCCAGCGCATCGCGCTGATCCGAAGCGGGGAGCCAGGTGCTTCTCCTGGTCTCCCATGCGGGTACAGGGCCCAAGTACTTGGGCCATCCTCCACTGTACTCCCGGGCCATAGCAGAGAGCTGGCCGGGAAGAGGGGCAACCGGGACAGAATCTGGCGCCCCGACCGGGACTAGAACCCGGTGTGCCGGTGCCGCAAGGTGGAGGATTAGCCTAGTGAGCCACGGCGCTGGCTTCCATGAACTTAAAAATTATTTGAGAACAATAAAGAAAAAGGGAACTCCCATCCACAAGTTTTTTTTCTCCAAATGCCCAGGTAGGGCTGGGTTAGGCTGAGGTTAGGGATCTGGGAACTCAATCCAGGTCTCTTACATGGGGGACTCAATATATGTCTACCATGTGTGTGGCAGGGACCCAAGTACTTTAGCCATCATCTACTACCTCTCAATGTGCATAGTAGCAGGAAGATGGAATTGGCAATAGAAAGTACTCAGATCCAGGTACTCTGATTTGGGGTGTGGGTATCCCAATAGGTGGCTTGATAAACTTTCTGAAGTACTCTTGTATATTCTGATTTCTCAAAAACTACCTTAAATTTTTTTTTTTTTTTTTAATTTCATTTGAAAAGCAGAGGGGCAGACTGAAATCTTCTATCCACTAATTTACCCCCTAAGTGCCTGCACCAGCCAGGACTGGGCTGGGTTGACACCAGGAGCCTAGAACTCAATCCAAGTCTCCTGCATGGGTGGCAGGGACCAAATTGTTGCCATTCTCTGCTGCCTCCCGTGATGTGCATTAAGAGTAAGCTGGATGGGAAGCAAGGAGCCCCGAGGAGCCAGCACTCAAACCAGGGGTTCCCATGTAGGGTGGGAGTGTCCAAAGCAGCAGTTTGACTGCTCTGCCAATTGCCCACCCCTGTGTGTGCTAATTTTAAGATGTGTCTTAAAATCATAAGTTAGGAAACAGGCATTCTCCGTACATTTATAGGGGTGGGGTCATCCTGCGGGTGGATCTTTATAAGGCCCACAAAATCATTTGGCCTGGCCCTACCAAGATAACTGTGGAACTCAAATCTATAGCAGGCTAGTTTGTGTGTGTGTGTGTGTGTGTGTGTGTGTGTGTGTGTGTTTAATGATTTATTTCATTTATTTGAAAGGCAGAGTTACAGAAAGTGATATCTTTCATCTGCTGGTTAACTCCCCATAAGGCTGCAGTGACTGGGGCTGGGCCAGTCTGAAGCCAGGAGCCAGGAGCTTCTTGTGGGTCTCCAATGTGGTTCAGGGGCCCAAACACTTGGGCCATCCTCTGTTGCTTTCCTGGGTGCATTAGCAGGGAGCTGGATTGAAAGTGGAGCAGCCAGGACTTAACTGGCGACCATGGGGAATGCTGGCATTGTAGGCAGCAGCTTAACCCCTTAGATACCACAACACTGGCCCCATCAGGCTAGTTTTTAAGTTGATAATTTTGCATCGCCCATGAATTGTGTTATAAATATCCAAAGCCCTTAGCAGAAAAAAAGGTTCCTCACCCCTGATGGAAAGTGGTTCTCAACTGGGGACCAGGTGATGTTGGCAATATTTGGAGACTTCACAGCTTGGAGGATTGCTACTGGCATCTAGTGGGTGGAGGCCAGGGGTTCTGCTGTTCATCCCACAATCTACAAGGTAGGTCCTTTCAACAGCTCCTGATCCAGAATGGCAGCAGTACTAAAGCTGAGAAACTCTGGCTCATGATAAAGGAAAAAAAAGTTACTGATAAGTGGTAATAATGTAGAAAATACTAAGATTAACAGAAATGGTCATGTTTTCTAAAAAGTCAACTTGAAGCCGCTCAAGTATTTATTTAGAATCTTGCATTCCATGAGTTTGAAAACTGTAAATACTGTTTTTAAGCTTGTATAATTGGTCAAATATTACCACATGTGGTGAAGAAATGACTTGGGAAGTCTTAGAAATGGTGTTTACACATCCATCCCTCCAAGCAGGCCTTGTGGCTGCTGTTTGGGATGCCTGCATTCCATATTCTGCTTCCGGTCCAGCTTCTTGCTGGTGTGTCCTGGGAGGCAGCAGGTGATGTTTCAAGTGCTTGGGCTCCTGTCTTTGGCCTGGCCTAGCCCTGTCTGTTGTGGCCATTTGAGAAATGAACCGAAATCATGTTGAATGGGAAATCAATCAATCAATCAGTCTCTGTCTGTCTGTCTGTGTGTGTCTCTCTCTCTCTCTGTTGTTCTGCCTTTTAAATAGAATAAAATAAATAAACATTAAAAAAAAATCCATCCTCCACTTGAAAGCTTGCTAGGCCTCTATCCTGATTTGTAAAGCCAGAGTGACTTCTAGAACCCCCTTGGGTGGTGGCATCCAGGATGCATTCTCATCAGTAACAGTCAAAGTAAGAGGGAGACTTTTTGGGGGGAAGCTTTTATTTATTTATTTGAAAGGCAGGGTTACAGAGAGAGATTCCCAAATGGCTGCAGTGGCCAGCGCTGGGCCAGACTAAAGCCAGGAGCTTCATCTGGGTCTCCAGCATGGATGCAGGGCCCGAGTAGTTGGGCTTTCTTTGGCTGCTTTCCCACGTGCATTGTCAGGAAGATGGATTGGAAGTAGCAGAGGCAGGACTTGAACTGGTGCCCATATGGGATGCCAGCACTTTAGGCGGGAACTCTGCTGCACCAGAGCTCTGGCCTCAGAAGGCTTTAGATGAGAGTTAAATTGAAGCTTTTAAAGATGAATATATAGATTATATAGTATATATCAAAATATTTTATTATTATACATTCCTTTTAGCTTACATAAAGAACTGATATTCTTAATTGGCATTAGGAATTCAGAACTCCATTGACTAGCATGTGAAATATTTGCAATTGCGAGAGAGAAGTACATCTGGGGGAAAGGGCTCATGCTTTCATAACATTATTAAAAGAGTCTGTGACCCATGGAAACAGGGAAGGTTCCACCTTCTATTCATGTTAGATAACTAAGAAATAGGAGAGGTAGTTATGACACTGCTTTGGGCACTCTGGAGTTAGTGGGTTCAAGTGCCAACTTTTTGGTAATGGTCTTCTTGGGAAGCAGCAGGTCAAGTGCTTGGGTCCCTGCCACCCGTGTGAGAGACCTGGATTGAGGTCTTTGATCCTGACGTCAGCCTGGTCCAGCCTTGGCTGTTGTGGGCATTTAGGGAGTGAACCTGCAGATGGAAAAAATCTCTCTGCCTTTCAAATAAAATAAATTACTAAAAATGGGAAAAATATCCAGGAAATAAAAAAAAAATAGTTTTGTGGTAGAGGCCTTTGTCTTTATTTAATTAAACTTATTTCTAACTAACATGATTGAAGTGTTGGTCCTTCCTAACGTCAGAAGGAAAGCAAAAAAAGAAGAAAGGGGGGTCCTGTCCTGGGAATGAAATGGTTATCTGCTTGGGTTCCTGCTTGTTGGCACCAGCCGATGGTGTTAACTGACTAAGCAGCCTACAGCTCAGAATGTGTGCGGGGGAACGTCTGCCTGCACATGTGCAGTGTTGTATCAAGTCCTGTGACCGCCATGGGACATAATAACCAATCAGATCATGCAAGTAGTCATATAAGGAAGCTAGAACCATATATAGAAAATACTCCTCTTTGTTTGAGGCTCAGTCTTTTTGGATAGGACATGAAGACTGATTAAGTTGCTAATTCACTGATGTTTGGCTCTTGCTCTTAGGTTGAAGATGAACCAAGCAAAATTTGTGAAGCGGATCGAGTGGCCATTAAAGCCAACATTGTGCACTTGATGCTTAGCAGCCCAGAGCAAATCCAGAAGCAGGTGATGTAGCCTTGCTCTTCAGGCAGGTCCCTTCGCGAGGCTCTCCTCTGATTTCTCTTCTCCTCTCCCAGTTAAGTGATGCTATCAGCATCATTGGCAGAGAAGATTTCCCTCAGAAGTGGCCTGACTTGTTGACGGAAATGGTGAATCGCTTTCAGAGTGGAGATTTCCATGTTATTAATGGAGTCCTGCGTACAGCACACTCGTTGTTTAAGAGGTACTGATGTACTGACACCTGGTCTCTCTTGTGTTTGCTCTATGACCAGTTACATTTTTGTGACTGGTGTTACGCCTGTGAATATGGTAATCTAGGAGCACACGCCTCTCAGTTCATTGTTCCTTTTCAACTTAGGATGTTTATTTCACACTGCCTTCTCACCTGTGAAGTATGTAGATTTGATAGCTTAATTTCTTTAAAAAAATTCCTTCCATTTTAAGTTTACAAAAGCCATTTAGTCACTATTCAGCGTCTAATCTTAATGACCTGAAGTGACCCAGTAAACGTAATCTGTTTTGCCTTTAATTTTCTAGATACCGCCATGAATTTAAGTCAAACGAGTTATGGACGGAAATTAAACTTGTTCTGGATGCTTTTGCTTTGCCGTTGACAAATCTGTTTAAGGTATGAAATGACATTGTGGCACAGGGCCTGTTTGTATGAATTTTAAGAGCACTGTCTGAAAACTGCTTTGATGGGTGGTGTGGAGAGCAGCAGTCTGCCTGGCTAGATCGTGACCTCCCGTCCATCACGGCATTCTGACCTGCTGCCCTGCTTCTGTAGGAATATCACCTCTGGGCTGGCGCCGCGGCTCAATAGGCTAATCCTCCGCCTGCAACGCTGGCACACCGGGTTCTAGTCCCGGTCGGGGCGCCAGATTCTGTCCCAGTTGCTCCTCTTCCAGGCCAGCTCTCTGCTATGGCCCGGGAGTGCAGTGGAGGATGGCCCAAGTGCTTGGGCCCTGCACCCCATGGGAGACCAGGAGAAGCACCTGGCTCCTGCCTTCGGATCAGCGCAGTGCACTAGCTGCAGCGTGCCGGTCATGGCAGCCATTGGAGGGTGAACCAACAGCAAAGGAGGACCTTTCTCTCTGTCTCTCTCTCTCACTGTCCACTCTGCCTTGTCAAAAAAAAGAAAAAAGAAAAAAAGGGGATATCACCTCTCTCACCCAGGTATCTGAGTATGTGTCTACAGCTGTGTTTTGGATTTCATTTATTAATTTATACATTCAGTATCATTTTACAGTGCACAGGCTGCTTTCCTAGACATGCTTTTGGTCTTTGTGAGAATCCATAAGATTGAAAGAAATCTGCCATTAGCCCTTTTCCCCAGGTCAGAAGAGAAGGCCAGTGTAAAAGAGCCAGCCTCCAGCTTAGTTGTACCAATTCCAGAAAAGTCGTTTATTTTTTAAGAAGGAAAGTAGCATCATATCCAACAGTAAAGTGTACAGGGTTTTTCATGGTGAGGATACCTTAGCACATTTTATTTTGAAAGATAAAATTGTACAAACTAAGATCACTTTAAAATACAGTGAAAAAATGCTTTGGTGTTATGCCCATTGGATTCTAATGGAAGCAGTTCTATAGATTTGGGCATGTTACTGAGAAAACCTAAATAGTCCCTAACTCCAGGAGACAGGAAGTAACGTCTGCTGGGGGTCTTTTATGTAACAGGTAGACATAGTACTAGGACATTTTATGTGTTTTCTCATCTAATACTCTGTATGATGTAGGGATTACTCCCATATATCAGTAAGGGTATTGTGACTTAGTAAAATCATTTACCTTTCTCAAAGACTCTTATGCATAAGAGTCTGGGTTGTAAACAGATTTATCTGGCATTTAGAACATGCCTCACTGTGCTGCCTTGCGTTACTTTTTTTTTTTTTTTTTTTTTTTTTTTGACAGGCAGTTAGACAGTGAGAGAGACAGAGAGAAAGGTCTTCCTTCCTTTGGTTCACTCCCCAGATGGCTGCTACGGCCAGTGTGCTGCGCCGATCTGAAGCCAGGAGCCAGGTGCTTCCTCCTGGTCTCCCGTGTGAGTGCAGGGCCCAAGCACTTGGGCAATCCTCCACTGCCTTCTTGGGCAACAGCGGAGAACTGGACTGGAAGAGGAGCAACTGGGACAGAATCCGGTGCCCCAACCGGGACATGAGCTGCGGCACTGGCCCTTGTAGTACTTTTTAAAATTTTTATTTTATTTATTTGAAAGGCAGAGTTACAGGTAGGGAGGGAATGTGTGAGAGAGCAAGCGTGCACTGCCATTGCTGGTTCACTCCCCAAGTGGCCGCAATGGCTGGGGGCTGGGCCAGGCCAAAGCCAGGAGCCAAGAGCTTCATCTGGGTCTCCCACATGAGTGCAGGGGCCTAAGGACTTGAGCTGTCTTCCATTGCTTTCCCAGGTGCATTAGCAGGGAGCTGGATTGGAAGTGGAGCAGCCAAGACTAGAACTGGTGCCTGCCTATCTGGGATGCTAGTGTTGCAGGTGGTGGCTTAACCTTCTATGTCACGGTGCCGCCCCTGCCCCCCCCCCTTTTCAAGATTTATTTTTGTTAATATATTTCTAGAGTGTCAGATCAAAGATAGGAGATGTGCACAGTTTTATAGATAAACCTAGTTCTTGCAGTTAGAATAAACAGTCAGCAACAACATAATGCCTGGTGGCAGAGGAATTAATGAGGGTATCTAGAGACCGTTTTGTATCATGTGACTGCAAATAATCACATAGATGATTGGAAAGATAAAGCTCAGAGTGTTTATATTGGAATATAGTGCTATGATGAGTAATATAAAGATAGTTTTGGGGCCTGTGCTGTGGCATAGCATGTAAGGCTGCTGCCTGTGGTGCTGATAGCCCACATGGGCACTGGTTCAAGTCCCTGCTGCTCCACTTCAGATCCAGCTCTCTGCTGTGTCCTGGGGAAGCATCAGAAGATGGCCCAAGTCCTTGGGCCCCTGCACCTGTGTGGGAGACCCCGAAGAAGCTCCGGGCTCCTGGCTTTGGGTTGGTCCAGCTCCAGCTGTTGCAGCCGTTTGAGAAGTGAACCAGCAGATGGAGGCGCTCTCTGTCTCTCCCCACCCCTGTCACTCTGCCTTTCAAACGAATAAATCTTTTTAAAAACAATTTTTTTTCCAGAATTTCTTAAATGACTTTATGTTATCAATTAAAAGTCCAATTTCTGAGCAGAAATAGAAGTGGTCTTCATGTAGTACTAGTCTTTTTCCCCCGGTCAGCATGTTGGTTACCCTACACTAAAGTCCTGTTCCTGTATTCCTTTCCAAGGCCACTATTGAGCTCTGCAGCACCCATGCAAATGACGCCTCTGCCCTGAGGATTCTTTTTTCTTCCTTGATTCTGATCTCAAAGTTGTTTTACAGTTTAAACTTTCAGGTAAGTTTCATTTGATTTTTTTGCTTCTTTGAAGTTCAGTAGACAGTTTTGCATTTGATAGAGACTTCCGTGTCTGCACGGATTTTCTGAAAGAAAAGGTTTTGTCTGACTCCCTCTATTATTTGTTCATTTTATCTACAATGTTCTCACAGTGGTTACTAGATAAACTGATGGATATTGCATAGGGAAACATTGTGTTTCTTAAATCCAGAAGTTAGGAAAACCCCTTCTCCTAACTCCTTAGGAGAGTCCCCTGTACACTGTTTTCCTGAGGGCATTGAGACCTTCCTTTGTTTGCCTGGGTTTTGACATGGGGAGCTGTATTTTGATTGGGAGATCCTGACTAGCTTACACAAAAAGGCCCTTAATGGAAGTCTGTGGTGGAGACAGAAGGTTGAAGTACTGGACCAAAAGCAATTTAGAATCCATGGTGATTTGGAGGAAACACAGCTACGTGTTAGAGCAGGAGACGCCTGGACACCCTCTCCACTAATGCTTTCTACATTCACTCCAAATGCCCACAGTGGCCAGAGCCACGCCAAGGCCAAAGGTAGGAGTCAGGAACTCAGTCTGGATCTCCCGTAGCAGTAGCAAGAACCCATTACCTGGCCTATGACTGCTGCCTGCAAGGGTCTGCATTAGGAGGAAGCTGGAGTCAGGAGCCAGAGGCAGATGTCAGACCCAGCCGATGCCATCCGGGACACGGGTGTCTTAACTGCACACCATCCTTTTGTCTGTCAGGAGAACATTCCTCAAAGGGAAGCTGGAATGCATTAGCTCAAAACGACAAGCCCCACATCAGTGTTAAGCTGGAGGACAGTTTGAGAAATTCTTCGCTAAATAAATCACTACTGTTTTTGCTTATTGCTTCTTTTGGATTTTTTTGGGGAAGTCAGATGAAGCTGTTGATAACTTGTCAGGCATTGCTAGGGAAGGGAGCATAACTTCATGGTAGGATGGCTTTCTCCTTGTTGAGATCAGTAACTAGGAAGATGGTAAGTTTGAGCTTGATCATGTTAAAATAAATGCAGTAGTCCAGAAAGGAAAGGAAAGGGCGTTTAAGCTAAACTTTGTGAGGAAAAGGTTCACACAGTCTTAGCTGGACCTTGAAGGAATGAATAGATTCAGGCTCGGGGGGAAATTCAGGCAGCATCATTGATGCTGAAGGCAGATAGAGCCAGAAGCCAGAACGACTTGTTCAGCTGCCACCAAGCAGGCAGAGACTTCGTGTCAGACTAGATATGCTGTGATTGGGGTCGTGGACCTGAACCTGTGGGCATGTGTTAAATGTTCAGTTGCTAGGTAAACTTATTAAATAGCTGGCTTTTTTATTTATTTATTTGAAAGGCAGAGCAAGCGGCAGGGTTGGGGGTAGATCTTCCTTCTGCTGGCTCGTTTCCCAGCCAATTCTGGGCCAGACTGAAGCCAGAAACTCCATCCCGGTCTCCCACGTGGATGGCAGAGGCCCAGATCCTTTGTCAAAAGCTGCATTGGGAAGTGGAGCAGCTGGGACTCCAGCCAGAGCCCTAGTACTGGATGCCAGTGTTGCAGGCCGTGGTCCTATGCCACAGCCATGGTACCACACTTTAAAGTCTGAAGTCAGTATTTATTCTTTAGGATCTCCCAGAATTTTTTGAAGATAATATGGAAACTTGGATGAATAATTTTCATACCCTCTTGACATTGGATAACAAACTTCTACAAACTGATGTAAGTATTTAAAATGTTACAGTAGCCCTTTTTGTCCATTAGAAATTAGTTGGTTGCTGTTTGGGAACCTACTAGTCTTACATTATTAAAGATAAAATTCCATTAATGCAAATAGTATTTATTGTATATTCCACATTTGATTGTGTCTAGGTTATAGAAGGTTACAGAATTTTTAAAAAAAAATTATTTATTTCCTTCTACTTGAAAGGCAGAGTGACAGAGAAAGAAATAGAGTTCCTTCTGATGGTTCACTCCCCAGGTTCCTGCGATAGCCATGGCTGCACCAGGCTGAAGTTGGGAGCCTTGAACTGCATCTGGTCTCCCCACATCGGAAGCAGTGGCCTCATCACTGGGACCATCATCTGCTTTCCTTTTTTTTTTAAAGATTTATTTGAAAGATAGAGTTACAGACAGAGGTGGAGAGCGAGCAAGTGAGCATGCGAGCAAGCGAGGTCTTCTATCTGCTGGTTCACTCCCCGAATGGCCGCAACGACTGGAGCTGAGCCAGTTTGAAGCCAGGAGCTTCTTCTGAGTCTCCCACATGGTGCAGGAGTCCAAGGGCTTGGCCTTCCTCCACAGCTTTCCCAGGTGCATTAGCAGGGAACTGGATAGGAAGTGGAGCAGCCAGGACATGAACCGGTGCCCATATGGGATGCTGGTGCTGCAGACTAGGGCTTTAACCTGTTGCGCCACAGCACTGGCCCCACCACCATCTGCTCTCCGCCAGTATGTATTAACAGGAACCTGGATCAGAAGCAAAATAACCAGGCACTCTGGTATACTATATAGGCCTGCCAAGTGGCGGCTTAATGTGCCGTACCACACCACCTGCCCTTGTAAACTTTTCTAGGAAAGGCCAGGCATTAATATTTTTAGTGTTATGGACTGTGTGGTCTGTGTTATAGTTACCAACAGCAGCCAAAGATAGTATTATAAATTGTATACATGGAAAACACATGCAAATAGCTGGCTATGTTTCAGTAACATTTATTTATTTATTTGTTTGTTTGTTTGTTTGTTTTTAATTTGAAAGGCAGAGTTATAGAGAAAGAGGGAGAAACAGAGAGCAAGCTTCCATCCACTGGTTTACTACCCAAATGGCTGCAACGGCCAGGACTGGGCCAGATTGAAATCAGGAACCAGGTCGTTCTTCTAGGTCTCCCATGTGGATACAGGGGCCAAGCACTTGGGCCATCCTCTGCTGCTTTCCCAGTTCCATTAGAAGGGAGCTGGATCAGAATTGGAGCAGCCAGGGGTCAAACCCTGGTGCCCATATGGGATTCTGACACTGTAGGCAGCAACTTAGCCCACTGTATGCCAGCACCAGCCCCAGTAAGCTTTTCTTCTAAAAGTAGGCAGAAGATTGAATTTGATTTGCAGACCAAAGCTGACCTGCTGTTTTGGGTTGTTTAATGTCTTACAACTGAATTATTTGTGAGAATCCTATAGCATAACCTTAGTTGGGTATTAATGGATTTGAAAAAGATAACCCTGTTGGCACACAGCAAGATGATCCAGCTAATCATACTACGGAGAGGAACATGTGATATGGTCATTTAGGTTTCTGTAGGCATGTACTGTCTTCCAGTCTAAACCAGAAGTATCTTCTCCTTTGTCAATGAGACAAAAGGCTTTATTTAACTTGAAAACAGATGCCAAGAGCTGTACATAGAAAGTATTTTGTCTTATTTACCTGGAAGACCTTGTCACTAGATTGATGGTGGCATAGTGTAGCTTACAGTAATTGATTTGGGTTTAAATTTGAGAATCTCGTTTGGAAACAGTAGCTGCTACTCTTACTTATGGTAGCATTAAGTTCATATGTTTGAGTTTTTCTGTTTTCTTTACTGAGGATGAAGAGGAAGCAGGCTTATTGGAACTCTTAAAATCCCAGATTTGTGATAATGCTGCACTCTATGCCCAAAAATATGATGAAGAATTTCAGAGATACCTGCCTCGTTTTGTCACGGCCATCTGGAATTTGCTAGTTACAACAGGCCAGGAGGTTAAATATGACTTGGTAAGATGAGGTTGTGCCAAGTGGTTAAAAGACCTTCTGTCCCTTTCGCGAGAAATACAGCTGTTCAGTTTTGCTTCTAAAAATATTCTTCTGTGTGTTTTATTCCAGTTGGTAAGTAACGCAATTCAGTTTCTGGCTTCAGTTTGTGAGAGACCTCATTATAAGAATCTCTTTGAGGACCAGAACACGCTGACAAGTATCTGTGAGAAGGTCATTGTGCCTAACATGGAATTTAGAGGTAATTATGGCAAAGTATACAAGGTTTTCAGGCGAGTAGGGCTCAGGCTTTTTTTTTTTTTTTTTTTTTTTTTTAAGTACATTAGTATAAATTTGATAAGTATTGTGTTGCTTTTTGTAACATACTCAGGTTTTTTTATTGCTAAATGAAACAGCATGTAGGCCTTTACTGCCTGTTCTCTAAACCAACACAGAGAATGTGGCATCTGTGAGAGTTGCTGAAATGAGCTTCATTGTGTACTGAGGGATTTTGTTTCTTTTTAAATAAAGATATTGAATAAAGACTTTAAAAATCCCATTATATTAAAAAGAAAGTGTCTAGGTTCTCAATTTCAGTAAAGAACTTGGTTTTCTTTGATTTAGTATTGGACCAAGGCAAATTTAAAAGTAGAAGTGAGTGATAACTTTTAAACACAAGCTTGAAGCCCACTTAGTTTGTGTTTAAGGTTAAAACTGTCCTGAGAGCCTGTATTTGTGTATAGACGACTGTCCCTCCGTGAAGAGCAAGTGGTGAATGGGAGAATTGTGCTTTCTGTCGAGGCAGCCATTAGATCAGACTCTCTGATGATCAGTCTGGAACCAGATGAGGAAATTAGGGACAGCACAGGGTGAGGGTCTGTTCCATGTTTTCATCAAACCACATTCAAAGGATAGATCTTTGTCACAATATTTTCCTTCCCAGTTTTCTGTTGTTGACATACTTCTATGAAATAATAGTGATTATAGTTAGATTGTTGGTTTTTAAAATGTTCTTTTACCTATCAAAAAGTGAATAGTCCTACATTGGTCCCCAACGTTTCCTTTTGAATGTTGGAGGTGAAATGCGGTTCCGTCACCTCTCACAGCCCTGCACGTCAGCCCCTGGTGTGCACTTGCTGCTGTCAGACAAAGCAGCTGTGACGAGTGACTTGGCGTCTTTGGGGTGATTTGACATGTCGACTGTCTTTACAGCTGCTGATGAAGAAGCATTTGAAGATAATTCCGAGGAGTACATAAGAAGAGATTTGGAAGGATCGGGTGTGTGTTTTGGTTTTTTGATTATTGGTCTCTTAGCCAGTCTTTTTTAAGGTGGTTCTCTCTGTAATAAATATAGGGAGGAGTGGGAGTTAATAAAGGGAATCATTCAGTTGGCTTTCATGAAATATTTTTGTTATTTTACATGTTAAAAAGCTATGCTTACATAAAGCGTAGAAGTTGAATCATTTATCTTGTATACTTTATCATCATCCTGTCATTTTGTATTTGTGGTGGGGGTGAAAGTTTTCATGATTTATGTTGCTGATAAGTGTCGGGGGACAGTCTGTGCTCTTGTAGACTGCCTGGGTGGGTTGGCTGGTGGAGGTTGCTCCTGTAATGCATTTCCTTCTGGTTTGCAGATATTGACACCAGACGCAGAGCTGCTTGTGACCTCGTACGAGGGTTATGCAAGTTTTTTGAGGGACCCGTGACAGGAATATTCTCTGGTTATGTTAATTCTATGCTTCAGGAATATGCAAAAAATCCATCTGTTAACTGGAAACACAAAGATGCAGCTATTTACCTGGTCACATCTTTGGCATCAAAAGCCCAAACACAGAAGGTAAATCTTTTCAATGTGGTTTTGTTTGTAAAACAGATATTGGTAACCACAGAAATCAAAAAGAAATACATAATCTCCAAAAACAGCTTTATGTTGGTAGTTAAACATGTGAGTTTTTTCAGGTTTTATTTTTTTGAAAGCCAGAGTGACAGAGGAAGAAACAGAGACATCTTCTGTCCACTGATTCACTCCTCAAAAGGCTGCAACAGCTGGGGCCAGGCCAGGAGACAGAAGGTCCATCTGATCTCCCCCGTGGGTGGTGGGGCCCAAGCACTCGCACCATTACCCACCCTTCTCTAGGCACCTTAGCAGAGAGGCAGATGGAAGCAGAGTGGCTAGGACTGGAACTGGCTTCATAAGAGGTGCAGTTGTCTCAAGTAGCAACTTAGCCCTCTGTGCCATGATCGCTCCCCCAAACTTTTAAGCTTAAGAAGAAACTGAAGACTAAGATACTGGACAGATGGTGCTCTTGTTACACCTTAGCTACACTGCGTTTAGAAAACATGATAAATTTAGCTGTTTTAAATTTAGAGGTGTTTCATTACTATCTTGTAGCATAGCAGGTAAGGCCACACTTACAGTACCAACGTCCCGTATGGGCTCTGGTTTGAGGCGCAGCTGCTCCACCCCAGTCCAGCTCCCTGCTAATACACCTGAGAAAGCAGCGGAAGATGACCCAAATCCTTGGGTCCCTGTACCCACACAGGACACTTGGATGAAGCTCCTGGCTCCTGGCTTTGCTCTGGCCCAGTCCTGGCCATTTGGTTAGTGAACCAGTAGAAGGAAGATCTCTGTCTCTCCTCTTTAACTCTGAATTTCAATTAAAATAAATGAATATTTTTTTAAGAAACCTTATACTTTACACAGTTTGTGTTTGGAAATGTTCATCCTTATCTTTAGTGTGGTTCCTAAATTGGCTTAAATTTCTAATGTCACATTATTATTTTACACTGTTACAAATTTGCTTTTCAGCATGGAATTACGCAAGCAAATGAACTTGTAAACTTGACTGAGTTCTTTGTAAATCACATCCTCCCTGATTTAAAATCGGCTAATGGTGAGTTTTGTGAAATTTGTTTCTTATGCAACTCATTTGTATTGTTACACTGTGAAGTAATAATACAGCAGAAATCATGAGAGCTCTGTGTCATCATCAAACCCAAAAACTGGCTCCTGTCCATGTGAAATGGCTTTTAATAAAACAGTGTTACTTATTAGCAGAAAAATAGGAGTGAGTGAGATGGACTGTAACTGGGCTTTGCTATCCTGTTGCATGAACAGGAATTCTATGTGGATTTCCTTTCCCATCTGAAAATTGAGCTCTTAAAAGTATATTTCAAAGTATTAGAAGCTGTTAAATATTACAGATAGTTATGAGAATGTGTTGACCTAGATTCAGATATATTTTCAGGAAATAGGAAATTTTACATGGACTCACAGGTAGAAGGGATATTGTAATGAGCTTCCCAGTGGCCATCAGTCAGCGTCAAGGATTCCTGACAGTTGGCTGGTGCTGTGTCCCTTCCACAGGTTTATTTCCCACTCCCAGAGTGAGGAAGCCAATCCCAGCTAGAAAGACATGGTCTCCGTTCACAGCAGCTTCTGGGGATGCAGATGACAGGGTCATTGGTTGGTGATCCAAATATTTTTCAGTTATGTGAGGAAAGCGTGCTGATTTGTCACAACACTTTTAAAGGGGAAAAATTAAAGTCCTGCAAGAATTAGTGGCTATGTAGTAGATCGCTAGATAATTAACTGCTTTCATTGCTTCCCATTTTTGTTACCATTTAATTGGTAATATTATCACTAATTTGGGGTTAACTCTTCTTAGCACTTAAGTAACTGTAACTTTTTAATTTTTTTTAATAGTGAATGAGTTTCCTGTCCTTAAAGCTGATGGTATCAAATACATTATGATTTTTAGGAATCAAGTAAGTAGCTTTTTTATGTGTTGTGTTGCTTCAGGAATTTATTACGTATCGGCTTCTTTCTATGCCATTGCATTGGTCATTCTTTCCTAACAAAACTAGCACTCTTTAATTTATGATTTCTTACTAGACGTAATTTTCCTCAGTTACCTTAAAAGGTTTTTTTTTTTTTTTTTCTTTTTAGGAGAACCAAAGCATTGTACAAATGTCCGTGTGTTGTTTATCACTGGTTATGTCACGACTCATTTATGGCAGAGGTCTTTCTCATACCTCCTACCTTTTTTTTTTTTTAAAGGATTTATTTATTTATTTGAAAGAGTTACAGAGAGAGGTGGAGACAGAGAGAGGTCTTCCATCCATTGGTTCAATCCCCAGATGGCCACAATGGCCTGAGCTGCACCGATCCGAAGCCAGGAGCCTCCTCCAGGTCTCCCACATGGGTGCAGGGCTCCAAAGACTTAGCCCATCTACTGCTTTCCCAGGCCGTAGCAGAGAGCTAGATCAGAAGAGGAGCAGCCGGGACACGAACCGGCGCCCATATGGGATGCCAGCGCTTCAGGCCAGGACTTTAACCCGTTCTGCCACAGTGCTGGCCCCTCATACCTTTCTTTTTAAAAATTTATTTATTTTTTAAGACTTACTTATTTGACAGGCAGAGTTACACAGAGAGATCTCTTCCATCTGCTGGTTCACTCACCAAATGGCCACAATGGCAAAAAGCTGGGCCAGGCTGAAGCCAGGAGCTTCTTGCAAGTGTCCCACGTGGGTGGTGGGGTCTCAAGCACTTGGGCCATCTGCTGCTGCTTTCCCAGGTGCATTAGCAAGGTGCTGGATTGGAAGTAGAGCAGCTGGGACTTGAACCAGTACCCATACTGGATTCCACAACTCTGGCCTCCTTCATACCTTTCTCTCTCTCTTTTTTTTTTTTTTTTTTATTTAATTAATTAGTTGATTTTTTTTTTTTTTTTTTTGACAGGCAGAGTGGACAGTGAGAGAGAGACAGACAGAGAGAAAGGTCTTCCTTTGCCGTTGGTTCACCCTCCAATGGCCGCCGCGGCCTGCACTCTGTGGCCGGCACACCGCGCTGATCCAATGGCAGGAGCCAGGTGCTTCTCCTGGTCTCCCATGGGGTGCAGGGCCCAAGTACTTGGGCCATCCTCCACTGCACTCCCTGGCCACAGCAGAGAGCTGGCCTGGAAGAGGGGCAACCGGGACAGAATACGGCGCCCCAAACTGGGACTAGAACCCGGTGTGCCAGCACCGCTAGGTGGAGGATTAGCCTACTGAGCCGCGGCGCCGGCCATCCTTCATACCATTCTTAAGCCTGATATTTAGGCCAGAGAAACCAACCAAACTATCTTGGACAATTCCCTGTATTGTGGGGCTGACGCAGTGGCATAGCGGGTAAAGCCACCGCCTGCAGTGCTGGCATCCCTTATGGGCACTGGTTCAAGACCTGGCTGCTTCACTTCCGATCCAGCTCTCTGCTATGGCCTGGGAAAGCAGTGGAAGATGGCCCAAGTCCTTAGGCCTCTGCACCCGTGTGGGAGACCCGGAGGAGCCTCCTGGCTCCTGGCTTTGGATTGGTGCAGCTCTGGCCGTGTCAGCCAATTTGGAGAGTAAACCAGTGAATGGAAGACTCACTCTCACTCTCTCTCTCTCTCTCTCTCTCTCTCTCTCTCTCTCTCTGCCTTTCCTTCTCTCTGTGTAACTTTAAATAAATCTATAAAAAAAAGAAAAATTCCCTGCATTGTAATATGGAGTGATTGTATGTTCCTGGTGTAAACTACTTAATTCTCTGATCTCACGTTTCTGTATTGGGGGGTTTGGGGTTTGATGAGGTTAAGATTCTGTGGGGTGTGTGGGGGAGCTAGGGGAATGAGAGTGGTCAATGTCTGGTTGCCACTTGATAGTGATCAATGGATTCAAGCGAAGAACTTTCTTTCATTGATAATTTTTATTAGCGTTTTTTAATTTGAAGTCTGGTTCACATGACACAGAATCCACCATTTCCAGTATGTGCCTCAGTGGTTTTTAGTACATCCATTCTGTTGTAACCACTACTATCGTACTTTTTTTTCTTTAATTTTTATTATTTTCATTTTCATTTGAAAGGCAGAGAGGGAGAGACAGAGACCTTCTACCCACTGGCTCACTCCCCAAATGCCTGCAACAGCCAGGAATGGGCCCAGGCTTAAGCCAGGAGCCAGGAACTCCATCTGGGCCTCCCACATGAGTGGCAGGAACTCAGGTACTTGAGCCATCGTGTGCTTCTTTCCAGATGCCTTACCAGGGAGCTGGATTGGAAGCAGAGCAGCTGGGGTGCAGCCAGCACTCGGAGGTGGGATGCAGGCAACTTAACCTGCTGTGCCATAGAACCCACACTGGGAGATGTTATTTAAAGATACCTGCATATCATAGACACTGCAAATGACTTGTCATTGGTTTTAGGCTATTTCACAGGGGAGAACGAGGAAGTAGATTTAGAGGAAAATACTATAGAAATCGTTCCCAATTCAAAAAAAAAAAAAAAGGATTACATTTTAACTTTTACATAAAGGGTTTTTAAAAATGTATATTTGATGGGGCTGATGTGGTGGGGTAACAAGTTAAGCAGGCATCCCATACTGCTCAGCTGCTCCAATTTTGATCCAGCTCCCTGCTAATGCACCTGGGAAAGCAGCAGAAGTTGGCTGAAGCCTCTGGGCCCCTGCACCCACGTGGGAGACCAGGATTAAGCTCCTGGCTCCAGCCTGGCCCAGCCCCAGCTGTTGCAACCATTTGGGGAGTCAACCAGCAGATAGATCTCTCTCTCAATCTTTCCCTTTCAAGTAATAAATAAAATAAATCTTTTTTAAAAAAAGTATTCATTTCAAAGATAGGAGGTTCCCTTCCAGCAGTTCACTTCCTCCATGCCCAAGACTGGGTTTGATACAGTGAGTCAGGAATGCAGGTGAGGGAGGGCTCCCTTGTGGATGGCAGGAACCCATTTATTTGGGTTCCTCCCAGGAACTGAATTCATAGGAAGCTCAAGTCAAGAGCCATAACCAAATAAAATACGTTAAAGATTTTTTTATTTATATGAAAGTGTTATAGGGGTATCTTCCATCCATTGGTTCACTCCCTAAATGGCCACAATAGTGAGGGCTGGGCCAAGCTGGTGCCAGGAGGCGGGAGCTTCTTCTGCATCCCTCAAGTGGGTGCAGGAACCCAAGAGTTTGGGCCATCTTCTACTGCTTTCCCAGGTGCATCAGCAGGGAGTTGGATCAGAAGTGAAGCAGCCAGGATTTGAACTGGTGCCCATGTGGAAGGCTGGAGTTGCAGCCTACAGCTTAACCTGCTGCACCAGACACTGGCCCCCTTCAGTTGTGTTTGACTGAAGTATCACCATTGGATTTAGATTGGGCATATAATTCTGTTTTTCAGGTGCCAAAAGAACATCTTTTAGTCTCTATTCCTCTCTTGATTAATCACCTTCAAGCTGAAAGTATTGTTGTGCACACTTACGCAGCACATGCTCTTGAAAGGCTGTTCACGATGAGAGGCCCTAACAGTGCCACGCTGTGAGTATTTGGCTCTCTGCGGCTGGTATTCTTTTAGCTGGGGGTTGAGGCTGTTACTGTGTGGTCAGAGATACCTCTGAATGTAGTTCAGAAAATCAAGGTCGTACTTCTGTTCATTTGTATTCATTCCTGAAGGATTTGAGGCAGCTTCCCAAAATAGATTAAGAAAATAAATTTCTTTTAAAGATTTTATTTATTTATTTGAGAGGTAGAGTTACAGAGAGGGAGAGACAGAGAAAGGTCTTCTATCCACTTGTTCACTCCCCAAATGGCCGCAATGGCCAGAGCTGGGCCGATCTGAAGCCAGGAGCCACAACCTTCTTCCGGGTCTCCCAGGTGGGTGCAGGGGCCCAAGCACTTAGGCTGTCTTCTACTGCTTTCCCAGGCCATAGCAGAGAGCAGGATTGGAAGAGGAGCAGCTGGGACTAGAACCAGTGACCATATGGGATGCCAGCACTGCAGATGGAGGCTTAGCCCACTACACCACAGCACTGTCCCCCAGGACAATAAAACTAAAAGAGAATAAATTGGAGCAGGGGACATAATTTGGATAAGGTTAATAAACTATGTGTGTCAGAGAATCCCATGTAGTTGTTAGGAGAAACTCCAGATTGTATTTGTGGTACTAGCAGCCAACGTAAAAAGGAAATTTGGGAGTTAAAATATTCAGAGTGTCAATTGGGTTAAAATGGAAACCGTCAGTGTGGAGGCATCAGCGTGGTTTTCCCTGGGAACACAGTGCCGTTGCAGGTACTTGGGCACCAGGTAGCCACGAGTCTCACGTGGCTGTGTCTGTGACCTCACGTAGGTCTGAGTGAGAGCAACTTTGCAGGCCCGAGAAAGTAGCTGCCGGCCGGCCTGATCTCGGTATCCGGGTAGAAGGATGGGTGGTCCGTGTGTCTTTCAGGCCATCCTTCAGCAGTGTTGTTTCTTGAAACTGAGCTTTGGGTAAGAGATGGAAAACAGTTCTAGGTTCTGTTCTTCATCAAGAACTTGAAGTACACATACTCTGTGGCCAATTAAGGGTTGAAAGGACATCCTTTGAGGTGAGTCAAGCCAGTACCTGTTTTCTGGCCCAGAATTTATGCAGAAACATTTGTGACTCTGCCCCTTCTCCAGGGAAGAGATGGTGAAGACCTTGCAATCCAGGCTGTTTTCATGGTGACAGACAGGCAGCGAGGGTAATGACCAGGCAGCCTTAGAGGATGCGTCTGCCTGGCTTTTGGTTATTTGTGTCCCAGATTACCTCGGGAGCTTAATGTGAGCACATGTGAGTGGTCTACCAGTGGCCGGCCCGTGGTGGGAGATGCACTTCTCAGTTTCACACTGAGCAGCGTGACCGAGTGGCAGCCCAGGGTACCCCACCGTGACAGGCACAAGGCTTGGCAGTGACTGAAAGCTGTTTTCTCATCTATAGTTTTACAGCCGCAGAAATCGCACCGTTTGTTGAGGTTCTGCTAACAAACCTTTTCAAAGCGCTCACTCTTCCCGGCTCTTCAGAAAATGAATATATTATGAAAGGTAGGCCATTTCTGTGGTGTTCAGCCTCTGTAACTTAAGTACCTTAGCTTCAGAGGGTAAACCCGGAATTCTACCTTGCGACATTGTGAAGAAATAGCGTTAGAGGTTTCATCGTGAAAAATCCTGTTTTGTTAACTGTTTGCAGAAAAAAAAAGTACTCTAGCTGAAGTAGACAGCCTCATTGTGGAACGTGGCACGCTCCCTCTCCTTCCATGTGCCGGCGTTTACTGACCTAGTGCTTTGGGAGGCGTGGCTGTACACGGTGGGTGCCACGCAGATACCGCCACGGATGTGGGCAGCTGGCCCTTCTGCCCGTGCTGCCTTAGGGGCCTGTCCTGGTGCCTGCTCCAACTTCAGGGACATTCTTGGTCCTTTTTTCACTGTTGGATCCCAAAAGCTGAGCACAGAGCCAGGGTCCTAGAACACACTGCTCAGAGAAGCTGATACTGGTCATACAGTTTGAGTCAGGACTCTGGGGGATGTGTGTGTACCCGGCACTCATGAAGTGCGCTCTGGGTGGTGTGAGAGTGTGCAGTGGGTACTACTGTGGGGGTGAATGAAAGACCGACTCACCCAGAGCAAGGGCCCTAACGCACCCTGTAGCCCTCTCCAAGGCGGGGAAAAGCTTTCTCCAGGAAACGATGCTGGCTAAGCCGGGGACAGGTGGCAGTTTGCTAACGGCGAGTTAGTCTTTGGCTCGTGTAAAGGAAACACATGAAGTACAGGATGCGAGAGAAAAATCGCTTTCTGTCCCTTGGTCCTGTGTACATCTGCTCAGTGAGGCTTCCTTCTGGGAACGTTATCTGCAGGTTTCACGCTGAGAAGTGGCTCTCCCCTGCCGACTGGGGTCGGGCACGTGATAATGAGCAGTGTCCGCAGTGTGGACTCTCTGCCTTGACGTGCATTTTTAGTTTTCTTGGGCTGCCAATCTCTTGTTGAGGGAGAGGGGTAGGCGGCCTTTCTTTCACTGTCCTGTGAGCTGGGATCGTGTTTCCTTTAGGCCAGAGATACACACTTCTGCCGCTTATTCCTGAATGAGTGCTCACAGGGCTGTTCTGCCCTCGTCAAGCCATTGTTTCCTCCTCCTCCTCCTCCTCCTGCTCCTCCTCCCCCTCCCCCTCTTTGCCTCTTTATTCACCCTGCTCTTCTCTGTAAAAGGAAATGAGATCTCGGTTTTAAACGGGGCACACTCAGAGGGTTGAGCGTCTTAGATGGGTGTCTGTGTGTAGGTGGGTGGTGACTCTGGCCAGTCTCTGACTGTTTCATGCTGAGGTTTAACCAAGCTGTCCTGCTGTTTTCCTGTGTTGCAGCGATCATGAGGAGCTTTTCCCTCCTCCAAGAAGCCATAATCCCCTACATCCCCACTCTGATCACTCAGCTCACACAGAAGCTCTTAGCTGTCAGTAAGGTAACAGCCACTGGGGAACGTGCGGTTGCTTTTTAACTTACTCCCAACTGTTTGGGCCTCAGAATTCTTTGGCACTAGGTGAGGCTGTGGAGAAGGTTGTGGATTCTTCTGACCAGCAGTTAACATACTCGCTTTCTAAAGTGTGGGGATAACAGTAGGTTGGAGACATTAAATAATGGGAGTCCCCTTGAAGTGCAGACACAGAAACTTTTTTTTTTTTTTTAGATATTTATTTTAAAGGCAGAGTTACGCAGAGGCAGAGGCAGAGGGGTCTTCCATCCGCTGGTGCACTCCCCAATTGGCCGCAACAGCCAGAGCTGCGCCGATCCGAAGCCAGGAGCTTCTTCTGGGTCTCCCACGTGGGTGCAGGGGCCCAAGGACTTGGGCCATCTTCCACTGCTTTCCCAGGCCAAAACAGAGAGCTAATTGGAAGTGGAACAGCTGGGACTCGAACCGGTGCCCATATGGGATGCCGGCACAGCAGGTAGCGGCTTTAACCCGCTGCGCCACAGCGCTGGCCCCGACACACAGCTTGATGTGCAGTTTTATTTTCAGTACAAAAGTCACTGCTCGTACTAGGACGCTGAAGTGCGGCTGAATCCAGAGTAACTGGTGACGCAGACTTCGCAGTCGGTGCCTGCGAGGCCGCGTGCGCATCTCCGCCCTTCTTGTTTCCCAAATCTCTGTGACCCTAAGTTCTACAGATTTTTTTTTTTTTCATATTTAAGCAGTAATACTAAGTTTTAGAAAATAGCAACTGAGTTTAAGCCTAACAGATCCTTTGTGTGTTCCTAATCATTAAGACCATGGAGATCAGTTCACAGGAAGCAAGAGAGGGACGTCAGACACAGGACGAGGGGATGGAGGGGGAATGGGGAGTGATTGAATCAGCTGTGTGGCCGGCCTTCCACACGGACTACTGGACAGAAAATAGAGATTGCGTGGCTTAAAAAGGAAATTTCAGACTGCTGATACTTGAAGGATCTTCATGTGAGACAGACTCAGACCTGTGGACGTTAAGGCAGGTGGCAGAGCTGGGACCTGCTGTTGACCATGATGGCCCTACATGGGCGGGGGGCTTTCAGAGAAGTCCCTTACAGCTCTGGGGCTGAGGCCCGTGTGATCACCTCCCCGTGACTCCAAAGTGGGCAGTGTTTTCATAGCAGACTTTGGCCAATTGAAAAAAAATCTCAAACAAGCTCTAGTTTAGTGCAAGTTATTTCTTAATGCTGATTACTAAGAGTAGATGGTATCTACTTTAAATGTTTTGGAAAGGTCAGTGTGTTCTCCTTTAGATGATATTTAACATAGTTAATAATTAGCATTTCTATTTCAGAATCCAAGCAAACCTCACTTTAATCACTACATGTTTGAAGCAATCTGCTTATCCATAAGAATAACTTGCAAAGCTAACCCTGCTGCTGTGGTAAACTTTGAGGAAGCTTTGTTTCTGGTGTTCACAGAAATTCTACAAAATGATGTGCAAGGTAAGTTAGCGTGGTTTTCCTTGAGAGGGGACCAGGTTCTCGGGTGCTGCGGGATGCCGTTCGTTCGGACGCTGACAGCTCCGCTTCTACTTTCCTGAGCAGAATTCATTCCCTACGTCTTTCAAGTGATGTCTCTGCTTTTGGAAACACACAAGCATGACATCCCGTCGTCCTACATGGCCTTGTTCCCTCACCTCCTGCAGCCAGTGCTGTGGGAGAGGACAGGGAACATTCCCGCTCTGGTGAGGCTCCTCCAGGCTTTCCTCGAACGTGGTTCAAATACAATCGCAAGTGCCGCCGCGGACAAGATCGTGAGTCGGGTTTCTAGGGGAAGCTGGGGTGGCAGGTTCTAAATTTTATTGAAAATGAGTTTAATAGAAGTAGTAGAAAACGTTAATGTGTTTCAGTAGAACCGTATATCCTTTAGTTATGTCCATGGTGGTAGAAAATAAAAATTAGAGGCAGAGGAGCCCATTCAGGAACTTGGCGTCTTGCAGTGGCGGCTTCCCCGCCCTGTGTCTGAGGGAGGGCGCTGGGGCTGTTGGAGCGTGAGCAGGCGCAGCCTGTCTGTGACGACGGCATCTGGTTCCTGCAGCCTGGGCTGCTCGGCGTCTTCCAGAAGCTGATCGCGTCCAAAGCCAACGACCACCAAGGCTTCTACCTTCTGAACAGCATCATAGAGCACATGCCCCCGTGAGTAGGCGCGCCCGTCTCCTCGGGGTCTTGCCAGGTGCGCAGGGCACTCCTGGGCTCAGGCGGCTGCTTCTGTTCATTTCTGCAGTGCGTCAGTCGACCAGTACAGGAAGCAGATCTTCATCCTGCTGTTTCAGAGACTTCAGAACTCCAAAACAACTAAGTTCATCAAGAGTGAGTGAAGTCTGGTATTCTGCAGAAGGAGAGAAAGTACCAGAGTTCCTGCTCTTTGTGGTGACAGACCAGCTGTGGCCAGTCACATCTGGAGAACCCTGGTTTCCCATGCATTGTGTTCCGATATCACAGCTTTCTTTTTAGTAGAAATGTAAATAGGTCGGAGATGGCATTTCTAAAGACAGAAATTCTGTTAAATTGCTTGCACGGCAGATAACGGGCTGGGTGATGGGGCACGGGGGGTTAGGCTGTACTTTGGAGATGCACATCCGTCATTGGAGTGCCAGTTCCAGTCCTGACTGCTCCATCCTGGGAGGTAGCCTGTGCTCGGGTCACTGCCACCCACATGATGGAGTTTGGACTCCTGACTGTTGTGGGCCCAGAACCAGCAGATGGAGACAGATACCTCTCTTTCTCTTTTCCTTTCAAGTAAATGAAAATAAACATTTTTAACAGATTTATTTGACCTGCAGAATGACAAAGTGGCAGACAGAGCTCTTCTTTCTGTAGGCTTACTCCCAAATTGCTGCGACCGCAAGGGCCTGGGCCAGGCCAAAGCCAGGAACCAACTTAGTCAGTGGCTTTTAGTGATCATGCATAGATTTTGACTAAATCCCCTAGTACAGTGATCCTCTCTTCTGACATTGTGTCTTCTTTCAACAGGTTTCTTAGTCTTTATTAATCTGTATTGCATAAAATATGGGGCACTGGCACTGCAAGAAATATTTGATGGTATACAACCAAAGTAAGTTTTGCTTTATCGTTTTATTGTCAGCTGTTACTATCATAGGTGGTGGTATGGGAATAGTATCTCCCGGTTTCCAGAATATTCTTGGGTGTTGAGTAGCTCATTCACCTGATTCCCAGAGCCCCCCACCCCCCACTGCCAGGGGTAGGTGCTGTCGCCAAGAGCCTGCGGACCAGTACAGCTCTGCTTAGACCCACCTGGTGTAGATACTAAGAGGATGCAGGCCACACCTCCCGTTCTGGGATGAAGGACTTGGACAGCCCTGGGCCTGAGTTACATCTGAAAAGGTGTGCCTGGCTGGCGGGAGTGCACCTGCTGTCCACAGCATTAACGTGGCCATGATCCACCGTGTCCACTTGCAGGAGTTCTGGAAGGATTTTGTGTCGTTTAGAATTTGAGAAGTGTTGTTCTTTGTATGTTAGCAGCAGTGATCGCTGGCCAAAACCTTTCCTTGAACAGTCATTAATGCTTAAAGGTAAATAAGCACAGGACGTTGGGAAGTTTATGGATAATCTAGAAATTAAAGTATCAGTGGTTGTTGGAGGGTGGAAGATTCGTTGTTTCCTAGTTTTTCTTAAAAAGCGTATTCACCCTCGTCCCTCAGCAGCTGTGAGGAGTAGGAGATGTTGCTTCTTGAAAAGTAATGATTCGCCCGGGGGGGGGGGGGGGGTCTCTTCAGCCGCCCAGAACCTGCAGCCTTTCTGTTCAGCCCTTTATTCTACTCCTTAGTCTGACACTGTGTATTTTGCTTTAATAGGATGTTTGGAATGGTTTTGGAAAAAATCATTATTCCTGAAATCCAGAAGGTCTCTGGGAACGTGGAGAAGAAGATCTGTGCGGTCGGCATCACCAAGCTGCTGACGGAATGCCCGCCCATGATGGACACGGAGTACACCAAGCTGTGGTGAGCGCCCCGCCGCCGCGTCTTTGCGAATTCACCACGTCGGATCCGAGACGGGGTCGTGGTTCTTCCTGGGCCTAGAAGGATCTTGTTTCCAGGTTCTGGATGAACTCACGAGCCTTTTTTTTTTGACAGAAGCCCAAGTGAGCCAGGGGCTGAGAGAGGCTCTTCCAAGCCCTCACTCGGGGCCCGAAGGGCCCAGCTCCTCGTGTGCTGCTTCCGGCCTGTCCGTTCCTCCTGGTTCTGGGGGGTCTGGCAACTCAGTTCCTTGGTAGACACGGCCACTCGGCAGCTTGGGAGTGGTGGTCTCTGGAAGACACCCTGGGTAGTCACGGAACCGAGCAGGAGGGCGAGAGGCGCCTCCCCCAGGCTCCTCTCGAGCGTTTCTCCTGCCCCCTCCCTCCGTGCAGGACTCCTCTCCTGCAGTCCCTGATTGGCCTTTTTGAGCTGCCCGAGGACGACACCATTCCCGACGAAGAGCACTTCATTGACATCGAGGACACGCCGGGCTACCAGACGGCCTTCTCCCAGCTGGCCTTCGCCGGCAGGAAGGAGCACGACCCCGTGGGGCAGATGGTGAACAACCCCAAGATTCACCTGGCGCAGTCGCTCCACAAACTGTCCACCGCCTGTCCCGGCCGGGTGAGCATCTGTCGTCAGAGGACGGCCCTGTTTCTTTCCTGTTAGGTGCTTTGAGTGCTTTTAGGAAAAAAGAGGGAAAACCCTTCACCTGCATAGAATGACATCACTTACTAAAGTGTGAGTTGAACATAACTCAAATCGTGGCCGCCCTTCAGCTAGTACAGCTTACAGACTCGGGTGCACAGAACCAGCACCCAAGCCTTTCCCACTGTGTTCTGTCCCGGGTGGGAGACACCCCCACCCCCACCCCTCAGCATGCTGCGGGGCGCATCGGCTCGGGGGCCGCAGCAGTCAGTGTCCGCCATCTCCCGTAGGTCCCGTCCATGGTGAGCACCAGCCTCAACGCAGAAGCGCTCCAGTACCTCCAGGGCTACCTGCAGGCCGCCAGCGTGACGCTGCTCTGAGCCGGAGGGGTCCTCAGACACAGCCGTGTCTAAGCGGATTTTCCTCTTGAACTTGTCAAATCCCATCTTGTAAAGGATATTAAATGTTGCTTTAAAGCTGAACCTTGAGCAAATCAGCTGGCTCGTGTGGTCAGACAAAACCGGATTCCCTGGTCTGCAGCGCCTAAGGACGGGCGCCCGCGGTGCAGTGGGTGGGCCGAGCCGTGCACTTTGGATCATTCGGAGTCCCGAGACTTCTCACAACTCGTGGCTGTCCTGTCCTCTGTGGAGCAGGCCCCCGGTGCCAACACTGTCTATAAAACACATTTTAAGTTTCTCCCTTTCCCTCTCTTGGACTTTCATTTTGCCTTTGTTGTTTTTGCAAGAAGAAAGGAGACATCGGTGCAGATTTGGGCTTACCTGCTAGAAGTTTCCACAGACACTGGCAGCCCAGAGGTCGCCAGAGTTCCAACAGCGGGGCCCTGGGAGCCGGGAGGCGGCAGGTGCAGCCCAGCCAGGCCTGTGGGCTTCTCCCGCTGTCTGAGAACGGGAGGCTGAGGATGCCACGTTTCAGGGCACTTTGTGCTCAGGTTAAACGACTTCTCCCAGAAAATCTTAAACATTTTATTTGAAAGGCCAAGGAGGGCTGTTTCATTCCCCAGTGGCCACAACAGCTGAAGCCAAGAGCCGCTTCCTGGTCTCCCGTGGGTGCAGGGCCCCAGCGCATCAGCAGGGAGCGGATTGGATGTGGAGAGGCCGGAGCATTCTGCATTTCCTACTTGCCTGTGTGGTCACTGGCAACCCTGCTGGTTGGGCTCAGTTCTTGGGCTGCCCGTGCCCTTGTCTCGCAGCAGCCGTCGGGCAGTTAAGGACAGGCTTGCCACCTGGTGGACGTCAGCGCAGACAAGAGATGGCTGGTGGTGGTGCGTGCCGGGCCAGGGTGCCCCCAGGGCTGGCCCAGCAGGACCACGCCCCACACAGTTCAGTGTCCCTAAAGAGTTACACAGAGAATGAGAGGCAGAGAGAGAGGTCTTCCATCTGCTGGGTCACTCCCTGATTGGCCACATGGCCAGAGCCGTGATCAGGAGCCAGGAGCCTCTTCTGGGTCTCCCACGTGAGTGCAGGGTCTGAGGACCTGGGCCGTTTTCCACTGCTTTCCCAGGATTGCGAAGTGGAGCCGCCAGGACTCGAACCGGCACCAGCCACCCCAGTTAGTCTTTAAAACCACTTCCTTCCTGAGGTTTCTCTCCATCACCTGAGACGTGGTAGACGGGGGAGTGAGTTTGCGTGCAGTGGGCAGCATGGGGTTTGACAACTCTGCTGCTGATGTGACTCGGAGAAGTGGGCGTGCTCACCGCCAGGGAGGCTGCAGGACAGCAAGAGCACACGTGGAGGTCCGTGCAGAGCGTGCACTGCCCAACAGGACCCGCTGGGGGCTGCCACGGCGGGGCTGGGCGGGGCTGAGCGCGGCCCAGGCTGTCCGGAGAAGCGTGCTCCTCCAAGCCTCCTGCCAAGGGCGCCCGCTCAGCCATACCTCATCATCTCAACTGCAGTCTTTTTAAAATGTGTTTTCTTTGAGGGAAACTTGAAATACAGCAAAATATTTAAAAATTAAAAACGGGCCGGCGCTGTGGCGCAGCGGGTTAATGCCCTGGCCTGAAGCACCGGCATCCCATATGGGCGCCAGTTCTAGTCCCAGCTGCTCCTCTTCGATCCAGCTCCCTGCTGTGGCCTGGGAAAGCAGTGGAAGATGGCCCAAGTCCTTGGGCCCCTGCACACGCGTGGGAGACCCGGAGGAAGCTCCTGGCTTTGGAGCGGTGTAGCTCTGGCCGTTGCGGCCATCTGGGGAGTGAGCCAGCGGGTGGAAGACCCCTCCCTCTTTCTCTACCTAACTCTTTCAAATAAAAACCTAAAAAGCCCCCCCCCCCCCAAGCTAACACCCCTTTGATTCATTTTCTTTATCCCTTCCCAACAACCTGGGGTTGCACACATTGACTCACTGGAGCACCTCGGACGGTTCATCCCTGGGTAGCTCCCTGCCGAATCCGAGGCTCTAAGTGCCAGTGTGGACGTACTGGGAGGCGGCAGCAGCTTGCGAGGTGAGCGTCTGTCCCCGAGCCCCGTGCGAGTCCCACAGGCCAGCGGTTCACCCACCTCTCGGGCTCCTCCAGCACTGCCCCTCCCTCCCGGTCAGCCCCGCCAGCCGGGAAGGGCTCGTGCCGCTCTTCCTCTTGCTGTTTTCACAGCCACGTTTTTGGTTCCTTTTTCCGTTGCAGTATAAACTTCTCCCCTCAACATGGTGAGTCCTCGGTCTTGAGAGGGAGGCGAGGCGCCAGGGTTCCCCTCTGAAGCGGAGACCGGCGAGCACCGTGCTCCACGCCGGCCCAGCAGCGCCGGTGACTTCTCAGGTGCACTGGGCCTTCCCGTGGAGCCGTCAGTTGTGCGGGCGCAGGCACTGGGTACAGTGTCAGTATGTACAGGCAGAGAACACGGACCCCCTCTTCACGCGCGATGGCTGCAGCAGGCTGGGCCGGGCCGGAGTCAGGCGCCAGGAATCCTGTCCTGCTCCGTCACAGCAGGCTGGGCCGGGCCAGGCGCAGAGCCCGGATGCCGGCATTGCAAGGGGCCGCACAACCAGCCCTGGAGCTGCTGTGCCGGTTCTAAGGGGGTTAAGCTTGTTTTTCCGTACTGTTGGGGTGCAAGCCTCCCCCTCGCCTCTGGTCTCATTTCCTGGCAGTCCTGGAAGCTGCCGGGGCCCCCGTGCCCTGCGGGGTGCAGCCTGCTGTCACTGACAAGCCCGGGGTGGCCAGACCTCCCACCACACCTTTCGTCCCAAGGTCCCCTTAGCTTCTTCCCCGGAGCCAAACCTGTCCCACTCTGTCTCCACGTGGGGAAGGCCTGGGAGGCTGCGGAGGAGCGGACAGGTCCACGGTGCGTGTTCTGAGGGGTGGGACCCACGGAGCGGGGTTTCTGGGGCACACCGCAGCGCTGTGGCTTGGCAGCACGCAGACTGCATGGTCGGCTAATGTGAGCACGGCCATGAGGCGCGCTGCCCGTCAGGGTTAAACTGCTTTCTGCCCACGCCCTTGGGCGGTCACGGGCTCTCCCTGCACCCGGCCTGTTGGATACGAGCCACTGGTTCCACTTCACAGGAGCTGAGAGCCCTGCCCGCGGCCTGCTCTGTTCCCAGGAGCTGGGGAACGATGGTGGGCAGCAGGCGGGCAGCAGACTGAAGGCTCCGCAGCCACCATGACCGTCGTTACTGGGTCTAGAGTTTGAAAGAGGCCTCCATCTGCTGGTCCATCCCCAGGGGCTGCGTGGCTGCAGCTGGACTGATCCAAAGCCAGGAGCTCCATCCGGGTCTTCCACGTGGGTGCAGGGGCCCGAGCACTTGGGTCATCCTCCGCTGCTTTCCCAGGCCACTAGCTGGACTGGCAGTGTGGCAGCCGGGCCCCAAAGGCGCTATGGGATGCTGGAGCCACTACGGCACGGCGCCGGCCTCAAGTCTCCTCCTCACAAACTGGATGGCGACAGCCTCTTGCTGGGGCGGGGGCTCCCAGGCTTCTGGGGAGTGGGAGACCATGGAGCAGTCAGCGCTTTGTCTACCTGGCACTAGCAAAAGGGCCACGTCTGTCCATCGGAGGCCCCCTCGCTGGGTCTGGAGGGGAAGATGAGCTGGCTGCACCTGACCTCAGTGAGCCCCGCAGGAGCCCGGTGCCTGCCGGGGAGGCAGGGGCTGGGCATCCCGCACGCCTCCGGCCCTCCTGCCAGGTCCCAACAGTGCTTCAAGGCGGCGAAGGGGAAACTGCCCAGGCCAGCCGAGGCGTGTCCTCACCAGGACCACGGGATGCGTGGTGCCAAGGGAACTTCAGTTACTGTGGCTGTTACACTAGAAGTTCATGGGTGCTCCTGCCCAGGACCTGGTCCTTGGCCCCAGCCCCATCACCCAGGACTGGGGAGCCGGGCCCGCGGCGGGACCCTGGAGTGCAGGTGCGAGCCGGTGAGCAGTGACTGAATCAATTTTAGACAAGGGCAACGTCGTGGAGAGCTGTGAGGGTGGGGTCGGAGGCCACGGCCGCTCTAAGGAGGGGTCATCCGGAAGGACGTCCGGGCAGTAGCACCTGCACCCAGGGAGCGGGGACAGACCGGGGCTGCAGCGGCCGAATCGGCCCTGAGCTGGGCACGGTTCCTCGGCTCAGGTGCAGTCCACCTCCGACCGCCTTCATGCTGTTCTGTCCCGGAGTCTTCAGATCAGCCGCACACATCCACGTGCGGTCCCGGGCCTGAGGGGCAGGCGCTCAAGACACACCGGGTGCATGCTGGGAAGAGTCCCAAGGAACCTGCAAACCGCGGCCGGCCGCTAACAGTGGGAGGTCCTCTGGGAGCCACGGCGCTCGGCAATCCGAAGGCAGACTCCCAAGGAACCGTCTCACGGGCTGCCGGCTGCCGTCTGGATGCAGGGTTTCTGCCGACGTCCACGCTGACGGTGGAATTAGGAATTCTTACAGCTGCCGCCACACAGACCTGCAGGGCTCCGGCAAGGACTGCGATGGGTGGAGGGAGGAGATGCTGTCTCCACTCCACGCCCAAGCTGTCGGCGCGCCGCCTCAGGAACGGCACACGTGGAGTCGGGCGTTCCCACGGTCGCCATTGCACGTGGTAGCCTCCTCGTTTACGCACGTGCTGCGCACCCCTTCAACTCGCGTTCCAGCACACACACCCTGCCCCGCACACGCCTGCTGCAGGCCACGCCGTGTTTGACAGAACCATCGCCAGGAGTTTGGAAACCAAGTGTTTCTGGCCTCACTCAAGCCTCTCACTCAGAGGCTGCGAGCAGTTTCCAGCCACGAGCTGCACACCCGGCCACCCCGGCGGTCAGCACCGGCGACCCCAGCCCAGAGCCCCTCCCGGCGGGTCCAGACCCGGCGGCTGCCACCGAGCTTGCGCGCGCCCCGCGGCCTCCAGTGTCACCGGCTTCTAAGCGACTGGAGCCTGCTCCCCGCTCGGCTGCGCCCGTCTCCCCGCAGAACACGTCTGGAGCTCGCGTGAACACACGTGACAGCAACCCCGAGACGCCGGGAGCTGTGCGGAGACCTCCCCAGCCTGAGGTCTGCCTGTGACACTGTGAGGCCAACCCGTGCCAACGCCACGCACCACTGTGAGGTGACCGCGTGCCACGCCTGCCAGTCCCCAGGCCCAGTCCCGCCCCAGTGTCACACCTACGCCCGCTGCACGGCCTGGGAGGCGGGGCCGGGGCTGCAGCTCCCGTCCTGACCGGGCAGACGGCACCCACCTCGGGCCCTGCTGTGCTCGCGGCTGCTGCGAGCAGGTTCCCCGCGACCGGCAGTGCCGGCCAGCAGGCCTTCCCAGGGGCAGGGCTGGGCGCGAACTTCACATCAGAGGACATCCCAAGACATCGCACGGGCCCGCGTCCCAGAGCAGCCAGAAAAAACCCACTGTAACGCCGGGGATCCCGACCCAGAGCCCTGACGCTGCAGAAGTTCTTCCTGGAGCGCTGCCGAGCGGGCAGAGAGCCGACCGGAAGCTGGGGCTCGCCCTCAGGCTCCTGGCCTGTTTCCCATCTTCCCCTGACCTTGGTGGGCCTACCACGAGGCGGGGGGACGGGGGCCTCTGTGAGCAGCGCCGGTACACCCCCGAAGACACCCAGGAAACCGGCAGGTGGCGAGCTGGCCGACGGCGACACCCCCAGTGCTGGAGCAGCGGCCTGGCGCTGCGCCGCAGCAGGGGTACCGCTGCACCCGTGGGGCTCAAACAGTGGGCGGGAGCTCCGTCACTCAAATAATTAAACACAGAAACAAAAGGGGGGGGCACTGTGACCTGCACACACAGGTGACCCTGACCGCGGCAGCGACAGGCAACGCCAGGGCCGCAGGGAAGAAGGGGACACACGGGCGCCGTTCCGCCGTCAACGGAGGCTGTGGACGCACGGCGGCAGCACCAGCGACCGCGGCCAGGGACCTCTGGGGACTCGCAGTCGCCCGAGCCCGCGGCGGAGCACGCTGCCTGCGGAGCGGGTGCCTGGCGTAGAGCCGGGCTGGGGGTCTCTGGGAGGCGTGCGCTCTCCCACCTCGCCAGGAAGTCAAGGGGAGGAGACGGCGAGGCAGCAGGGCTCCTCCCGGGGACGCCGCGGCGCGATGTGGCGACGCTGGGCCAGGACTAGACGGCAGCAGCGTGTCCACTCCAGCCGGCGGAGCGTCCACCCTAGAGGGTACAGTGCGTGGCGGGGAGGGAGGGGGACAGGGAATGTACACGCGATTCTAACTGGGGCTTTTCTGTTTGAAATTATTTCAAGGCCGGTGCCGCGGCTCACTAGGCTAATCCTCCGCCTGCGGCGCCGGCACACCGGGTTCTAGTCCCGGTCAGGGTGCCGGATTCTGTCCCGGTTGCCCCTCTTCCAGGCCAGCCCTCTGCTGTGGCCAGGGAGTGCAGTGGAGGATGGCCCAGGTGCTTGGGCCCTGCACCCCATGGGAGACCAGGAGAAGCACCTGGCTCCTGCCATCGGATCAGCGCGGTGCACTGGCCACGGCGGCCTCTCTCACTGTCCACTCTTCCTGTCAAAAAAATTTTTAAACATTATTTCAAAACAACTTTTTAAAGGTAGAGAAGGGGCTGGCATGCTGGTGCGGTGGGTTCAGCTGCTGCCTCTGACGCTGGCATCCCACGTGGGCAGCTGTTCTAGCCCCAGCTGCTCCTTTTCCCATCTACCTCCCCACTAATGACCTGGGGAAAAGCAGTTGAAGATGGCCCAAGCCCTTGGGCCCCTGCACCCATGTGAGACGGGGACAGAGGTCAGCCTGGCCCACCCCAGCTGCTGCAGCCATTTAGGGAATAAACCAAAGGATGCAAGATCCATCCCTCCCTTTCTCTAACTCCACCTTTCAAATAAAATCATAAATAAAAGGTAGAGGCAGATTATATTGTAACGTTTTAGTACAAAACAAAGTATTAATGAAAAACTTATTACACTTTAATTTTTAGTAGTGATGTTTAACAATCTGAGACGGAGAACAAAGAGCAAGCGCTCCCGTCTGCTGGTTTCCTCTCCGGATGCCCATGGCCAAGGCCGAGCCGCGAGCTGGGAACTGCGTCCTGGCCTCCCTGTGGGCAGCAGACACCAGCTACTAGAGCCAGCCCTGCTGCCCGCCAGGTTTGCACTGGACCTGGACGGCCCAGCAAAGCCCTGCCCCGGGACTCCAAGCTTCCACTGTGCTTTGCACACTCGAGTCAACTGCTGTAGTCGGCTTGGGCCACGTGTTCCTTCAGAGGACCCCGAGCGCGACTCCAGAGCCAAGAGCCCAGCAGAGTGCAGGACAGCTTAGAGCCGCCGCCCACCAAGTGCTGCCCGTGCGCTCGGTTCCTCCGCCGAGCACCTGGGCCGCAGCAGGTTGTCGACGCCGACTCGCAAGCTCACAGGTCTTTAAGACCCGACTTATTTCCTTCCGCTGCTTTCACTCTCCCGGTGAATCCCCTCCCACTACACTTTCTGATCACACACTGGAGAGCCGCCGCTGCACAATGAAACAATCGTCACACCCCCCAGTGCTAACACGGCCAGCCAGCTGTCCCCACGGCCCGCGCAGCCCGAGCGCACGCAGGAAGCGAGGCCCGCGTCCTGCCAGGGGTCTCCTAACTGCCGGGCCGTGGCTCTGGGGGCAGCACTGGGGCCGTTCCCCGGGCCCACAGCCGCCCTGTGCCCGCCACGCCACTGCCCCGGTCCTGCACGTGCATCGTCCCTTATCACCGCTCAACAGGCCCAGAGCTTCATTAGTAGCTGTTTATTGATCAACAGTTTGATATAAAGTTATTTCAGTTCTTCATATTTTTGTCAAGATGGAATCACAAGCATTATAAATTTTTCTTTCTTAAAAATAAAAAAGGGTAGGGGTTGAGTTGGGAGGTGTCCACCTAGCAGTAGTGGCATCTGAGAATAAATTAACAAAAGAAATTTAGTATGACCATTTATTGGTGACAACACTAAGTCTTACTTACATTCCATGGGGAGAGAACATTCCAGCGCAAACACGGACGGAAGCAGTACTGGCCTGGCGGGCCTACTGAGCTTTCGTCTGGACCACACGCAGAACCTTCGGTACACACTCTGTGTACAGCGACAACACCTAAAGCGACACAGCTGCATACATCAACACGGGTCATCCTATTCAGCCCTACATGGAGATGTAATGACAGTATCAAGCACTCACGGAAATCAACCTGCAGGTGTGTGAGTACCACACGGCGACCACACCCTGTAGTGTAGTGAAGCTACGCCCTCAAGAGCCACGTGTAGACACAATTGTTTTTAATAATCTTTAAAACAAAGATCAAAGTTCATTTGTTTAAGTCCTGTTGCATTAACAAAAATAAAATAGAAAAGGAACGAAATGATCATCTAAAGTTTAAAATTCCTACAGTGTCCAATTTATACAACTGTGGGAGACTTCATCAGGGTCTGAGGCATCGGGACTGTCTCAGCTAGAGCAGAGGGCACACCATTTGTGTTCAATGAAATGGTCCTGGGTTAGGACAATGAAAGAAAAATATATAACCACATACACACGGTATGATCTTTCCGGCTAGATTATTGTTTCTAAACTGTGCTATGTAACTAGATACAACTGAGAAACTCTCACATATAGTGTCATATCAATGAGAAGAAGATAAAGAACTGAGAACACGCGTCACTGGAGGAAGAGAGCAGTGGTTACGGTGGGGGCGCACGCTAGAAAGCTCGGTGACGCTGAAGGAAGCATTGGATTTTCTCTGGCGCTTCTGCTCTGGGGCCGGCGGAAGGCCTCTGTCCAGCGTGGCTGTCCAGGGTTTGTCCCAAAGTGTTTGAGTGAGCCAGTCTGAGAAGGCGTCCTCCCTTCTGTTTTCTGTTTCTTCTTCCACACAGCAAAAAAAGGAAAAAGGAAAAAAAAAAAACCAAACCCAAAACAGCACCGCCGTGCTGGAGCGCAGAGCCGCGGCGGGCCCTTCCTCCCAGCGGTGCAGGCCGCAGTCGCTGCGCGGCCGTCAGAGCCAATCAGCCACGGCCACCTCCTCACGCTGCCGTCTTCGCTCCGCCCACGTTCTTACCCAGCGTGTCTCTCGGCCCACTGGAGGTATCAGAAATTCCAAATTTTCAAAGCAGTTTCAGTATTTTCAGTATATATGTTGGGATTTTATAATGGTTCATAGGCAGAAAAGGTTCAGCACCTCCCACACCTTTAAGGAAGAAAAAATAAAAATGATACCAGTTTTGAGATGGAAGGCCGTTTTAAGCTACAGAAGAAATCAGCAAACATTGGGAGCCCAACAGACAGGCCCAGGCTCGCTCACAACAGCGGCACCAGGGCAAACTCCCCCAGGACACGGTGTGCGAAGGGGTGGACGGACTACAGCACACACAGGAGAGCCAAGCGCCGATCCCCTGGAGGCAAGAACCGGCACTGCGCGAGGGCGGAGCCGTCCTGTGACCCCTCCCGACAACTTGGTTCTGAACCACAGGGACGCGCGTATTCAGAGTCAAGGTATTTAATAAAAACAGAGCTCTCTGCCCAGAGGACAGAAACCTTCCAGGGGCGAGGGCAGAAGGCCACTCGGGACACGTCTCAGTGCGTCAGCAGAGCAGCTCTCAGCCTCAGGGTACGGTGGTGCCTCCCAGGCCCCCGGGCACTCACACAGACACTGGTCCGTTTCCTGTTCTCGGCGTTTCTGTACTCTGTTGGTCCAATTCAGACAGCAACTTTAAAATGTTCAGGGCAGCCTGTGAGGGACAGAAAGAAAAATGAAGCCACACTCCTGTCTGGGACTCCAGCCCCACACCCTGCACTTGGGGCAGGGCACGTGTGGTTACTGGCAGACAGGCAGCAATTCCTTACACTTGAATTTTTAAAATGAAGACAGTTATCCATTTACTTCACTGAATCCCCACCTGTTAACTTTGGTTACTGCCAGGATCTTGAACACTGCTAATCAGACTGCACAAACTGTCCTTGCCATTGTCTTCAAGACACTGCGCTACAGCCCATGAAGTGGCTTTATCTACCCCATCTCCTCTCCTCTCCAGAGACAGCAGTTCTTACAGAAACTTCGTGTCCGCGGAAAACCAGCACAAGGGCTTCCCAGAGACACGAGAAGGGAGACCCGCAGTCCCTTGTTCTGTAGAGATGGACAACCCCAGATGCGGCCCTGGGTCCGTCGATCCCCAGGAAGCGGGGTGGGGTGGGGTGGGGTGGGGGGGGTGGCAGAGGCCAGGCCTCGCCAGCACAGTCTGAGCAGTGAGAGAACTGCATCCAGCCAACCAGGAGAGAGAGAGTCTTCAGACACATGACACCTATCAAAAACCCAACTCTCTCAAGTCTACGGAAAACCCGTTTCCTGTCTCCCTGTGGCCGTAACAGCTGACCAGGCCTGCTCACTCCCTGAGCCTCACCCCAGAGGGACGTACCATGTCGTGGCAGGACTCCACATCCTTGCCGATGCCGTGGCTGATCAGAGGCGGCTGAGAGGAGCAATTGATAAGAGATACAAATTCGTTCTTGTTGTTTTTGGGGAAGTCTTTGTATTCAACCTATAGGGGAAGAGAGAACTGAGGCCAGGGCAGCGAAGCAAGGAGCCTGAGCGGGCCCAGGGCCGGCAGGAGGGAGAGCCCAGCCTGTGGGCAGCCACACGGCAGCCTGTGCCCGCCTGGGACCTTCCAGGGCGCAGGTGTCCGCCTGCCTTCGGCCCCTGGGTCCCTTCCCGCCAGGCGCTCTGCAGCAAGGCAGAATTTGCCAAAGCCTATGTTTACAAGCACCTAGGGGTCAGCTTGGATGTAGCAAAATGATGACGGAAGGACAAGTCTCTTCTCATACAACACATGCTGGGGACACCTTCTAGACCTCTCTTCCTCAGAACCGCTACTCACAGCCACTTCTACCACCCCCAAGAACAAGGTTTCATCTTTTAAAATTTTACATATTTATTTGACAGAAAGATAGGAAACTGGGCCCGGCGCTATGACACAGCAGGTTAATGCTCTGGCCTGAAGCACCGGCATCCCATGTGGGCGCCAGTTCAAGACCCGGCTGCTCCACTTCCTATCCAGCTCTCTGCTGTGGCCTGCGAAAGCAGTGGAAGATGGCCCAAGTGCTTGGGCCCCTGTACCCATGTGGGAGACCTGGAAGAAGCTCCTGGTTCCTGGCTTCAGATTGGTGCAGCTCCAGCCGTTGCGACCATTTTGGGAGTGAACCATTGGATGGAAGACCTCTCTCTCTCTGTAACTCTTTCAAATAAATAAATTAAGTCTTAAAACAAACAAACAAACAAACAAAAAAAAAAAACTATCATCCCTCCACTAGTTCCAATGCCTGCAATGGCTGGGTCAGGTTGAAGCTGAGAGGGGGTAAACTCAGTTCAGACCTCCCACACGAGCGGCAGGGACTCAACCCTGCCCCTAGGGTACACATTAGCGACAAGATGGAATCAGGAGAGGAGCTGGGCCTTGAACCCAGGGCACGTTAACGTGGGATGCACAAATACACACACAGAGAGAAGGGAGGGGAGGGGATAAAGGGAGGACAGAGGGAGAGGGAGAGACAGAGACATACTGACTTTCCATCTACTGGTTCATTCCCCAGATGGCCAGGTCAAAGCCAGGAGCCAGAACTCCAACTGGGTCTCCCACGTGGGTGCAGGGGCCCAACTACTTGAGCCATCCTCCACTGCTTTCCCAGGCACATCAGCAGGCAGCTAGATCAGAAGTCAAGCAGCTGGGAATTGAACCGGCGCTCATGTGGGATGCCAGCATCGCAGGCACTGGCCTAACCCACTGGTGCCACAACACAGAGGCCCCACACAGCATCTCCACTGCTAATCAGATGCCTACCCCAAGAACTTGACTTATTTGAAAGGCAAAGCGAGAGAGAGACACAGAGACAGAGAGGGGGGTCATCCCTCTGCTGGCTCACTCCCCAAATGCCCATGAAGGCCATGGCCGGGCCAGGCCAAAGCCAGAGTTTGGAACTTCATCTGGGTCACCCACGTGGGTGACACAGACTCAAGTGCTCAGGCCATCCTCTGCTGCCTTCCAGATGATGCACTAGCAGGAAGCTGGAGCCGAAGCGGAACAGCCAGGATTTGAACCAGGCACTGACATGCAGTGATTTATATGCTGCGTCACAACGCCTGCCCCAAGAATTTGATTTCAAAAACAAGGTTCAAAGCTCATTCTGAGAGAGGAGCCCAGAGGTGACAGAGACACGTCCCTCTTAGCTCAGGCCCAACAGTTACCTGGAATCCCTGGACTCTGGAAAGATAGTCCAGTTGCTCAGAGGGTCTCGTGAGAGGTCCATGGGGTACGTGGCCTGAAGAGATGTTATTCTTTAAAACGGTCTCGGCTGTGGGCGAGCTGCCCCCATACAACAACTCTCGGGCTATCATGGCAGTTACCGTGGCCTTGGCAGGGTTTGGAGCTGCCCTGGAGAAATCTCTGGTGTGATGTCCTTGGCTGACTCCTACAGCCTGGGCGACCTCGGGCACCATGGGAAGAATCCCAGCAGGCAGTTGCTGATGACTAAGATAAGGCATCCTGAACTCCTCCTCTTTACTACCTGGGAGGACAGACAGGGTCACCTCCACTGTCGGCAGGCCCAAGGGCACCCGAGCTGCACGACCCTTCCTTCCCTCACCCAGACACACACACTGTGCGCACCGTTGCCAGGCACCTGCTGCCGGAACCATGCAAACCCAGGAACCCCATCCAGAGGGAGACAACGTGAGGATCACACTTACTAGTCCCATTTTCATCCCCAGAGCCTGGTTCAAAAAAGGTTACTTTTCTTCCATCCCCTGGTTTCTTCACTGGTGTCTTAAGAGAAGCAAAAAAAAAGAAAGGGAGGGGGCATGAACATAAGTCAAATCGTTGAAAAATTAGCTCCTGCCAAGTAACATAAACTTCAACCAGCAATCAACAGAAAAAACCCTCCCCTACCCAAAGTTGCCCACTAGTGTGCACTTCCTGTCCCTCCTGGCCACCAGTGTGTCCACTTCACTTGTGAAGGCACGCACAGCAAGTATGTGCGTGTGTGTTGGGGCAAGACAGAGTGACATGTGGCCAGCGGGAGCAGGGATGCAGCCGGGTGGAGCACACCAAGGCAGGGAAGAGGCTTTTAGGTGGGAGCTAAACAAATCAAGACTATTTCCTGGGCCTAATATCCAATTCAACAGGGTGGCATAAGAACTGCATCCAACGTGAGTCTCCCTTCCGGGAAGGAAAGGAAGCCCACAAGTGCCCAAATCTAAAACTGTGGGATGAGAACCGAGAGCCAGGCCCAGGGTTGATGCAGGCTCCCCAAGTGTCCGGAGTCCCAGTTATTAGCCTGACGCCCTGCATCACTGCATTAGGACCAGCAGATGTGAACCAATCAGTCCTGTTCTCAAGCTTATCCCGACAGCGTAACTCAGGGAGTGGAAACGAGGTCCCCAGGGGCTTCATTAAGTTCCCATGGAGCATTCTTGGCAGATCCAGTGGAGAAAAGCAAAATCCCAGATCACTTTGCTCCAGATCTGGACAGACCCTAATGTCTACCACCCAACCTCCGGGAAAAGCACAGCCTGCTCGACAGCTACCCAGACTCGCACGCGTGAATTTCCCATGCATGCTTCGCTTTGAGAGCACAAGTCACAGAATCGCACTGTTAACTTTAGATGGAGGAGCAAAGCACCCCCAGGTCACAGAGACACGAGAGCAAGCATGAGCTAACCCACAGCGGCGCCTGGAGCCACTGGACATGAGGTCCTCTCTGAGCACGCCACAGTGACCCACACGCCAGACTGCCGGGCAGAGCTGCGTCGCTGGCTGGAAGAGCAAGTCTCGCCCTGAAGCATGTGCCTCAAGTGCCGCGGGTGCAGCGGGAGGCCACCTTGGGACAGGAAGGCCCTGAGCAGTCACCTTTTCCTCTGACTTGAGCGCTGGCTTCGTGGGCTGTGCCTGTGGAACTTTGAACCCCAGGATCTCCAACATGTTCTCCGCAGCGTTGCGTTTCGCCACTTTCTTATTGGTGCCTGTTCCCTCTGCAGTGTGGTTTCCAACCTTCACCTGCACAAACAGTCAACACACACACAGGCGCTTAAACACGCAGGAAACCAGCTCAGTGGCTTTAACACGAGTGCCTCAGTGGTCTGACAGAGCTCATTTTAATTTCATGTTTTAAAGATTTATTTGAAAGACAGAGTTATAGAGAGAAAGGGAGAGACAGAGCGAGATCTTCCATCCGCTGATTCACTTTCCAGATGGCTGTGACAGCAAGCGCTGAGCCAAGCTGAAACCAGACGCTTCATTGAGATCTCCCATGCAGGTGGCAGGGACCCAAACACTTGGTGCATCTCCTGTTGCTTCTCTCAGGCCATTAACAGAGAGCTGGATCCTAAGAGGAGCAGCTGAGACTCACACTGGTCCCCATGGAACAGCATGGGGTGCTGGTGTTGCAGGTGGTAGCTTTACCCACTAAGCCACAACGCTGGCCCCTACCACAGTTGATTTTTAAATATTCAGGAATTTGTAAAGCTGGCTGTTAAATACAGCCATTATTAAACATAAATTTACATAAACTTACAAATTAAGTTATTTTTTAAAAGATTTTATTTATTTATCTGAGAGGTAGAGTTACAGACAGTGAGAGGAAGAGACAGAGAGAAAGGTCTCCTGTCCATTGGTTCACTCCACAAATGGCCACAACAGCCAGAGCTGCGCCGATCCGAAGCCAGGAGCCAGGTGCTTCTTCCTGGTCTCCCACATGGGTGCAGGGGCCCAAGCACTTGGCCATCTTCTACTGCTTTCCCAGACCATAGCTGAGAGCTAGATTGGAAGAGGAGCAGCAGGGACTAGAACCAGCGCCCATATGGGATGGTGGTGCCGCAGGCAGAGGATTAACCTACTGTGCCATAGCGCCGGCCCCCAAATGAAATGATTTTAACAGAGGCAAGAAATACTCAAAGGCACCACTGAACATCTCCCATAATTTCTCATAGAATTATTTGTGCTCTCATGTTCTGTCCATGTCTGCATGGGAATATTCCATGAGGTTAGCTACTGCATATCTCCTCTCAACTCCACCATTACAGGTGTCACTTCCAAAAGCCCCCAACTGGTGGTGGTGAATATAAATACCACAGAAATCTGCAAATGCAACCTATCAAGGACGAGGTTACTGACAACCTTGAAACTTAAAAGTGATGAAGCAAAGGTTATTAATGCAGATAAATCTTACAGGTACCTGAGGTCTGCAGCCACTAACTATAGCCAGCACAACAAATGGAAACATTCTTCTGGCCTTCGAAAATTATTACCCAATTCAGCAGAGATGCCAATTGTATCATTTACAAAAGATATGAGCTACCTGTGTCTTCACTGTCTTGTTACTGTCAACAAAATTATCGAGGCAGGTGTGCGGCAGGGTGGGGTCAGCCACTCCCCAGGACACTGGCATCCCCCAGCAGAGTGCCACGCCAGGTCTCAGCTTCTCCACTTCCACTCCAGCTTCCTAATGCTTCCTGGGGACAGCAGATGAAGGCTCAAGTGCCTGGGCGCCTGCCACACATGGGAAATCAGATGACGTTCTGGGCCCCTGACTTTGGCCTGGCCCAGCCCTATATGTTGTGGGAATCTGGGGAGTGAACCAGCAGCCTTTCAAGATGAAGAGAAACATCTTTTAAAAGAAAACAAAGAAACAAACTACGGTACACACACGCGTGTGTGTGTGTGTATTAGCTGGTATTCGTGCTAGAACTGGAAGTCTCCAATCTGAATGATGGACTTGTCAATGACGTGAGTAATCCCGTCGGTGAGCAGACAGTGATAAAACGACACGTGTTGTCCAACTGTCACCCTGGGGTGGGGATCACACTAAGCCACAGGTGTGTGACATTTTAATACCGAGCAGATGAGTTCCTTGTCAACTGTACACTGCACATCGCTCCCATCACTAGAACTGCAGCACACACAGACGTGCCTGCGTCCACATCTACACACACGCACACCTTCCCTGCCAAACCCCGTCCCCAAGGGCCGCCCTTTAAACGTCCCCCGCACACTCCCGCCTGACCCCCTCCCCTATGGCCCTGCCACAGGCAGCCCCAGACCTCACAGGACAAAGTTCAGGAAACCCTTACCTGGCCCGCGCAGAGCATCCTGGCACCAAATCCCAACCTGGCCACCTGGCAGCCACTGCCCCTTGACGAACTACCGCTCCCTCTTGCAGAGAGCACACCTCACTGTCTCCCTCACTTCCGACTGGGGGTGTGACACCCAGGATTGGGGATGGCTCTTTATAAGCTGTACATGACCACCCAGGAAGAAGTACGCATTCCCCCTTGTCCTGACTCAGGAGTCGTTTCTAAGATTCCTGATGGATGCTTGAAGGCATGGACGCTACCCAGCTCTGGAGATTACTGAACGCAAGCACTGAGAGACCGTCGCAATCCATCTGGTGACCGACACGGCTGCCGAGTAACAGGGGCGTCCACAGCATGGGTCCCCTGGTGAAGGACAAATCACATCCCGATGGGGACGGCACAAGCCTTCATCACCACACTCACGAGACCGGCAAGTTAAGGGCTGAGTTGCTGATTTCTGGAATTTTTCATGTAGTACTTTTGGACCGCGAATGACTGGGTAAGTAAAACCACTAAGGTGGGACTACTAGACCCTGATTCCCATCAGAAAACATACATTCAAATCACAATTACAGCCCGCGGCCTGGTGAAGCACCGGCTAAGTTAAGCACAAGGAGAAACACCCCGTGCCGAGCTGGAGCGTCCTCCCACCCATTCTCAGGAAGAGCCGACCTGGATTCCAAACTCCGAGCGAGGAGGAGGAACAGGAACAGAACTCTGGCTATCACCTGCAGGACTTAACTTTGAAGACGTCCTAAACTCCCAGGAGAAGTAATGAAGAAAGGCATTCTGTGGGGCGAAACCCACCCCCACCTGCCGCCACAGCAGGGCCTGTGATAAGCACAAAGCAACTACCATGGGCCGGAGAGCAGGCCACCAGACCCGGTCTCCTTAGGGAGGCAGCTCAGCCCCTGGACCTCGAGAGACTTCAGGACTGGACACGGTCAGAGGCAGCAGGGCAGTGCCCAGCCCAGCAGACCCACCTGCATCACGAACTCCCTGCGGCGTGGGAGGCCGCGCTCTGTGAGCAGCAGGTACTCGGGCTCCCGCTCCTTCTTCGCCTGCTGGATCTGGGCCAGTCTGCTGATGGGATTCATGCCCTGCCCATACTCCGGGCTCGTCTGCAGCTGAGAAACAAGGAAGGCAGAACGATGTGCTTGTTAATCACGGGAAAGCCTGGGTCAGAGAGGGCCAACTCCAAGAGCAGGACAGAGCGGAGCAGACACTGGGCACATATCTGCCGATGGCTCAGATCTCCAAGTTTCTTCAACACTAAAAGATGCTTCACATTGTCCATGATTATTCTAAGGTGACTTTAAGGCCTTAGTAACCAACAACATTTCCCTGTGAAGAGGCAAGCATTGCTGCAATGCTTGCTTCTTTAACAAATTAACACACAGCAAGAAAGAGGCAGGAAAAATTCAAAACAAAACAAAACAAAACAAACAAACAAACAAAAAAAAACAAAAACACCCAGCTTTGAAAACTCCTCTAAGGTCTGTACGTTGGGCTTCTCACTTTCTTAACAAAACTCAAGGTCCAGAAGCCAATCAAGAGGATCCCCAAGCTGACATCCCCTGAAAGAAGAACCGAAGACTCCCACTCTCCCTCCCAGGCCAGGAACGGCCTCACCCACTCCACTGAACAGCAGTGGTTTGCAGGACACAATAAGACAGGAAGGAAAAAAAAATAACCACCAAAGGAATATATGGGGAAGAATATGGATCTAACTCTGCAAACCACCACAGAATAACCCTAACATTCTGCAAGGCCGCCAAGGGAATCTTGACTCCTTTCCTGGGGTGAGGAAGGGGTCAGTAGCCTCTGATAAATCTGTTAGCGTGGTCCAAAAACCCAAAAGCCAAAGTGCACAAATGTCCCTCTCCACCCTGAGCCTCCCACACCCTGCCAGCCTCCCCTCTACCTTCAGAACCTCCAGGGCAGTGGTCATAGGCATGGAGCCCTCCCAGGCCCCACACACAGCCTCGCCCAGAACCTCCCTGTGACCATGAGGGCTGCAGAGCGCCTTCGGCAGACATGCACACACACATGCTGCTTCTAAGCACGGCCTCAGCGGCCTCCGCTCCACCTACTCCGTGGCTCAAGTGCCACGGCTGGAGAGGATGCACCGGGCCTTGCTTGTGGCGTCTTCCATCTGTCCCCTTTCACCCTGGGGACAGCACTCAGCCTTCTAAGCCCGCCTACCTCCTGTAAGCAAAGGAAACACCCTCTCTGTTTGGAAAGGTTCCTACCCGGCCGGGGGGCTTTGTTTTCTTTTTGAGCCTGGGCCTCGTGCGCTCAGCTGCAGGCAGGGGTGGTAACTTCTTCAGCTCCTCGAGAACAGCTATGGCAGCATTCTTCTTGGAGATCTTCTTGCTCTTCCCTTCACCTTCCCCCACGAACTCCCCAACTGAGACCTTGGTCACAAAGTTCCTCATGTGCGGCGGGCCACTCTCCCGAGCCACCTGTGCCAGAGGGAAAGACTGAGTGAAAGCGCTACAGACACCTGCTCACAGCCTCTGGGCACACTGCCTGGCACACCCACTTCCCAGCACACACGGGGCAGCATCCAGCACAGAACCCTCCAACGAAAGGAAGACGAACACTGACGAAAAATGGCAGGGATGATGTCGAATGCTTTTACATCCCTTTCTTACTATTTTCAGATTTATTTTATTTGTTTGAAAGGCAGACACACAAACACACACACACACAGATATCTTCCATGTGCTGGCTCACTCCCCAAATGGCCGCAACAGCAGGGACTAGGCCAGGCTGGAGCCAGGAGCTTCATCTGGGTCTCCCATGTGGGTGCAGGGGCCTAAGTACTTGGGCCATTTTCCACTGCTTTCCCAGGCACATCAGCAGAGAACTGGATCGTAAGTGGAGCAGCTGGGACTCAAACCGGTGCCCACATGGGAGGCTGGCACTGCAGGAGTGGCTGCTTACCCTGCTGCGCCATAACCCCAGCCTCTTTTTACTTTTCAAACTAGCTTCTGTCCTGAATCTGATGTGACCAGGATAGGCAGATATAGAGACATTTCTACCAACTCCCATCAGAATTAATGATTAATAACTAATTGAGCCTCACAAGCAATTATTCTTTTTTGCTGCTGGATTTTTAAATGCTGAGCTGACACACTTCTCCTGCAGCGGGTTTACTCTGAGTTTCTCAAGGCTTCTCATTCCGTGCTGTGACCAGGGATGCAGTCACTCAAGTAACTCTGGGTGGTTCTGATCCCTCATTTCCCACCAGAGTCTGAGCAGGCAGGGGTGGACTTCTACCCCGCAGGTGGGACTTCCAAAGGTTTATTTACAATCAGACTTCTGATAGTCATAATCAGGCACGGCCTGGGGTCTATCCAATCATTGGAGAAATAAGGCCAGTTCTTAATCTCCCTTGTTAAGCTGTGTATGTGGCATTCCTGCTTTGAGCAGACACTTGTAAGTGCCCGGCATTCTGTACGTGGCGGTTCAGTCGTGGTTCATACATCGAGCTGTGTGTTCTGGTGTGTGTCAAGTGCTCAAACGTCAGGATCAAGCCAAATAACTCACCAAATTAGACTAAATGACCAAACTGGGAACCTGTTTTAGGAAATCTGTATGAACTATACATCTTTAACAACATGGTAGTCGTGGCATGACTGGTTAAGCTACCGGCATCCTATATGGGAGTGCCGGGTCAAGTTCTGCCAACTCCACTTCCCATTCATCTTTCTGCTAATGTGGATGATGACTCAAGTGCTAGGGCCCCTGCCATTCATGTGGGAGATGGAGACAGTTCCTGACTGCTGGCTTTGGTCTGGCCCAGACCTGACTGTCCTGTTTGGGGAAGTGAACCAGCAGATGGAAGATCTTTGTCCCTCCCTCTCTTTGTAGCTCTGTCAAATAGGAAGGTAAGATAAACAAATCTCAAAAAAAAAAAAAAAAAAAAAAAAAAAAGAATGACTCACACCCATATACTCAGCCCCAAGTCACAGGCTGTCATGTGTATAGCGTGCTCCTCCGTGACTAGTGAAAAGGAACCTGACCCAGCAGAACCCAGCATGAAGAGTCCAAGTTTATTACTTGTTCTATACCTCCAGGCAAGACTGAGCTTATAGAGTCAACACTGTGGTGCGACAGGTTAAGCCACCGTCTGCAGCACCGGCATCCCTTTTGGGCACCGGTTCAAATCCTGGCTGCTCCAATTCCAATCCAGCTCACTGTTCATGGCCTGGAAAAGCAGAAGATGGCCCAAGTGCTTGGACCCTTGCACCCACTGTGGAGACCTGGATGAAGTTCCTGACTCCTATGGCCATTTGGGGAATGAGCCAGTGGATTAAAGATCACACTTTCTGTCTCTTCCTGTAAATCTCTCAAATGAATAAATTACTTTAAAAAAAAAAGACTGAGTTAATTAAATATTGGCTGGTATCAACTGTCAAAAAGAAATGACGGGGGGGGGGGGGGCGCTGTGGCAGAGAAGGCTAACCTTCCACCTGCAGTGCTGGCATTCCATACAGGTGTCGGTTTGAGCTCCACTTCCAATCTAGCTCCCTGCTAACGCATTTGGGAGAGCAGAAGAAGATGGCCCAAGGCCCCCGTGCCCACGTGGGAGACCCGGATAAAGCTCCTGACTTCGGCCTGGCCCAGCCCCAGCTGTTGTGGCCATTTGGGGAGTTAACCAGCACATGGAAGATCTCTCTCTCCCTCTCCCTCTCTCCTTCTCTCTGTATCTCTGCCTTTCAAATAAATAAATAAATCTTTAAAAAAAGAATGAAGGGTTGGGGCCGGCACTGTGGTGCCGTCGGTTAATGCCCTGGCCTGAAGCACTGACATCCCATAGGGTGCCGGTTCAAGACCCAGCTGCTCCACTTCTGATCCAGCTCTCTGCTATGGCCTGGGAAAGCAGCAGAACATTGCCCAGGTCCTTGGGCCCCTGCACCCGCATGGGAGACTCGGAAGAAGCTCCTGACTCCTGGCTTTGGATTGGCACAGCTCTGGCCATTGCGGCCAACTGGGAAGTAAACCAGTGGATGGAAGACCTCTCTCTCTGCCTCTCCTCTCTCTGTGTAACTCTCATTTTCAAATAAATAAATAAATCTTAAAAAAAAAAAAAAAAGGAATAAGGGGCTAAATGAGTGGTATAGCAGGTAAAGCCACTACCTACAACGTTGGCATCCCATGTGGATGCCAGTTCATGTCCCAACTGCTCCGCTTCTGATCCAGCTCCCTGGTATGGGAAAAGCAGTAGATGGTCCAACTGCTTGGCCCCTATATCCAAGTGAGAGACCCAGAAGAAGTTCTTGGTTTAGGACTGGCCCAGCCTTAGCCAATATGGCCATTTGGGGAATGAAACAGAGGATGGAACACCCCTCTCTCTATATATATAACTCTGCCTTTCAAATAAATAAATTAAAAAAAAAAAAAAAAGAATGAGAGGAATCTCTAGACAATGATAAAGTGTGGATTCCAGCATGTATGAGTATTAAGTGAAAAGAACCAAGCTGTTGAAGAGTATATACAATATGCTAACTTTAATGTAAGTGTAAGAATAACTGGCTATGGGCCGGCACTGTGGGCATGGCAGTTAAGCCACTGCCTGCAATGCTGTATCCCACATGGGTGCCAGTTCAAGTCTTGGCTGCTCCAATGTTGATTCAGCTCCCTGCTAATGCACCTGGGAAAGCAGTGGAGGATGGCCCGAGTGCTTGGGTCCCTGTACCTATGTGGAGACCCAGACGAAGATCCAGGTTTTGGCCAGGCCCAGCCTTGGCCATTGCAGCCATTTGGAGAAAATGAAATCAAATCTCAGAGAAAGAAAATATTACCCAGATTATGGATAGGCAAGACTACCATTTTTTTAAAAAAAGGAACAGGTTGATTATGCATGCACACAGAAGCATACACAGCTATCAATACACACATGTGTTCATAGCATGTTTTTGCACAGTGAAACACAGGAAGAATAAAGCAGAAACCAGTGAAATGAGCAGGTGGGAGAGACTCACGAGATACAGGAGGAGATGGGAATACAGTTTTTGAATGGCTTCAACTTTTTTCAACCACTTAGTCCTTTATGTATGAAAAAACTGAAACTAAGTTAACAAAGAGGAGGAAATAACCGAAAACTGAATATGAGCAGAAACCTAACAATATTAAAGTGATTACTTAATCACATGAAAGGAAAATAAAAACTGAATCTAACCTACATTAGCTATGGCACTCTTCTAAAGAAAACAGGTAGAAGACTCAACACCACCAGCTTCCTGTAAAGTTACAGCAACTAAGACACCACGGGACTCCGTGAGGATGAACAGACCAGTAGGACAAAGTACAGGGACAGGCCCAAGCATGTGAGGTCTGTGACTTTTAGCAAACACAGCAAACAAATGAAAATCTGTTTTTTAAAATGGTAGTGAAGTAACCAGAAATCCACACAAGAAAAGCAAAACCACGCCCCCTACCTCACACCACTAACAAAAACCAACTGGTGCTGGACCACAGATCAAAATGAGAAACTAACAGTTTCAGGAAAGAACTTCTGACCACGAGGGTGGCAGAGAGTTGAACACAGAAGACATCAACCATAAATAGAAAACTGAAATTATTCAAAAGTTTAAAAAATTTTTTAGTTGCTCATTGAAATACTATTTTAAAAGTATTTGGAACATATGTATCTGACAAAGAACTGAGATGCAGAATAAAGAACTCCTACAGCTCAACAGTAAAAGACAAACCACTCCATTTAAAAAATCAGCAATATTTGAAAAGTACTTCACAAAATAAGATCTCTAAATGGTCAATAAGCATATAAAAGTGATCTTCATTAGTCATCAAGTACAAATTAAAAAAAGGAATTTGTTTATTTTTTTGAATGGCAGTCAGAGAGAGGCAGAGGCAGAGAGAGCGCTGGGGGTAGGGGAGAGGGTCTTGCATCCACTAGTTACTCCCCAAATGGCCGCAAAGGCCAGAGCTGGGCCAACCTGAGGCCAGGACCTAGAGATTCTTCCAGTCTCCCACATGGGTGCAAGGGCCCAAGGACTAAAGCCACTTTGTACTGCTTTGCCAGGCCACAGCAGAGAGCTGGACTGGAAGTGGAGCAGCCAGGACTTGAACCAGCACCCATATGGGATGCCAGCACTGCAGACGGTGGCCTAACCTGCTACGCCACAGTGCCACCCCACTGCCCCGAGAAATGCAAACTAAAGCCAGTGTGAAATACACACAAAGAAACACTCCAGATTACCTAAAATGGAAGACTGACAATATCAAGTGTTGGCAAGGATGTGGACCAGCTAGTGGGAATGTACACAATCACTTTGGGAAACGGGCAATTTTTATTAAACACCCATCCTATGACTCAGCAAGTCTAAATACAGTGTACACAAGACTTACATAACAATCTCACAGTAGCTTTATTCGTAACAGCCCTCACGGTGCAAACAATGTATAAGTGACACTGATTTACATTCACACAGAAGACTACTCAGCAATAAACTACTGATACATATACATGGATAAGTGTCAAAAACTACACTGTCCATAAGAAACTAGATACAAAACCACACATATTGTATTGTGGTCTAAGAATGAGGAAAACTGATGCATAGTAATAGATTTCAGAAAGCATTTTTTTATAGATTTATTTACTTGAGAGGCAAAGTTATAGACAGAGGGAGGGAGCGACACAGAAAGATCTTCCTTGCACTGGTTCACTCCCCAAATAGCTGCGTTGGCTGGAGCTGGGATGATCCAAAGCCAGGAGCCAGGAGTCTCCTCTGGGTCCCCTACGTGAGTGCAGGGGCCCAAGCACCTGGGCTATCTTCCACTGCTCTCCCAGGCCATTAGCAGAGAGCTGGATTAGAAGTCCAGCAGCCCAGGCCAGGGCTGTGGTATAGTGGGCTAAGCTTGCGCCTGCAGCTCTGGAATCCCATATGGGTGCCGGTTCATGTCCCAGCTGCTCCTCCTACTACGCAGCTCTCTGCTGTGGCCTGGGAAAGCAGTGGAGGATGGCCCAAGTGCTTGGGCCCCTGCACCCATGTAGGAGACCCGGAGGACGCTCCTGGCTCCTATGTTCGGCTCAGCTCTGGCTGTTGAGGCCATCCGAGGAGTGAACCAGTGAATGGAAGACCTTTCTCTCTGTCTGTAATCCTGCCTCTCAAATAAATAAATAAATTCTTAAAAAAAAAAAAAAAAAAAAAGTGGAGCAGGCAGTATTCGAACCAGTGCCGCAGGTAGAGGCCCACCTACTAGGCCACAGCACCAGCCCCCCAGAAAGCATTTTCTTTTGGTTCAGGGTTAACTTTTCCAGGGGCAAAGGAAACTTTTAGAGATTATGGCAGTGCTGTATATTTGGATCTGAGGTATGAATTATAGTTTTGTAAATATTAAAATATTGTGTTGTACACTGAAGACATGGAAATTTTACTATATATAAAGCCCACTTCAGTAGACTGTTAGCATGTTTGGGAAAGAAACAAATAACTTCAGAACAGAATGCTTTGATGACAGTACTTTTAGTGGAAAGACAGAAGGGACTGCTGGGGCTGGCACTGTGGCGTAGAGGGTACAGCCACCGCCTGCAGTGCCAGCATCCCAGAGGGGCACTGGTTTGAGTCCCGGCTGTTCCACTACCAAACCAGCTCTCTGCTATGGCCTGGGAAATCAGTAGAAGATGGCCCAAGTCCTTGGGCCCTACACCCACATGGGAGACACAGAAGAAGCTCCTGGCTCCTGATCGGTGCAGCTCCAGCCATTACGGCCAATTGGGGAGTGAACCATCGGATGGAAGACCTCTCTCTCTACCTCTCCTTCAATCTCTGTGTAATTCTTTCAAATAAATAAATACATCTTTAAAACAAAGCAACTGTAAAGATGTCGTGAACCCCACAGAGTAGTTCTGCTGTGGACGATGTGTCTTAATAGACTGAGGATGTTGACAGCTTCTTAATATGGGAAAACAATGATTCAGACATGGAATGACAGAAGAACCCTGTGGTGCTCATTTTAAAATGCACAGATTCCTAGCTCATCTGCTAAAAGGTCCAAAAGCAACGACGGTTCCACGGCAACAAGTCTCCTTGTCTCTGCGCACCAATGCCCACTAGAAGGGCTCCTTCGAGGAATGGTTCAGGTTGTTTCTATCAGGAATTTCCATTTTCACTGGGGCCAAAGCGGAAGCATGAGAAATTCAAAGTAAGGCTGAAACAATGTGTTGTACTAAAAAGTAAAATAGCTTCCCAAATTGAAGAGTGGAGGTATAAAGGAAATTTAAAAAGGAAAGAGTGTCAATATACTGCACAGGAATAATTAGTCAAATACAAACAAGAACAAAAAGCTCAACCCTTACTTCACAGGACACATAAAAGTATTTCAAAATATATCACAGGAGCCAAAACTGGTCTACAAGCTAAGTGGCTACATGCAAACCAGCACCCCACACTGGAGTGCTGGTTCAAGTCTCGGCTGCTCCACTTCTCATCCAGTTTCCTGTTAATGCTCCTGGGAAGGCAGCAGAAGACGGCCCAAGTACTTGGGCCACTGTCACCCAAGCCAGAGACCAGGATGGTGTTTCTGGCTTTGGCTCCCAGCCTGGCACCAGCCATGGCAGGCATTTAGGAAATCAATCAGCAGATGGGAGAAGCGGGGGTGGGGAGAGAACGACTCTCTCAGGCGCAGACATGTGGTCTCTCTTTTAAAATTTACTTATTTGGAAGTCAGAGTTACAGACAGAAAAACAGACAGACAGATCTCCTACCTGCTAGCTCACTCCCTAGATTGCCACATGGCCATGGCTGGGCCAGGACAGAGCCAGGAGCCAAGAGCCAAGAGCCACATCTGAGTCTCCCACATGAGTACAGGGCCCAAACACTTGGGTCATCCTCTGCTCCTTTTCCAAGGCCATTAGCAAGCAGTTGGATTGGAAGTGGAGCAGCCTGGACTTGAATTGAGGCCCATATGGGATGCTGTTGTCAAAGGCAGCACCACATGCTGGCCCCTATGTTCTCTCTACCCCTCCCTCATCTCCCTTTCCTCCTCCCTCTCCAATAATTTTTTTTTTTAAAGCAATACATCTATACTGCTATACATGAAAATACTATAGGAGGGGATATAAAGAAAAGTTTTTTCTTTACCCTAGAATGCCAGCACAGAAAACACAAAAATCATTTTTGACCTTCACGATCAATGCTGATCAGAATCACCAATGACTGCAAGATATGTGAAGGCAGAACCAGTGTGTGTCCCCCTGCAGGTTACAGGTGAATTACCATGGGGGAAGAAGTCTCCTTAGAGTGGAGACCATCACATGCAGACCAGTGAAAATAACGGACAAAGGTCACTTCCCCAACACTGGAATGAACAGATCACGAGATACTCTGAGGAAAGACCAACATTGGCGATCTTGCTAAAAACCACATAACCCAAATCCAATCATGAGGAAGCAGGCACACACCCCCAAATGGAGGGCCATCAGAACAAAGTAACTGATCTCCAAATCTGTCAATGACAAGAAATACAAAGAAAGGCTAAGGAACTCAACAGGGCGATCTACACGTCAACTATGAAAGCCAACTTGACATGCGAAAGGGGAAAAGATTCCTGAAGGGAATCATTTAGACAATTAGCAAAATATGAATATAGAAAGTAAATCAGGCCGGCGCTGCAGCTCACTAGGCTAATCCTCCGCCTTGCGGTGCCAGCACACCGGGTTCTAGTCCCGGTCGGGGCCCCGGATTCTGTCCCGGTTGCCCCTCTTCCAGGCCAGCTCTCTGCTGTGGCCCGGGAGTGCAGTGGAGGATGGCCCAAGTGCTTGGGCCCTGCACCCCATGGGAGACCAGGAGAAGTACCTGGCTCCTGCCATCGGATCAGCGCAGTGCGCCGGCCACAGCGTGCCGGCCGCGGCGGCCATTGGAGGGTGAACCTATGGTAAAGTGGTAAAGGAAGACCTTTCTCTCTGTCTATCTCTCTCACTGTCCACTCTGCCTGTGAAAGAAAGAAAGAAAGAAGGAAAGAAGGAAAGAAGGAAAGAAGGAAAGAAGGAAAGAAGGAAAGAAGGAAGGAAGGAAGGAAGGAAGGAAGGAAGGAAGGAAGGAAGGAAGGAAGGAAGGAAGGAAGGAAGGAAAGAAAGAAAGAAAGAAAGAAAGAAAGAAAGAGAAAGAAAGAAAGAAAAAGAAAGAAAGAAAGAAAGAAAGAAAGAAAGAAAGAAAGAAAGAAAGAAAGAAAGAAAGAAAGAAAGAAAGAAAGAAAGAAAGACAGAAAGACAGAAAGACAGAAAGACAGAAAGACAGAAAGAAAATCAGGGCCGGCGCCACGGCTCACTAGGCTAATCCTCCGCCTTGCGGTGCCGGCAACCCAGGTTCTAGTCCCAGTCGGGGCGCCAGATTCTGTCCCAGCTGCCCCTCTTCCAGGCCAGCTCTCTGCTGTGGCCCGGGAGTGCAGTGGAGGATGGCCCAAGTGCTTGGGCCCTGCACCCCATGGGAGACCAGGAGAAGCACCTGGCTCCTGGCTTTGTATCAGTGCGGTGCGCCGGCTGCAGCGCACCAGCCGTGGCGGCCATTGGAGGATGAACCAACGGCAAGAGGAGGACCTTTCTCTCTGTCTCTCTCTCTCACTATCCACTCTGCCTCTCAAAAAAAAAACAAAAAAAAGTAAATCAGGTTACACTGCGATACTAAATTTTCTCTCTTCAACAATTAGATCGCGGTTACTTAAAAGAATGTTCTTCCTCTTTAGATACACACTGAAAGAATTACTCGATATGATCACTATGCAATGAATAAATATACCAAAATGCCACACTATACCCCAAAAATATGTACAAATACTATGTGCCCATTAAAAATAAAAATTATTTAAAAAAAAGATACATGATGAAATACTAGGAGTCAAAGGGTATGAGAACTCTTACTTTTAAATGTTTCAACAAAAGCAAAAAATAGAACTTAAAATATGCACATTCATAGAAAAACAAAAAGCAAAGATCTGGCCTGCTGGTGAATCTAAGGACAAATTCACTGTCCAATTCTTGCAACTTTTCTGTAAGTTCAAAATTTTTGAAAATAAAGTTTAAAAATGGCTTGGAAAGAGAAGTGAGCCCAGAAACAGCTGTGCAGGACGTGAGGCCAAGACGGGTCTCAGCACAGGGCCTGCGCCCCTTGCAAAGGAGCAGGGGCACTGGGAAGGACCTAGCCCACACAGGAATCAACGGAGGGGTTTTCCAGGATGTGCCCAGTGCTCCCTACACCAGGGCCTAGAGTCTGGAACACTCCTTTCCTGAACAGCGCTTTCCACGGATTCACATTAGACTGAAGATGCACAGGGCAGCTACTGACGGCTCACTGCGAATTCACCTCCCAAACGGCAGCAACAGCCAGGGCTAAGCAGGCCAAAGCCATGAGCCAGGAGCTTCATCCAGGTCACCGGGATCTGTAGCAACAACTGTCCTTGTCCACTGCCACCTAGAGCCCACCAGCCTAAACCGGGAGCTGGACTTGGACCCTATCTGGTAGGATCATGACACTTTCTAACTAAAACTATGATTTATCAAAAGCCACACTTTAGGAGTGTGCACTGTGGTACAGCAGGTTAAGCCACCAACTGGGAAGCCCACGTCCCATACCAGAGTGTCCAGGACTGAGTCCCGTCTCTGCTTCCGACTCAGTTTCTTGCTAACACCCCTATGAGGCAGAGGAGAGCCCAAATACTTAGGTTCCCGCCACCCATGTAGGAAACCCAGATGGAGTTCCTGGCTCCTGGCGTAGGCTTGGCTGAAGCTGGACCCTTGCAGCACTCAGGAACTAACACAGTGAATGCAAGATCTTTCTTTCACTGTGACTTTGCTTTTCAAACAAATAATTAAAAATTTTTTAAAAGGCCAACCTGTACACATTTTTCTATAAGACTGTACATACAAATGACTCGTCTTTCTGTCTATTATTAAACATCTAGCCCAGCTTCCAATGTGACAAATTTTACTACCAAAAACCAGTAAAAAATTAACTACTTTGGTTAAGTCTATTTTAATAAGTCTTCCCTGAATACACAATACTTAAGATTGGCAGGTAATCTTCCATATGCAACAGAAAATAAAGCCCTTACTCAGTCTAATAACAGAAACAAATGTGAACCTCTGGTATGTTATTAAAACGTAAGAATTCATACGCTCAAACTCAATCTACCACCCACCCCTGCAATGTTTAAAACTTTTACTTTAGGCTGGCGCCGTGGCTCACTAGGCTAATCCTCCGCCTTGCGGCGCCGGCATACCGGGTTCTAGTCCCGGTCGGGGCGCCGGATTCTGTCCTGGTTGCCCCTCTTCCAGGCCAGCTCTCTGCTGTGGCCCGGGAGTGCAGTGGAGGATGGCCCAAGTGCTTGGGCCCTGCACCCCATGGGAGACCAGGAGAAGCACCTGGCTCCTGCCATCGGATCAGCACGGTGCGCCGGCCGCAGCGCGCCAGCCGTGGCGGCCATTGGAGGGTGAACCAACGGCAAAAGGAAGACCTTTCTCTCTCTCTCTCTCTCTCACTGTCCACTCTGCCTGTCAAAAAAATAAAATAAATATATTTTTAAAAAAACTTTATTTTAAAGATATTCACCACCAGAGGGCGCTCCAAGAACTTCTCCTAATGTGACTACTTGGCAATTCCCTCCTAAGTGTTGCATGGCACATATCCCTGGAAGCCAAATCTGAAATCTAAACAAAAGTGGAAGGGGAAAGGAAGAAATCTGACCGTAGTGTCCCACAGAGCAAAAACATCAATGGGAAGCTCTCATTAAGGTTGCAGGCTAGGGGCCAGCGCTGTGGCTCACTTGGTTAATCCTCTGCCTGCGGCACCGGCATCCCATATGGGCCCCAGTTCTGTCCCGGTTGCTCCTCTTCCAGTCCAGCCCTCTGCTGTGGCCCAGGAGGGCAGTGGAGGATGGCCCAAGTGCTTGGGCCCCTGCACCCACGTGGGAGACCAGGAGGAAGCACCTGGCTCCTGGCTTCGGATCGGCACAGTGCCAGCCATAGCGGCCATTTGGAGAGTGAACCAACGGAAGACCTTTCTTTCTCTCTCTCTCTCTCTCTCTCTGACTATAACTCTACCTGTCAAATAAATAAATAATAATTAAAAAAAAATAAAAAGGTTGCAGGATATACTCTGACTCCCGGGGCAGCAAGCCAGCGGTGAGAAGCTTCAGAGGTCAGGGTCCTGGGAAGCCCAGGCACCCCCACTCTTCAGTCTTGGCAGCCCTGGTGCCACAGCAAAGCTTTAATGGGGCAAAAGAAGCATGTCTTCCCTTTTCAACAACAGATGCCCACAGAGATCCCACAACTTCTCAGGGTACAGCACCCCTTTCATTCTCAACTGACAAGCAGCCCTGCCTGTCAGTCCAGACCGCCCTTGGCTCCATCCTCCCCCACTATGCCCCAAGAGGGAGCCAGGTTGGGAGAGCCACGCACCAGGGGACAAGATGCCAGCTCCAGCCCTGTGAGGAGACTCGCAGCCCAGAGGGAACACTATCAACCTGGTCTTGCCTGCTAGGGAGTGGCCCAGCGCACCTCTACAGCCCACCTCTGACCCGGTACACAGGGAAGCATGCCAGATGGTCGGCGAAAGTCCCAGTCCTTGGTGAAAGGACCAAGGACAGAACCCGAGGCGAGCTCAGGGTGCTGACACACAGTAGGAAAAGGTCCTCATTTTATGACAGTTGGGCATGAAATCTGGGTGTTACCTGTAACTGCAACAACAAAGCTACAAAACCCAAGTATTTATAGGGAAACAAACTTCTAATGGGTGGGCTCTTAGAGTCTGCAGAGTAGGGAAACTCTAAAACCACCTCATTTCTAGTCTGGATGGATCATGCTGTCTTTGAGGGAAACAGATTAAATGCAACTTATTTTCCATGTTGAGCAAATAGCTAATTATTATTTTTAGATTTTAGCAACAAATGAGGGAGAGACACGGCACTATGACTTCCACCTACATCCTTTCCAAATTACTGACAAGATTTTCAGGGAACACTTAGAGAGATTGTTAATACTGTGGGGACTGATGAAAGCTCTGGACTCACACTCAGGAGCTGAACCAAGCGCCTCAGGAAGCTCAGACAGGCAGAGCCCAGAGTGCTAGGGACCCAGAGTGAAAACTTTTTATTCTTCTAGAAAGCTTTTTATTCTTTTTAAAGATTTATTTATTTATTTGAAAAAGTTACAGAAAGAAAGAGGGACACAGATCTTCCATCTTCTGATTCACGTCCCAGATGGCAGCAACAGCCAGGGCTAAACCAGCAGATTCATCCGGGTCACCCATGTGAGTGCAGGGATCAAAGCACTAGGGCCGTCTTCCATTGCTTTCCCAGGTCATTAGCAGGGAGCTGGATGAGAAACAAAGCAGCCGGCACAGAAACCGGTGCCCATAATAGATGCTGGCATCAAAGGCAGCAGCTTTACCTGCTACGCCCCAACACAAGACTCCTAAATAAAACTTTAAATGCAGTTTGGATCTTAAATGTGGACGTTCACACTAAGTAAACATTATTCTAATCATGCTTCAATGTTATTTAGGAAAAAACTCATCCCTAGGATGAATGCTACCAGGATTCTATAATATAAAGTGCTATGTGTAAAATAAACTTACCTCAAAATTCACAGGCAGGTTCCGTTTAAGCGCGATCTCAAACACTTGACTTATTTCAGATTTATTGAGATTCTCCTCTTCTGATTCTCTTCCATTCACCTAAAAGAATAATCGTTTAGTGGTTAACACTTAATAAAACCATCAACATACCAGCGGCGATGATACATCTTACAAGCAAGGAATCTTGGCTTTATGGATTTAAACCAGTGGCCAAGGCCAAATGTTTTTTTAAAAAAGCATCCTGTCCAACTTCAGTCAAGACGGCCTCATAAATATATCATAACCAATCTACACTTAACAGACTTTTGGGTATGAATCAGTCCAACTGTGGGGCAGCGACATGTGCCACCGCCTGGGAGGACTAAGTTCCACAGTACTTGAGTACTGTGCAGCAGCATTCTGCAGAAGCCACACTTCAGACACAGCCACGTGGGACACGGTGAGTTCAGGGATACGCCTCTCCACCTGAAGTCTGAGCTCTTCTTACTCGGACACAAAGTCCCTGGAAGCCACTTCTGAAAGCATACAGTAAAACAGAAGTGACAAAACTGCCGTGAATCTTTCTTAACTGATGTTGGCAAAAATTCAAGATGCAAACTAATAAAGTCCCCTTGTATACAGTCTTCCCGCCAGCGGCGGACTGAAGCCAGGGAACCTCTCTGCACAGTGAGAACCCAGATTTCAAATCATGTTGTAGCGATGACACAAGACACTTGGTAACCTCAAAAACAGCGAAGACTCAAGGCAAGAGAGCAAAGATTTTCTGCACACTAGTGCTTCTCTTTTGCCGAAGAACTTATAAAATGCTGATTCCAGGATTAGATCTACGTGACAGAAAACAGTGGCTGAAATTGGTCACAAACAGGCAAGGGGTGGGACTATCCAAGATTTTACCTGTTTGCATTTCCTGATGTCTATCTGGTAAATCCACCCTCACTGGAAAAAATACTACAAGGTGTAGCTTAAAAATGGGACAAATACAGCAAAACTCCAGGCTGAAAAAATTTTAACACAATCAAGGGTATGATCCTAGATAAATCTATTCCAGACGTTATTTGTAACTGTTTCTCATTCCACAGTAAGGTTTTCCTGCCAATTTGGTTTAATTTTACTCACAGCCCAACATTTCTGTTGTTTTATTAAACTAAACATACTTGCATGCATTTTTGTTGTTTAAATCCTAAGTAGAAAGAGGACTTAATTTTTTAATTCTTGCTCCTAAAAGCCAGGAATCTCCAAGCAAGCAAGGTACCCTACAGGCCTGGGGTTCTACAGAAGTTTGAAATTTACTTTTTAAAATACATTTTTACCTAAAAAAAAACAAAAAACAAAAAAAAAACAACTATATTTTTACATATTCTTGAATTTTTATTTTCTGAAAGGGAGACAGATCTCCCTCTCACTGATTCAATTCCCAAATACCCACAACAGCCAGGGCTGGGCCTGAAGCCAGGAGCTCGGAATGCAATCTTGGAGGCACAGCCCCAACTACACGAGCCATCACCTGCTGCCTCCCAGGGTACAAATTAGCAGGAATCTGGAATCAAGAGTGAGTGGAGCCAGGACCCAATCCCAGGCACTCGATGATATAGAATGTGGGCATCCCAATCTGTGCCTAACACTCACCACTATTTCTAAAAGTATCTTCAATAAATAGTACTAGAAAAAAAAAAAGCTGTCTACATGCAGAACAATGAAACAGGACTCTTACCTCATACCACATTGAAGATTAACTCAAAACAGATCAAAAACCAGACAGATCCAAGAGCTGAAACCATACAACTCTTAGAGGAAAACACTGGCACAGAGCTTCCTGTCTCTGCCTTAGGCAATGATTTCTTATGACAAAATTATGGACAACAGAAAAAAAATTATACTCCATAAAAATTAAAAACTTTTGCACATTTATCAAAATACTTAAGATAATGCACACAAAGAGAATTGCAAATAATTTATCAGGGGATTGATATACAGAATATACAAGGAACTACAACAAAATTCAAAAATGAGTAAAAGACTTGAATAGCCATTTCTCCAAGGATATGCAGAACAGCCAACAGGTACACACAAAGATGCTCAATATCAACCATCATGGGGGAAATGCAGATGAAAACCCTGATACAATACTACTTCTCGCCCACAGGGATGGCTATTGTCAAAACAACAGAGAGTCTTGGGGAGGCTATGGAGAAACTGCAAGTCCTGTGCACTGCTGATGGGAATGTAAAATTGTACAGCTGTTGTGGAAAACAATTTGGTGTTTTCTCAGAAAGTTAAACATAGAATTACTACATGACCCAGCGATTCCACTTTCAGATACAAGCCCAGAAGAACTGAAAGTAGATACTCAAGAGATTTCTACCCCAGTGCTCACAGCAGCATAACTGACAACAGTCAGCAAGTAAAATAAGTCCAATGTCCACCAACAGAAAAATGTAAACAAAAAATGGAATATATCCATATAACTGGTTATCAGAATAGCCTTAAAACGAAAAAAATTCTGGGACATGTTACATGAGTGAACCTTGGAAACAGTACAGTGAGCGTAATAAGGCAGATGCAGAAGAACAGATTTTAGAGCGCACATTTTTAAAGAAAACATTGACTGACTGATCTTCCATGCATTGGTTCACTCCCCCAGATCACCCCAACTGCCAGAGCGGGGCCAGGCCAAAGCTGGAAGGCCACATCTCTGTGCAGGTGTCCTCTGGGAGTGGCAGGGACCCAACGACCTGGGCCATCAGTTCAGCCTTCCTGGGAGCCGGATCAGAAGCAAAGTAGCTAGGACTCAAACCAGCACTCGGGTATGGAATGGGGGCATCCCGAGCAGCAGCTTACCACCTGCCCCCAAATGTAATGTTTTTCAAAGAATTTTTAATTGATTTGAAAGGTAGGAAAAGAGTGACATTTTCCTTTTTTTTTTTTTTGGACAGGCAGTTAGTGAGAGAGAGACAGACAGAAAGGTCTTCCTTTGCCGTTGGTTCACCCCCCAAATGGCCGCTACAGCCGGCGCTGCGCCAATCTGAAGCCAGGAGCCAGGTGCTTCCTCCTGGTCTTCCATGCGGGTGTAGGGCCCAAGCACTTGGGCCATCCTCCACTGCCTTCCCGGGCCATAGCAGAGAGCTGGACTAGAAGAGGAGCAACCGGGACAGAATCCGGCGCCTCAACCGGGACTAGAACCTGGGGTGCTGGCACCTCAGGCGGAGGATTAGCCTATTGAGCCGTGGCGCCAGCCAAGAGTGAAATTTTTCATCCATACTCTACTCCTCAAATGACTGCAACAGAAGAGGCTCTGCAGGCCCAGGTCTGAAACCTAGAACTCAACTTGGATCTCCATATGGATGATAGGGACCTAAGCACTCGGGCCACCCTAATGCCTCCCAGATCATGCATCAGCAGGAAGCTGGCACTGGTAGCAGAGACCGGACTTGAAACCAGGCACTCCACCATGGAATGCAAGCACGCCAAGTGGCATGAACCACTGCAGACACCTGTTCCTGAAGCGTACATTTCACACCTAGAGGTTAAGATGCTGCGTCCCACATCAGAGTACCTGGGTTCAATTCCTGGATCCAGCTTCCCCTCACCATAGACCTTGGGGCACAGTGGGGATGGTTCAAGTTAATTGAGTTCCTGCCACCCATATGAGAGACCTGGATTGTGTTTCCAGCTCCTGGCTCCAGCCTCAGCTCAAACCTGGCTGCTGCAGGCATCTGGGGAGTGAACTAGCAGATGGAGCTAATACAATCTGGCACCTCACTCTCTGCTCTCAAATAAATACAGAATACCTAAAAGGAAAAGTTAATGTAACAACCACTTTACATGAGGTTCCCAAACCAGGCAAATGCACAGACAGAATTAAGGTTCCCAGAGGCCAGGAATGGGGGAGAGTGCAGTTCTTGTTTAATGGGTACAGAATATCCACTTGGGATGATGAAGCAGCACTAACAGCAGAGAGTGGAGATAGCAACCCGATACCAAAAATATATTTAATACCACTGAACTGTTCACTAGAAATGATTACATCTCTTGTGTATGTTTTACCTCAATTTGAAAAGCAATAACCAAACAAGTATGTTTTTCACATCATCAACACTTGAACTTGTGCCAACAGGTTAACCCATTATTGTACACAGATTAAAGCTTTGTGAAAGTAGCTTGATTTGAAGAGTATCCACAGATTTTTAATAATGAACTATTAAAAAGTATAATCTCATGCTATATCAATAACAATATTCTCTCTACATGTAACCAGAACAAATTTTGGAACTAAATGGCAGCTGAGGCTGATGTAAGACTCCGATGGCCAAGCAGATATCAATTTTCAACTGGTTTGTTCATTATATCAGCCTATTGAGTTTTAACTTTTGTGTGTGTTGTGTTTTTAAGATTTATTTTTTTGAAAGGCAGAGCTGTTGACAGAGAGAGATCTTTTTTTTTTTTTTTTTTTTTTTTTTTTTTTTTTTTTGACAGGCAGAGTGGACAGTGAGAGAGAGAGACAGAGAGAAAGGTCTTCCTTTGCCGTTGGTTCACCCTCCAATGGCCGCCGCTGCAGCCGGCGCACCGCGCTGATCCTGGCAGGAGCCAGGAGCCAGGTGCTTTTCCTGGTCTCCTATGGGGTGCAGGGCCCAAGCACCTGGGCCATCCTCCACTGCACTCCCTGGCCATAGCAGAGAGCTGGCCTGGAAGAGGGGCAACCGGGACAGAATCCGGCGCCCCAACCGGGACTAGAACCCGGTGTGCCGGCGCCGCAAGGTGGAGGATTAGCCTATTGAGCCACGGCGCCGGCTGACAGAGAGAGATCTTCCATCCACTGAGTCTTTCCCCAAGCAGCTGTAATGAATAGGTTTGGACACAGTCAAAGCTAAAAGCCAGGAACTTCATCTGGGTCTCCAAGATAGTTGGCAGTGAATCAAGTACTTGGGCCATCTTCTGCTGCTTCCCAGGCATATTAGCAGGAGGCTAGAGCAGAAGCATAGCAGTCAGGACTTGAACCACCACTCCAGTATGAGAAGCCTCTGCTGCAAGTGGTAGCTTATCCTACTGTGTCAATCCGTCTCTTAATTTTTAATTATAATTTATTTCAAGAATATGGAAAAATACTGAAAAAAATGTAATAGGCAAGTGTCCTGGATTTCACAAATGCTAACATTAAGTACTACCACCAGATTTTTTTTTTTTTTTTTTTTTTAAATCTGAGAGGCAGAGACCAAAAGAAAGACATCTCCAATCCACTGGTCTACTCCCCACATGTCTACAATGGCCAGGATTGAGCCTATCCAAAGCTAGGAGCCAGAAGGCAATCCAGGAGTCTCACAAGGGTGGCAGGAACCTAACTAATTGAGCCATCACTGCTCATAAATCCACTGAAGAAAGTCATCTTTGTTCCACAATTACAAAATGTTTTCATTTTTAGATTTATCAACACTAATAGAAGGATCAATCCAGTGTTTTCATTTTAGCATTGTTTCTTCCCAATTACCTGGTATACATACTTCCTTTTGTATCTGTCCACTTATTTTATGTACACTAAGTGGTAAGAAATAAATGTTGGTGGCCAAACATTATAAAGCATCAAATACTGCCACACACACTTTTCTCTTTTATCCAAACAATAGGGTCCATGTTCTTGTTACAAAATATTGTGTGACGAAGTCCTTCCTGTTGATCGACTAGAAGAGAACACCACACTTCCTTTTTCATATGCCACAGAAACACACTATTCACTTGCTGATTCCTGAGGTTGGGAGAACCCATCCAATCTATCATCTGAACACTCACACTTGGGGCCGGCACTGTGGTGCAGTGGGTTAAAGCCCTGGCCTAAAGCGCCAGCATCCCATATGGGCGCCGGTTCCAGTCCCAGCTGCTCCTCCTCCAACCCAGCTCTCTGCTATGGCCTGGGAAAGCAGTAGATGGCCCAAGTGCTTGGGCTCATGCACCCACGTGAGAGACCTGGAAGAAGCTCCTGGCTCCAGATGGGATCGGCCAACCCTAGCCATTGCAGCCATTTGGGGAGTGAACCAGTAGACGGAAGATGTCTCTCTTTCTTTGTAACTCTGCTTTTCAAATAAATAAATCTCTAAAAATCTTCAAAACATAAACTAATCACTTCCAACATAACACATAAATACACACAGCCAGTACAAACCAGATCACAGTGTATAAACAGTAACAGCTCTGCATCTTGATCCCCCCCAAAAGATAACAGTGGCCCCTGCATTAGTCATCTGTTTCTGTAACAAAATACCTTAAGCATTCTGAGAAAGGAAATCGGGTCTTAGAGTCTCCCAGGTTTGGAGGTGCCAGTAGGGGCCTCAAGTGGTGACGTCCTTCTCACTGGCAGAGGCCTGAGGTGGCGCAGAGCATCACAGGGCATGAGGCACAGAGTGTCTGTGTCTACCTGGCTTCTTCTCTATCGGCAGTCTCTCTCTGTCCTCATACAGCCACCAGGATTCACTCGTAGTTTAGGCCTTAACGACCCGATCCACTCCTAATCATTCCCCAAAAGACCATCTCTGAACACCATAATTACATATTAGGAATCTGCCATCATTATCCTAAGACTCTGGCAACTAAATTCCCAAGTTCAGAGAGACTAATGTTCAAACCCTAACAGGCCTTCTCTCTTGCACCCATGTGTACATGTACCACACTCTGGACCCCTTGAGATCAATGTATATTCACTGATTAAACCATTTCCCAAGTAACACACTTTTAAGTTACTCCTGTTTTTTCTCTATTGCAGATAACCATAGGTATGACCATCTTGCTCTAAACAACTCATAAAGCCATACTTTATCAGCACAAACTTTTAGATTATACAACAACAAGGGCCCGTGTTGTGGCACAGCGGGTTAAGCCATCGCCAGTCTAGCCTGGCTCTTCTGCTTCCAATTCAGCTCCCCACTAATGTGCCTGGTAACACAGCAGCAGATGGCCCAAGCACCCATGTGGAAGACCCAGATAGAGTGCCAGGTTCCTGGTTTCAGCCTGGACCAGCCTTGACTGTTGCCGCCAATTGGAGTGAACTAGCAGAAAGCAGCTCTCTCTCTCCATCTCTGTCACTTTGTCTTTCAAATAAATAAAAATCTTTAAAAAAAAAAACAAACAAAAAACAAAAAAAAACAACCTCATGTACCCTCCCAACCCAGATTTGCATCTAACACTCCTCCTGGGAACGTGCCGCCCCTGCTCTTCTGCTAGTTCTGGTCTCAGCTGAATTGGCTCTTTCCTGGAGAGACTTCTCGGAACACCTCACCATGACTACAAACTAAGCTGGACATGTCATGTTCTCCTAATCCTGGCTCCTTGGTCATCCTAGTACTCACTGACCTTTTTGATGACAGTAATGCGAATATCATTCCATTAAGCGCCATAGAGGTGAGGACAATTCTGGCTATTCTCTCCTCAGAGCTCCACTGCCCTATGGATAAATGCTGGCTTTATTGGCTATTGTCTAGAGGAGGTGATCAATCCACCACACAACCACATGCTCTACAAATATTCAATGGAAAAACCGACCATTTGTTTAAAACAAAATAACTTCTAATGCTGGCAGGCTGTTCTATGCCCTTCAGGCAGGAGTCTAAAATGGTCTCACCTTCTAAGGAGGAACATGGACATACATGTCACCATGGACACCACAGATAATCCCATGCACAGGCCTTGCCTGAATAATTCCACTTGGAGGACTGCGGCTCACAGAAATAATCACAGACATATACACAGATTCTAATACAAAATTTTTTCCTTACCCATTTTATAGCAGGGAAAACAGCAAACAGCCTAAATAAGCCCCTGTTGAAAAAGTAAGCTGGTTCACTGCAGGAACTTTGCAGCTATTTAAAAAGGCATATTGAACTTGAGTCCTCTGAGGAATCATGATTTACCATATTCATAATACCAGAAGAAAAGCTAACCGAGTATCATCCCAGTTTTATAAAATAAAAAGTTACTTCAAAAAAATTTCATGGATGGGGGCATCTGGCATAGTGGTTAAGATGTAGCTTAGGGGGGCCGGTGCTGTGTGCAGTGGGTTAACGCCCTGGCCTGAAGCGCCGGCATTCCATATGGGCGCCGGTTCGAGACCTGGCTACTCCACTTCCTGTCCAGCTCTCTGCTGTGGCCCAGGAAAGCAGTAGAAGATGGCCCAACTCCTTGGGCCCCTGCATCCATGTGGAGACCAGGAAGAAGCTCCTGGCTTCGGATCAGCACAGCTCTGCGGCCATCTGGGGAGTGAACCATTGGATGGAAAACCTCTCTCTCTCTCTGCCTCTCCTCTCTCTTTCAAAAAAAAAAAAAAAAAAAAAAAGATGTAGCTTAGGATACCTGCATCCTATATCAGAGTGCCTGAGTCCAAGTACCAGCTTCACTTCCAATTCTACCTGCCTGCTAATGCACACCCTGGGAGGCAACAATGATGGCCTGAGTGCTTGAGCCCCTGCCATGCAGTGAAAGGCAGAGTTACAGACAGGCAGAGGCGGGGGGCAGGGGGTCCTTCCATCCACTGGTTCACTCCCCAGATGGCTGCAACAGCCAGAAGCCAGGAGACAGGAGCTTCTTCTGGGTCTCCCACACAGGTACAGGGGCCCAAGCACTTGGGCCATCTTCTACTGCTTTCCCAGGCCATAGCAGAGAGCTGGATCGGAAGTGGAGCAGCCGGGACTCGAATCGGCGCCCATATGGGATGATGGCACTGCAGATGCCGGCTTTACCTGCTAAGCCACAGTGCTGGCCCCCAGATTGAGTTCTTGACTCCTAGCTTCAGTCTAGCACAGCCCTGGGTGTTGTGGGCATTTGAGGAGTGAACCAGCAGACTGGAGATCTCCTTTTATCTAATTAAAATGTTTTAAATGTCTCTCCTTCCTCTCTGCCACCTACCTACCAGAATGCCTGGTAAAATGAAGGGGAAGCACACTCATGCAATATATTACGTTAAAGAAGCCTCATTCTATGAAATGAGCCTTTGTTTATGAAGCACTGGTTAAGGCCAGTCTTGGAGCCATTTCTGAAAGGCTCTGTCTCTACTTCTAACTAAAAGAGCCAAAACAGGGCCAAAGGGGAAGGAAGTTGAACAGCACAAGTAGATTCCTCCATGACTCCCAGCACAACTCCTATGGACTTCAGATGACACAATGAAAGCAAAGCCCGGAGTGTGTCTGCTACAGCTACTACCCTCAGGACTGGGCCACCAAGGCAGCTCTAGTGAGCAACTCTCTATCAGGCCAGAGACACCGAAAGGCCCTTTTCCTCTGCAGTGTGCTGTGATTACTCCCACAGAAGACCAGAGGGGGACGGGGAAGCACTAGTAACACTTGTATCTGTGGTCCCCAAACACTGATCCTACTTTAGAATTACTCCAGGAAGACAGTAACAAAAACAAACTAGGCAGACGCCAGATTGCTGAGTTTTACTTGAGACCTACTGCATGAAAATCCTGTAGCTTAGGAATTTGTTTTAAAACTCGGCAACTCCGACAGACAACTCACATACCAGTGTCTAGCAACTACTGGCTAGAAAAAAACTGAGAAATACTTCCTCCAAATGACTCCAGTTAGATTAGCATCAAAGCCAAGTAAAGAAAAAAAAAAAAAAAAAAGAAGACGACGACCCCCAGAATAACTCTTGTTATATCACCTTCCGGTGTTTTAGCAAATCTCGCCACTCGGAAGCTCATCCTGTGAACTTCACTAAACTTTTCCCTTTTATTTGGGGGAGATGGCACTGTGGTGCAGCAGGTTAAGCTGCTGCCTACACCACCAGCCATACTAAATGAGCATCAGTTCAAGTCCTGGCTGCCCTACTTCCAACCCAACTCCCTGCTAATGCACCTGGGGAAGCAGCAGCAGATGGCCCAAGTATTTGGTTCCTGCCACCCATGTGGGAGACCCAGATGGAGCTCCTGGCTCCTGGCTTTGGCCTAGTCCAGTCCTGGCCATTGCAGCCATGAGTGGAGTGAACAGTGGATGGAAGATCTGTCTCTCCCTCTCTCTGTAATTCTCTTTCAAATAAACCAATCAATCTTAAAAACAAACCAAAAAATGTTTATTTGGTCCTCAATGGACCTTGGAAATAGATCATCTCTATTGACTATGTGATTACACTGGAAAATGGGACACAGCATAACAAAAAAAGGGACAAGACACTCCTTATGTCCAGTCATGAAGCCAGAGTGGCAACTGGACTCAAAGGACCTCAGCAAGCCCCTGCCTGGGTCCACTCAACTCCATATGGCCCCCTCACTCACTTATCATGAGGTTCTGCACATGATCTACTTGTTCTTTGTAAACTGATCTCCTGGGGAGGAAAAGTCAAAGGCTACCCAGCGATATTTTCAAGTAATATGTCCTATAGGGATTAACATGAAATCATAATGTTTTTCTATGTGTGAGTTTCTTCTGACCTTTGGTAACTAGATTTGTGATGACTTCATACTGCCAGAAATATTTACTAATGCTTGGACCCCTCAGTATCATGCAGTCAGATTTCTTAACAATTATGTTCCTATTTAATCATAACAAGTTAAAATCGTTTTTTCTTATGTTAGTTTTAAAACATGAACCCACATTCTTTAACATGTTTCTCATCCAAAAGTGGGGGTTTTCGAAAAAGGTGGATATGGTACTAAAAGTCACTGGACTGTACACATAAAATGGTGAATTTAGTATTTACTATTATGATCTTTTTTAAAGGTTTGTTTATTTATATGAAAGGCAGAGTTAGAGAGAAGGGAAGAGACAGAGATCTTCCATCTGCTGGTTCACTCCCCAAATACCCCAACAACCAGAGCTGAGCTGATCCAGAGCCAGGAGCTACTTCTGGGTGCAGGGGCCCAAGCCCTTGGGCTGTCTTCCACTGCCTTCCCAGGCCATATTTGATAAGAATTTTGCCTCAATGGAAAAAGTTCAAGAGTGGGGATTTTATCTCTCCTTCTTTTGAACCATGGCCATGGGCCTGCGTGACCTACAGAGTATAGCAGAAGTGATAATGTGATTTCTGGGCCCAAGCCTTAGGGAACAGACAGCTGCTTCCCCCTGCTATTGTGTAGGGTGCCCACTCTCAGAACCCAGCATGTAAGTGAGGAAGTGTGCAGATCCACCAACACAGGAACGAAGGCCACCAGGCCAGAGCCCCAGCTCAGCTCCCCGCTGACAGCCAGCACTCAGCAGCCATGTGAGTGAGCCATCTTGAAAGTGGATCCTAAGCCGGCGCCGCGGCTCACTAGGCTAATCCTCCGCCTTGCGGCGCCGGCACACCGGTTCTAGTCCCGGTCGGGGCGCCGGATTCTGTCCTGGTTGCCCCTCTTCCAGGCCAGCTCTCTGCTGTGGCCAGGGAGTGCAGTGGAGGATGTCCCAAGTGCTTGGGCCCTGCACCCCATGGGAGACCAGGAGAAGCTCCTGGCTCCTGGCTTTGGATCAGCGCGGTGCACCAGCTGCAGCGCGCTGGCTGCGGCGGCCATTGGAGGGTGAACCAATGGCAAAAGGAAGACCTTTCTCTCTCTCACTGTCCACTCTGCCTGTCAAAAAAAAAAAAAAAAAAAAAGGAAAGTGGATCCTGCACTGCACTCTAGAGCCACCTCAGCCAAAGCTATATGTGGCAAAGACAAGCTACCCGTGCCAAGCTCTGCCTAAGCTGCAGATTCATGAGCGAAGTAAACGCCTGGCAATGCTGAAGCCATCACTAGTCTGGGAGGGTTTGCTATGCAGCAGTGACAGGCACTTCTATGTAATACAGCTTCACAGCACTCTCTGAGCTGGGGCCACTGGTCACCGCAGACTCTGACGAGCACGATCCTAAGCACTGAAGAATGCTTCGTGCACGTCCTTCACAAAGCAACTGAATCACAACTTCCAACATGCGCACGCCACATGACGTCACTCAAAACCATCCCAGAGTGGAAAGGGCAGCCTGAGATTGTCTTGCTGAGAAATTGTAAATAGAGGGAAAAAAGTTGGGGGCAGGGAGAGTAGTCCAAGAAAAGTTACAAGGCACAAAATCTTGTAGACTATCAAATAATAAAAGTTAGGGCGAGTTGTAGATGCATCTTCTTGGAAAAAGTAATTTTAGGCGATGTCTTTCATACCTCTGCTGCTCTGCCCAAAGTGTTCAAGGAGCCTCAACCCTGCCCTCCTTACCTCCAGCCTCTCGGGCGGCGGCTCATTCTGCAGGATCCTCAAAGCTTTAGCAGCAGCATCGTGTTTCGCAGCCTGTCTCGTCTTTCCTTTGCCATTAAACTGCTGTCCTCCCACAGAAAGTTCAACTTGATAAAGCAGAGGTGGTACTGGAAATGGGTAAAAGTACCTAAAAATAAAAGGGGGTCAGGAAAATTACGGTCTCTGGTAAGTCATCCATACATGCTCTGGCAACTCCAAGTATCTCCTTCACCATTAATCCTAATCACATTAACATCTGCTTGCTAATAATGACTTCTCAATAATACATCAAGAGACTGTATAAAAATCTGAACTGGATTATACACAGATATTATGTGGCAATTTGAATTTATGTTCCATAAGACATATGATTTTATACATTAAATGAGTTGAATTTATAATACTAATCTGTTCTGACAAAATCTAAAATGGATTAGGCTTTGATTGAGACAGAAACTTAACTGGCTCTTCTTTCAGAAACTTTAGATTTGCACTTAGAAGTCTCCACAGTAGGATGGGAATTTTAAAGCAAGAAGTCTTTCAGAAAGGATACTCACTTCAGGAAATCCCAACATCTACACACTAGAAAAGCCCAGATTTTTATACATCAGAGCTCATAGTTTTAAAACGGCTTTGCCTGCCCACCTCCCTTGCTTCAAGAAGGGTAGCAAGATAAACATTTCCATTCTGATCATCAATCTTTCCACTACGTCTTATTATCACCAAGCAGGTTTCCAATGCATAACATTACAGGATTCAATTAATATTTTATTACACCAAGGTTATCTATAAAACACAGTTCAAAAGCCAAAAAAGTGGGCTTATTAACAGTTTAAGCTGCCACCTACAACACTGGCATCCCATATGGGCAACAGTTTGAGTCCCAACTGCTCCATTTCTGATCCAACTCCCTGTAAATGCGCCTGGGAAAGCAGTGGAAGACGGCTGAATTCCTTGGGCCCCTGCACCCATGTGGGAGACCTGGAAGAAACTCCTGTCTCCTAGCTTTGGCCTGGCCCATTCTCAGCCATCACAGCCATTTGAGGAGTGAACCAAGAGTTAGAAGATCTCTTTCCCTCTCCCTCTGTAATTCTGCTTTTCAAATAAAAAACTAAATCTTTCTTTAAAAAATGTACCCAATAGAAACTGGCACTGTGGCATAGTAGGTTAAGCATCCACCTGTGGTGCCAGTTCGAGTCCTGACTGCTCCACTTCGATCTAGCTCCCAGCTAACGCCTGGGAAAGCAGTGGAAGATGGCCCAAATGCTCAGACCCCTGGAACCATGTAGGAGACCCAGAAGAAGTTCCTCGCTCCTGGCTTTAGATAGGCCCAGCTCTGGCCCTTGTGGCCATTTGGGGAGTGAACCAGCAGATGAAAGACCTGCCTCTCTCTGTCACTCCCTCTATCTGTAATTCTGTCTCTCAAATAGATCTTTTCTAAAAAAATGTAACCAATAACCAATCATCTGAAAACCTACAAATGCTGAGAATAATGGTATTACAGGATCATCTTCAAATATGATTCAGTTGCTCAAAGCAGTTACATGGCTTGGGGAACACAAGCCACACTGCAAGTGAGGAATACGTACAGGTCCATTCCAAAAATAATATTAAAAAAAGCACCAAGACACAGTTCCAAAGGCACAAGCACAATTAAAACTGACTTCAACACTTGGGGGGCCAAAAGACCAAATCATTACTCACTCCACAATCTAGAGATGGTATCCTATGTAAAGGACTGGAAGATTTTCTTCTGTATTTTTCAAAAGATCTCAAATATATACATACCTTGGGGGATAAGCACCTCCTCTCATGTTGTAGTTGTAGGTGGACTGCATCCGAGAGTAAGGGTCAACAGGCTTATACATTGGCTTTATTCCAAGTTTCATGCACAGGGCATTTAGCTCTACAGTAGGGGTTATGCTTTCTGCAACACAGAACCAACACAAAGCATTGGATTTTTCTGGATATGGGAATGGCAATATAATCAACAAGAGTAGCATGCTGTCTACGAACTAGATTCATGATGTGTTACATAAAAGGGCTTCAATGTCGGGCTTCAGGTCAGGAAACTTAAGAATAATCTGCTATGACCTCTCAGTATTAATACACAATCAATACCACAAAACACAGTAAGGGCTACGAGAGAGAACTTAACCCAAGACAGTATCAGTGAATGCCACCACCTACAGTACCAGCATCCCATATGGGTGCCGGTTCCAGACCTGGCTGCTCCACTTCCAATCCAGCTCTCTGCTATGGCTAGCACCAGAAGATGGCCCAAGTCTTTGGGCCCCTGTATCTGCGTGGGAGACATGGAAGGAGCTCTTGGCTCCTGGCTCCAGATCTGCCCGGCTCTGGCTGTTACAGCCATCTGGGGAGTGACCTTTCTCTCTCTGCCTCTGCCTCTCTGTAACTCTGCTTTTCCAATAAATAAATAAATCTCTTTAAAAAAAAAATTTATGTTATGGGTCTGGCGCTGTAGTGTAGCAAGTAAAGCCACCATTTGTACTGCTAGCATCCCATATGGGTGCCAGTTACAGTCCCAACGGCTCCACTTCTGATCCAGCTCCCTGCTAATGGGCCTGGGGAAGCAATGGAAGATGGCCAAAGAGCTACATGGGAGACCCAGAAGAAGCTCCTGGCTTCAGATCAACCCACATCTGGCTGTTGTGGCCATTTAAGGAGTGAACCAATGGGACGGAAGATCTCTCTCTCCATCTCTATCTCGCCCTCTAACTCTACCTTAAATAATCTATAAAAAAATTTATTCTGTTACAGTACACATCAAATTCCATGATTAAAAATTTCACAGCTGTCCAAATTATTTTATTGTGGGAATAATCAACATAACTTCGGTTGTTAAAGCCTTACTCATTACTGAAGTTTGTACACACCATCTATTGAACACACATTTATTGAATATTATGCAGATGCAAAGCACCGTGCTAAGCTTGCACAATGTTGTCGCTGGGGACAGCACTGTGGCACAGCAGGTTAAGCCACTGCCTGCACTATGGCATCACTTACAAGCACTGGTTCAAGTTGTGGCTGCTCCACTTCTGACCTTCCTGCTAGCATGCCTGGGAAAGCAAAGAGGGCCAAAATGCCTTCCACCCATGTGGGTGACACAGATGGGAGTTCCAAGCTCCTGGCTTCAGCCTGGCCCAGCCCCAGTCATTGTAGCTATTTGGGGAGTGAACCAGAGGATGGAAAAATCAATCTTATGGCTGGCGCTGTGGCATAGCAGGTAAAGCTGCCACCTGCAGTGCCAGCATCCCGAATAAGCATCAGTTCGAGTCCCAAATGCCCCACTTCCAATCCAGTTCTCTGCTATGGCCTGGGAAAACAGTAAAAGATGGCCCAAGTCTTGGGCCCCTGCAACCTAGTGGAAGACCTGGAAGAAGCTCCTGGCTCCAGATCGGCTCAGCTCTGGCTATTGCAGCCATCTGGGGAGTAAACCAGCGGATGGAAGATCGATCTCTCTCTCTCTCTCTCTCTCTCTCTCTCTCTCTCTCTTTCTGCCTCTCTCTCTTTCTGCCTCTCTGTAACTCTGCTTTTCAAACAAAGTAAGTAAATCTTTGTTTGCTTATTTTTTAAAGGAAAGGCACTGTGCTAAGTTTGTCCTGACCTAGAGCTCAAGAACACAAAACATGGCCAAGGAACTACAACACACTGCGATAGATGCCATAGGAAGGGAGTAAGATTTCTGAGCAGTGGCAAGTAAATACTATCCAGGAAAGTCAGAGAGGCCCAGGAAAGAGTCAGATATTTCCATTCTTAACATTTATAATGAAACCTAACTTGTGATAATACTTGTTAGGAAAATGAGTTCTACTTTCACATACAACAGGAACAAATATACCTTGAGTTATCTCAAAATATATAACTTCAGAAAACAATCATGGCAGGCGCCGCGGCTCACTAGGCTAATCCTCCACCTAGCAGCACCAGCACACCAGGTTCTAGTCCAGGTCGGGGCGCCGGATTCTTTCCTAGTTGCCCCTCTTCCAGGCCAGCTCTCTGCTGTGGCCCGGGAAGGCAGTGGAGGATGGCCCAAGTGCTTGGGCCCTGCACCCCATGGGAGACCAGGAGAAGCACCTGGCTCCTGCCTTCGGATCAGTGTGGTGCACCGGCCCCAGCGGCACCAGCTGTGGTGGCCATTGGAGGGTGAACCAATGGCAAAAGGAAGACCTTTCTCTTTCTTTCTCTCTCTCTATCCACTCTGGCTGTAAAAAAAAAAAAAATAAATAAATCATACACACTACTCATTTTCCATTTTTTCTCAACAAATTCATAAACTTTTACAAACCACATAGTAAGAAAACCAGGAGCAGGTACTGAGTCTAGTGGTGAAGATGCCCACACTCTATCCCTGTGGTTCCAGCCAGCTCTGGCTTCTGACTACCATCCTGCTAATGAAGACCTTGGGAGGAAGTGGCGATAGTTCAAGCAACTGGGTTCCTGCTACCCAACACAGGTGATCTGAAATGAATTCCTGGCTCCAGCCTGGCTTCAGCCTGGCCCAGCCCCAGCCATTATGGACATTCAGGGAATAAACCAGCTGGAAGATCTCTTTTCTCTTTCTCTTTGCCTTTCAAATAAATAATTTTTGAAGATTTATTATTTGTTTGAGAGGCAGAGAGAGAGAGAGGGAGGGCGAGACAAAGAGGGAGATCTTGTATCTGTTGGTTGACTCCCCAAATGGTCGCAACAGCTAGGAATGGACCAGACTAAAGCCAGGAGGCAGGAACTTCTACAGGTCTACCACCTGGGTACAGGGACCCAAGCATTTGGGCCATCTTCTGCTGCCTTCCCAGGCACATTAGCAGGGAGCTGGATCAGATGTAGACCAGCCAGGAGTGAACCAATAGAAAGAAGCCCTTTCTCTCTGTCTCTTTGTAACTCTACTTCTCAAATAAAAATCGTTTAAAAAAAATGTAAGACGACCAACTTGGACCCATAGGATTTATCTGCAAAATAATTTGAAGAAAGATATCACACACAAAAAAATAGTCGAACAAGAGTACGACTGAGATCTTCCTGATTCGCTCACCTACCAGGGCTGGCGTGACTACATGTATATAAGGGACTCTGCTAAGACAATATTACCACACTAACTTGCCTTGATCCTAAATAAAATATATACTCCTGATAATCTGTCTAACCTTATGGGGGAAGCACTTATCAGGCTTTTCTGAAATCTTGAAGTCATCTGATGAGTACCCTCTCCCTTCCCAGTGCCGTCATCTCTCCATATTATCAGCAGTCACAGGATCACTGATTAGGATCACTGCTTTAAGAGTGAGGTTAGAGAGTCCTGAATGTCAAGCATTTGCCATTGGTAGTGTTAAGGTGTGTGACTTCAAAAATCAGCTAGTTGAGAAATCATTCCTACCTAAATGGGTATCTCCAGACACACTCAGTCTATGGATTACTTCCTTCACTACAGAAAGGGTGGCCTATGGGTCTAGGAAATTTTGTTCCTTCCAAAGATTCGTCTGCTGCCGTGTGTTGTGTTTTTGGTTTTGTTTTTTTTCGTACTAGCTCCTTCAGATTCCCAGTGCTGGTCTCCATGCGTCAACTGTAAACACCTACAAATGCCGGTGAGCTCTCACTCAGGTCATGAAACCTAGTTTGTTATCTACATAAGACCTTGAACATTTACGATGTTCATAGCTTAAAATATCTGATCATCATCCCTTCCTCAATGCTTTTCTTGTTATTATAAATGGAAAAAGCCTTTATTTACAGACACAGGGTACTTTAAAAACTTTGGAAAACTGAATTAAAAGATAAAATTTTGGCCGGCGCCGCGGCTCACTAGGCTAATCCTCCACCTTGCGGCGCCGACACACCGGGTTCTAGTCCCAGTCGGGGCACCAGATTCTGTCCCGGTTGCCCCTCTTCCAGGCCAGCTCTCTGCTGTGGCCCGGGAGTGCAGTGGAGGATGGCCCAAGTGCTTGGGCCCTGTACCCCATGGAAGACCAGGAGAAGTACCTGGCTCCTGCTATCGGATCAGCGCGGTGCGCCAGCCGCAGCGCGCAGGTCGCGGCGGCCATTGGAGGGTAAACCAATGGCAAAGGAAGACCTTTCTCTCTCTCTCACTGTCCACTCTGTCCAAAAAAAAAAAAAAAAAAAAAATTGATACAAAAAATCTTGAAACTGATGCATGTTTTTTTTTTAGAATAAGCACTTTCCGTAAACTTTTGAAGAAAACACCCCACCCCACCCCCCCAGTTCGTGTATTCAGATATTGACTAAGGGGGCTTGCAGTGTGGTGCAGTGCAACAGGTTATGCCGTGTTGCCGCGTCTGCAATGCTGGCACCCCACATGGGCACCAGTTTGAAGTCCAGCTGCTCCACTTCCAATCCAGCTCCCTGCCAATGATCATTTCCCTGCCTGGGAAAGCAGCAGCAGATGGTCCATATCCTTGGCTCTTGCAAACATGTGGGAGACCTGGATGCAGTTTCGGACTCCTGGCTTCAGCCTGGACCAGCCTCGGCTGTTGTGGCCATTCAGGGAGTGAACTGCAGAGAGAAGATCTCTCTCTCTCCTCCGTCTCTCCCTCTCTTAGTGACTCTTTCAAATAAATAAATAAATCTTTAAAAAACAAACAAAAAAATCTAAGTATATAACTATGACTAGCAAAGCGTAGCACTTTCCATATGCAAAACTTAGGTTTTGAAAGTTGGGCTACGTACATAGACTTAAAAATGTTTTCTTGTAAAATATCTAACTTTTTTTTTTTTGGACAGGCAGAGTGTACAGTGAGAGAGAGACAGGTCTTCCTTTTGCCGTTGGTTCACCCTCTAATGGCCGCCGCGGCCAGCACGCTGCGGCCTGCGCACCGCACTGATCCGATGGCAGGAGCCAGGTGCTTCTCCTGGTCTCCCATGGGGTGCAGGGCCCAAGCACTTGGGCCATCCTCCACTGCACTCCCAAGCCACAGCAGAGAGCTGGCCTGGAACAGGGGCAACCGGGACAGAATCTGGCGCCCCGACCGGGACTAGAACCTGATGTGCCGGCGCCGCAAGGCGGAGGATTAGCCTAGTGAGCCACAGCGCCGGCCCTAACTCTATAATTGTATGACAGATATTCAGGGGCCAGCACCGTGGCTCACTTGGTTAATCCTCCACCTGCGGCGCCGGCATCCCATATAGGCACTGGTTTCTAGTCCTGGTTGCTCCTCTTCTAGTCCAGCTCTCTGCTATGGCCCGGGAAGGCAGTGGAGGATGGCCCAAGTGCTTGGGCTCCTGCACCCGCATGGGAGACCAGAAGAAGCACCTGGCTCCTGGCTTCAGACTGGCGTAGTTCCGGCTGTAGCGGCCATTTGGGCAGTGAACCAACGGAAGGAAGAGCTTTCTCTGTCTCTCTCTCACTAACTCTGTCAAAAAAAAAAATATATATATTCAGACAGACTGAATTCCAATTATTTCTCACAGAAGAAAGTCTGCAAACTTCATTGGGACACACAGTAGTCTATCATGCAAATTATGACAATGTTTATTCAGATGCTATGTCTGTGGATTCTTGTCTGAAAACACAACCTCCATTAGGACAAAAACGAACAAATTTCAAAATGTCGACCAGGTTCTAAAATGCTACCTCTGTTTTCCTAAGGGTACTATTCAGACACTGCCTCCAATACGTCAGGCACCTAATACATCAGAATACATGCTGAGGATAGCAAGTCTCTTTCCTCCTTTCTAAGGATTAAGTTCTTATCTCCATTCTCAAAACCAGTTTATCAGGGCCAGTGTTGTGATGCAGCAGGTTAAGCAGCAGCCTGCAATGCACGCATTCCATGTGAGTGCTGGTTCAAGTCCAGGCTGCTCCACTTTCAACCCAGTCTCCTGCTAATGCGCCTGGGAAAGCAGCAGCAGATGATCCAAGTGTTTGGGACCCTGCCACCCACGTGGAGACACAGATGGAGTTCCAGGCTCCTGTTATTGAAGCTATTTAGGGAATGAACCCACAGATGGAAGCTCACTTGCATTCTGAGTGAATAAACAAAGAAACAAAATAAATTTTTAAAAATATACAAAAAAGAGCCAGCATCGTGGCTTGGCAAGTTAAACCACTGTCTGGGATGCCAGCATCCCACAGAAGCATCAATTCATACACCAGCGGCTCTACTACCAAATCAGCTCCTTGCTATGAGCCTGGGAGGGCAGTGGAAGATGGCCCAAGAGCTTGGGCCCCTGCACCCACATGCAAGACCCAGATGAAGTTCCTGGTATCAATCATGGTCCAGCCCTAGCTGCTGTGGCCACTGGGGGAGTGAACCAGTAGATGGAAGATCTGTTTCTCCCCTTCTCTCTGTAGCTCTTTCAATGAGTGAATAAATCTTTCATTAATCAATAAAAAACAGGTTATGTCAGTCCCATCAATATTGAGTTAACACTGTCAAAAAACCGCAAGCCATCAATGAGTGATTCTTCAACTTTAGGTTGAATCTGAAAAATCACCTGGTAAGGTACAGAAAGCAGCTCAGGTCCTCCCCCAAGGGTTCTGACTGACAAGCATGAGGTGGGCCAAGCGTGTATATTTGTAACAAACTCTTCAGTGTTTAATAACTCCAAAGTTTTGAGTTCACTACTTGGAAACTTCACTAATCAATTGGGAGTTAATTTCCTGATTTTATTCCTTATTTTAAAGATGTGTTTAATTTGAAAGAGTTACAGAGAGAGAGGAAAGGCAGAGAGAGAGAGAAAGGTCTTCCATTCGCTGGTTCACTCCTCAATTGGCCGCAATGGCTGGAGCTGCACCGATCCAAAGCCAGGAGCCAGGAGCTTCTTCTGAGTCTTCCATGTGGGTGCAGGGGCCCAAGGGCTTGGGCCATCTTCTACTGTTTTCCCAGGTCACATCAGAGAGCTGCATTGTAATTGGAGCAGCTGGGTCTCCAACCAGCGCCCATATGGCATGCCAGCGCTTCAGGCCAGGTGTTAACCTGCTGAGCTGCAGTGCCTGCCCCTAGTTTCCCCATTTTATTTATCACTAGATAACTACTTCATTTCACTTTTAAATACTTTCCAAGGGAAACACTGGTTTGGGTAGAGTAAGGTCATTTATATCTGATGCCCAAAGTGCTGGGAGCAACTTGCTTTTAGAGTCGATTTTTCTTGTAGATCTTAACTTCAGGATTTTCCCAGAGCACAGTTTCCACTAAAGGTTTCTCTAAACAAAATTTAGAGAATCCCTCATGCCCCTTGAAACACTAGCAATCACCTGCATTGTGTTCTCTGCAATTCACAAGGCTACTCAAATATTTAAATACCAATGGCATGAACCCAAAACCCTGACTGGCCTGAGAAGTCAAATGGCAGAGACTCACAATACAGTACAATTCTTGCATCATTGTGGTGATGTTTCATGGAAACACATTGAGAAAGAAGATACTAAAAGAACGGGGCGGGCTGGCACTGTGGCTCAATAGGCTAATCCTCCGCCTTGCGGCGCCCACACACCGGGTTCTAGCCCTGGTCAGGGCGCCGGATTCTGTCCCGGTTGCCCCTCTTCCAGGCCAGCTCTCTGCTATGGCCTGGGAGTGCAGTGGAGGATGGCCCAAGTGCTTGGGCCCTGCACCCACATGGGAGACCAGGGAGAAGCACGATGTGCCGGCCACAGCATGCCGGCCGCGGCAGCCACTGGAGGGTGACCCAATGGCAAAAAGAAGACCTTTCTCTCTGTCTCTCTCTCACTGTCCACTTTGCCTGTCCAAAAAAAAAAAAAAAAAACTATAAAAAAATAAATAAAAGAACGGGGCTTTCACCATCTGGCACTATTGCCACTGTCATATATTCTTTGTAGATGGTTGGTAACAAGGCTAGAATCCTGATTTTGACACAATCAGAAATACACCAGACCTTTTATTTTTTTTAATATAATCTAGCAGTCACCAGAAGAACTTTGTGCGTTAATATATATGTATCTGTGTTTACATGTGTATATTTTCTTTGCAACTATAAACGGCCAAAGTATCTAAAATAGAAAATCCATGTTCCCAAAAATACTAAACACAGTTAAAGGGAACCCCAAAGTTAAGATTGGGGAGGGCTCTTGTAAAGGAAATACAACAGTTATTAAAATAACTAATTGCCTTCCAAATAAACATTTCAAATATAGTTGCATTTTCCAATTAGCATTACAAGCGGGAAATTTCTTTCTTAAGTGTATATCCACTTAATAATTAGGGCTACTACTTCTCAAGCATTTACTAAGTGCCAGTCACTGTGCTTCACTTTTCAACAAATTCTTGCAGTAGACTTAGTCACAGGTATAATCATCCCTATCTTACAGATAAGGAAACTGAGATTCACAAAAATAGTAGTTACTTGCCCTACATCACCCAGCTAGCTAGTAAGAATCTAGGATTCAGGGGGCTGGCACTGTGGCATGGTGGGTAAAGCCATTACCTATGGTGCTGGCATCCCAAATGGGTGCCGGTTGGAATCTCAGCTGCTCCACTTCCAATTCAGCTCCCTGCTGATGCCACTGGGAAAGCAGCAGAAAATGGCCCAAGTGCTTGGCCCCTGCACTGACATGGGAGACCCAGACGAAGCTCCTGGCTCCTGGCTTTGGATCAGCCCAGCTCCAGCTGTTGCAGTCATTCAAGAAGTAAAGCAGCCAGTGGAAAATCTCTCTCCCTCTCTACCTCCTGACCCTTTCTCTCTGTAACTCTGCCTTTCAAATAAGTAAATAAATTTTTAAAATAAAAAAAAAAAAAGAAAATCTGGGATTCAAACTTAGATCTGTATAAATCCAAAGGTACCTTAGCTGACCATGGTATGTTATATGCCTGTTTATGACTGCATTGGACATCAATTTTAGTCAAGTGAAAAGAGAATACTGACTTAACTCAAGGTGAGAGGTCTGCACCTAATGAAAAAAAAACAAGGCATAGTGAGGCAAGTACCTCATCCTTAGTATATTATCTTTGTGCAAGTCTCAGATCACAAACAAGGGCCCACTCCTAACTCTCACAGTTATCCTTTTTGTTTCTTTTAAAAATATCTTCATTTATTTACTTACATTTCTTTGAAAAGCAGACACAGATACACACAGAGAATCCTTGCATCGCTGATTCACTCCACTGAATGGCTGCAACAGCCAGGGCTGGATCAGGCTAAAGCCAGGAGCCAGGAACTCAGTCTGGGTCTCTCATGTAGGTAGCAGGGGCCCAAGTACATGAGCCATTTTTCTATTGCCTCCCAGGAACATTAGCAGGAAGCCAGATGGGAAGTGGAGCGACCAGGACTCCAACTAGATGCTCCAATACGGGATACCTACATGGCAGGTGATGGCTTGATCCAATGCACCAAATCCCACCCCCCGACACTCCTTCTGACCCAGGACCCTGGCACTGAGCCTGTCACTCACTCATGTCTGTGATTCCTGCCACAAACCAGCCTCCAACTACCCCATCTGCCTGTGGTTCATTCTCCCCACCCTCAACCCTAGGTCTCATGCCCCCTTCCCCATCCCCAGCTTAAACATCTCCAGGGGCCATCCATGCCCTTCCTTTCGCCTGACCTGAGTGAAAGGCAGCTCTCCTGCATCACCAGGCAGACCATGCCCCTGCTCCTTGACCCTGCTGCGCCCCCCAACCCCCAACCCCAGGCGTGTCCTCCACTCTGTCCCAAAAAGCCTAGGCCCACTTGTCCTAGTTTGGTGCCACCCTTTCCCCACAACCCACACTGACGCTTGCTGGGCCGTCCGCTATTGGTAAATCTGCAAGAAGGCTTGTGGGGCACCAGACTCTTCCACAGAACTTGCCCCAAACATGCCTCGCACATGCCTGCCCTAGCGCGACTGCCTCTCCCCGGGGCCTGAACCTGAGCCTCCATCTCTCCAGCCTGGCCCGCGTCCATCCTCCTTCCCAGACTCCCCACACTCGGTCGTCCAGCTCTGGTGCCCTCAGCAGCCCCCAGGTGGCGTTCCAGATGCACAGAGCTGCTGACATGCAGCATCCTCCTAATCCACAGGCTTTCCTTCCACTCTCAGGGAAACAAACTGCCCAGCGCACACAGTGACCAGGAGCTTGGCCAGGTTCAACTCCAAGGCCGTCTCCTCCAGGCAGCCTTCCTCTCCTACCCCCCACCCCCTGTAAAGCGCCCCCTCTCCCCTGGTCCCTCACTGCCGCACACTCCAACATGGAGCCAGCCAGCGGCTAGACAGGGACAGGCGGTATGACCAAATGAATGGATGGACCAAGTGATTGATGGGAAGTGGTCTGGACTCAGGACAGAGAGAGCGAGTGAGCAAGCAAGAGGTGGAGCCTGGATGGATCCCCACTCCACAGTGAGCTCTTACACTACAGCACAGGAGGGGAAGTCAGATAAGCAATTAAGTTCCAAGACCTGCATCACCACAGATCCCAACAAGTTTCCAAGACTGAGCTCTAAATAACAATGAACAAAAATTAAACTGACAGCTGCTAATCCTTCATTCTCTAAGACAAAACAGTGACACAGATCATCGAAATCAGAGGAATCCCAAGCATTCACTTGGAGACTCATCTGTACCTTGCACTTCCCAACCTTTTACCTGCATTGCTACCAAGTGGAACAACTGATTTCCCACCACCTCCTCTCACTTCTCAGTCTAAGGTCCGCATGCAAACAAGCAGAAGAGTAGCCTGGAGTCTGCAAGTTCTTGGGAAACCAATCAGAGTTCTTGGGAGTTATTCATATTCAGAACCCTAAGCAAATATGTGCTATTTGGAGTTTTAAAAGGCTCCAAAGAAAAGTCTATCTTTTCCTTGACCTATTCTGCAAGGAGGAAAAACAACAACTTTCCAAAAATCTGTACTTTTGCATCTCTTTCAGAGAATCTCAACAGGTTTAAAGTATGTATTTTTAATTACAGTATCACTTTCAACACATAAAAAGCCAGAAAATATTCCTGGATGGGTTATAAGTGTGCAAGCAAGGGCTGCCCATGTGGCACAGTGGGTTAAGCTGTCACTGAGACACCAGCATCTCATACTGGACTGCTAGCTAGAGTCCCAGCTGCTCCGCTTCCAACCCAACCTCCGACTCATGTGCCTGGGAAGGCAGAGGATGATCCAAGGACACGAGTCCCCGCCACTCATGTGTAAGCCTGGGATGATGTTCCTGGCTCCCAACTTTTCTTACTCCATTACTCTTTCAAATAAATAAATCTTTTAAAAAAATTTTATAAAAAGGTCAAACAAATAAATGCACAAGCAGCATGAACAATATTTACCTTACAGTGAGCTAGACCTTGCCCATACAGAAGCTTACACTCAAGTTGAACCTTGTTGAAATGGGCTAACTTATTCACAAGGCACACTGCGGGTTGCCATGTTAGAAGGAACTGAAAAATAATGTAAGAGCATTGAGGTCAACTAGCAGTAGTTAAGACTGCTACGACTCCCAGGAAAATGGAAATAGGGAGAACAAACAAAAGGTTTAATGACTTGGGCAGCACTGATGCAAAACTCTAAACCATATGGGAAGAACATGCCTAGAGATGACACAACAGCAGTGTTTTCTGAACCAGCTGAAGCCAGGTAACCATACAGAGCATTCTCCTCAAAAGAGAGAGGACAGAAGTCAGGGGAGTAACCAAACCATGGAAGGCAAGCAAGATTTGGAGTCCGATGAAGCCCTGCTATCATAACCAACCAATGGAGTAACAAGGAGGTCTTGGGCACCACAACTCAGCCATACGCTGCTCACTTCACCAAACCTAATATGCCAACACCACCTCTCAAGTAGGACAGCTAGCTTCTCACTCCTGGGCGTCTGGTAGGCTTTTTCCCCCCCTTTAAGATTTATTTATTTGAAAGCCAGAGTTAAAAAGATCTTCTATCCTCTGGTCCATTCCCCAAGATGGCCATAATGGCCAAAGCTGGGACAGGCCAAAGCCAAAAGCTTCATCCAGGTCTCCCACAGTGGGGGGCAGGAGCCTAAACACTTGGGCCATCTTCTGCTGCTTATCCCAGGCCATTAGCAGGGAGCTGGATTGGAAGTGGAGAAACCAGGACACAAACCAGTGCCCACATGGGATGCTGGCGTAGTGGGCAGCGGCTTTACCGATTATGCCAGCTCCCTGATAGTCTTTTTTCCAGATTACCATCCTTAGGCTTTTTCTATTTCTGACAAATTTCTAAGTAAAATAAAACGGCCTTGGTGGACAAGAGTTTTACAAAGTCAATAGGATGTGAAGTAAGAAAATATTAGAAAATGAGCAAAAAATCCTCAGGGAATGAAAAAAGTCTATGCCTTTTCCTTTAAAAACACTCTCACATGTCAAGTACAGAGGAACTTCATCTGCATAGGACCACGACCAGTGAAGAGGGCTATCTGCTGAGCAGCCCAAGGGGTACTGGAGGTGGCATGGAAGCCGACGTGCGCTGAGAGCAGGAACAGCTTCACAAGGGAAGCAGAGGGAGGAGGACGAAACCGTTAGGTACAAGGAAGGGCTTGAGAGGAATCGGTTTTAAGGTTCTCTGGTAGGGAAAACCCACACTGATACCACACTGATCTCATGGATCTTGCCACTGGGGCAGGGAGGGACCTAGAATATTATTTTATTTTTAAGTTTTTTCCTCCCACGTTTCAAGTCTTTTCTAAGCAATGAGTATCTTTAGTTCATTTTGCAAGCTTTTTTCACTTTTTTTTTTTTTTACAGGCAGAGTGGACAGTGAGAGAGAGACAGAGAAAGGTCTTCCTTTGCCGTTGGTTCACCCTCCAATGGCCGCCGCGGCCAGCGCACTGCGGCCAGCGCACCGCGCTGATCTGATGGCAGGAGCCAGGTACTTATCCTGGTCTCCCATGGAGTACAGGGCCCAAGTACTTGGGCCATCCTCCACTGCACTCCCTGGCCACAGCAGAGAGCTGGCCTGGAAGAGGGGCAACCAGGACAGAATCCGGTGCCCCGATAGGGACTAGAACCCAGTGCGCCGGCACCGCAAGGCGGAGGATTAGCCTACTGAGCTGCGGCACTGGCCTGCTTTTTTCACTTTTAAAAACCTCTGCTTCTTTATTAAATTTCTAATCAGTCCTCCCTAAAGGTTTCTGGAATCTCCCAGACTTAAACTCACTTGGCTCAAACAATTAGCTAATGCCAATGCTTTCTAGTCAATCTGGCTGCCCTGGCTTGAAGTAAAATCCTTACAGGCATACAAACGGGGCTTGCACAAACAAGAGCTCCCTGCCAGTTCTGGGAAATAATTTTAAAGCAGAATTTCCCCACACAACAATGAATATCCAAAGTGGACCTTATTGTTCAGGTCTTCCTGTCAGCCACTACTTTCTAGCAGGCTGGTCTTACAGTCTGAGTAGTTTTTAATTCTCTTTCAACTTACGAGAACAGTGCACCAACTGAGGCCTTCCGTCAACCCCATACACGAGACTGTTCTGCGTCAGGGATAAGGAAGCGCATGGGTGGTAATAATCTCTTCTGCTTCCAAGTGTTCTCTACATCTGCAACCTACTTATCAGATCAGGAAACAGGCCCGGAAAACATTTGAAAAAGAAGATACCTGATTCATACGCTTACCTGCAGCTGTACTGGCAGATGTAACAGATGCAGAGGGTAAAGCAGAGTTCTGAATAGGTCTACCTGCACTTTCAGAGGGCAGAGAGCTAGCAGGAGGAGGAATACTCATCAAAGGCTGTGAGAGAAGAGACTGGTTCTTGCTCAGTATGTGGCTCCCTGAGAGAGCAGCAGATGGGTTTTGAACTTGCACTTGAACTTGAGACATGGTCACTTTCAATAAAAGTGAACAACTGCAGGTAAACAGCTTTCAGTGCAGGTTAATTCAGGGCTATGAAGTCTAAAGGTCTACCTAAAAATTGTAAGGGAAAGAAAATACAAAGGTAAATTATAGAGGAGATCTGTAATTCTCAATATTCAGTCAAAACTGGTGTCACCTGCTCCATTATAAAAACAGTCCCATTTAGCATGTAGCTATGTTGATATACAAATATATTTCAACTGGAATACAATAAGTTTCCTGGCCTCTGACTTTCCCAGTGTTTTTTTGTTTTTTGTTTTTTTGTTTGTTTTTTTTTTTAATGACTTACAATAACCACCTGCTCTGTTCATTTTACGAAGAGAATCAGCAGGGTATAATAATATTTATTATTTAACATTTAAGAACTGCAAACTACACTTACATTTAAAAATGCAAATTTTAAAGTATGTAGAGGTGTTTCATATCATGAGATATGGTAAAGGTTTATGGTCTCAAAATTATGAGAAATTGAATGAAAACTGGATTAGTAACACCATTAATAGGTAACATAAACACTGCTTCCATTGAGGGCCACAGGCTCAGACCTGGTATCCTAAGATATTAAGTTGACTGAGGAATGCAGGAATTTCTACTTCTGTAATCTCTGTTTTTGACGACAAAAGGTGTGTTTTCCTAAGGCATTTGAGATCGTCTCATTTACAGACTCTAAACAAGAAAATTATTACATCAAGGCTCATTATACTAAGAAATGATGTGTATAGCAAAGAGTATTCTATAGCATCTGCACTATTTAAAGTAGAAATGGAGAACAGAGGTCTACACTGGCAACCGTGCTGATGAGGCTGCAGCAGGGGGCACAGGAGACTGCATCTTTGATCTTGCAAGTTAGGAAGGTAGCAAAGGCATTATTTCTAAATACATCAACTTCTCTACAAGTTAAAAACAAGGATAGCTCTGCTCATTTCCATGGCCATCCCACAAAAAAGGCAAAGTATGTTAAGCAAGTCAGAAGTATTTCAAAACAACCAGTAGCAAAAATCAGAAATGACAGGTTTCTCAGAAAATAGCCAACCAAAGCAGAAACTCTCAAACACCAACCAATCACAGAATAATTGCTTGTTACTTTAACTTTAAAAGCCTCAAACTGATTTTTAATGCCCAATCTCCAGAAAGAGATAAATGACCGAGGCAAGTTAAGTTGCTTGAGGGGTCCTGGCACATTCTCTCTCGCTGAGAGCGAAGGAGGACTGCAAAACTCACAGAAACTGAGCTGCAACAGGACAGCAACATCACCTCATTCACCAAAATCCAATAGTGTGTGGTTGTTCCTTGTTTACTTTTGGAATCAGAACAAAACAACAGAGGAGGTCCACTGAAGATTCCTAGATAATGTCAGCAGACAAGATGCCAGTGTCAAGAGACAAGTCCAGAACCATCTAGAAGTCAGCTGGGACCCTGTTTCACAGGATTTTTTCTCCTTCAGCTCCAAAATAGAAATATTTCCCTCCCCACCCTCGTTTACTTTCTCCCTTCCCCACTTTTTCTAAAATCTGTCTTCAGAGCATTATTTATAACAAAAATGACTTACAGTACTCAACTTCTTAACACCAACATAGGTCACAAGGTCAATAAATCAGCTAAAGTTGGGGCGGCCTTTAGGCTAGGGGTTAAGGTACCAGGCAGAGCGACTGGGAGCAGCCTGGGTTTGATAGCAGGCTCTGGCTCCTGACTCCACCTTCCTGCTAACACAGATCATGGGAGGCAGCAAGTGACAGTTTAAGTGACTGCTCTGGCCACTCAGGTGGGAGACCTAAGCTGAGCTCCTCTGGCTCCCAGATTCAACTGGTCCGGCCTCAGCTGTTGCTAGGCATTTACAGTCAACCTGCAGACGGGAGCTCTGCCTCTGCCTCTCACATGATACAGACACACACAGATACAAAATAAGCCAAAGCACAAGTCTGCTAAGTGTCCACCCCCACCCCAGAAGGAGTAACTCAATTCTGCCCAGGGTAACTCTGAGTCTGAGACTGAATGGAAGCCTAAATTTAGAAAGGGTGGGGCCCAAAGGGATCTCTTTGGGCTAATGCTGTCTAAAATAAGCCCACTGCCAGCACCTCCAGTCACCGTGATAAATACGTAGGCTTTACAGAAGTTAGAAAGAACAGCCTTTAAATAAGGCTGCCCCCAAAAAATGTTAACCTCAAGTTGACCTGAAAGGTTATATCTTTCTAACTGGCTGAAACAAGTAGTTCACAACTCCAAAAACAAAGTTTAAACCCTCTAAACAAGACTGTGTACTTTATAAACTTCAAATTTTCAACATGATGCTAAAATCTGACAAACAGTATTCATTTGCTAATAAATCTTTAGCCACTTAATAATTTAATGCTTCTATATACCTAAGTCTCAAAACAGAATGTAAAGCAGAGGTTCTCTAAAAGGAACAGTTCTGTTTTCCAAGAGGACATCCAGCAGAGTCTGGAAACACTTTTTGATTGTCACAACCAATGAGGTGATAGTTCAAGTACTTGGTCCCTAGGACCTATATGGGAGACCCAGTTTGAATTTCAGGCTCCTGGCTTGTGAGCATTTGGGGAGTGAACAAGTGAATGGAAAAAATTTTTATCAGTCTCTCTGCCTTTCAAGTAACATAAAAATGAGAATTTTTTACATTTTGTTTTTTAAGATTCCTTAATTCCAAATTCCCCTCAAGGTCCTATTATTAGCTCAGGGATACAGAAGTCTTCTATGGGACCACGTTGTGATACAGTGGGTAAAGCTGCCGCCTGTGATGCCTGCATCCCATATGGTGCCAGTTTGTGCCCCAGCTGCTCTACTTCCAATCCAGCTCCCTGCTAATGGTCTGGGAAAAGCACTGGAAGATGGCCCAAGTCCTTGGGCCCCTGCCACATACACGGGAGACCCGGACGAAGCTCCTGGCTCCTGGCTTTAGCCTGGCTCAGTGTTGGCAGTCATCTGGGGAGTGAACCAGCAGATGGAAACTAGTTCTCTTTCTCTGTAACTCTTTCAAATAAATCAATCTTTGGAAAAACTATTCTCATAAATGTGGGCTCACCTGCTGGCAGCTGCTACGTGAACTCACCTGCTGGTAGCTACCACTTTGTACTTTTTATGTGCTGTAGGTAGGAGGATGGAGGCACATGTACTCTCCAAAAGCTTTTTTTTTTTTAATTACCATGATGTACTAAAAAGTACATTCTTCATTCAGCAGTGTATCTACCAAGACTAGAAAATATTGAGCATACAGTGTGAGTGATTTTTAATACAAAGGAAAGCAAATCCTTCTACAGTTTTACAAAACTATCTGCAGCAATGCTTGGACTAATTCACTTTCGACTAACAGACTGCTAAACCTTTGTGGTATAAAATAACTACTTAATTATGAAAAACATTTTAATAGATAATTTTTAAACTAAAATTAGGAATTAGACTACAGTACCTATACTTTTGCATAATCAACACATCATTTCCTTTGATAATAAATGATGTTTCCCAAGAGTCACCAAACAAAGAAAAACAGGACCAGTGTTGAGGCACAGCGGATTAGGCCAGGGCTTGCACGTCAGCATCCCACATAGGAGCACTTGTTTCAGTCGCAGCTTCTCCACTTCTGATCTGGCTTCCTGCTAATGCACCTGGGAAGGGAGCAGAAGATGGCCCAAGAACTTGAGCCCAGCCACCCACACAGGAGATGCAGATGACGCTGCTGGCTCCTGGCTCCAGCCTGGTCCAGACCCATTTGTTGCGGCCATCTGGATCAGCAGATGAAGAGCAATTCCTCTCTGTCTCTCCCTCTCTGCCTTTCAGATGAATAAATCTTAAAATAACAAAAACATTAAAAAGTAACCAAAAAATTATTCTTTCCAGTTTGGAAACACTTTAACACATCTACATACACATCACTAAGTAACTCCTCATGCAAGTCTCCTAGTAAATCTGATACACAGATGAAGCATCAGCAATAAACAATTATGAAACACTCATCACTATCCAACAAAAATGGCAGAATGTACCATGCTCAATGCTAGAAAGAACTTATTTGCTAAACTTTTCCTCAAAGACACAGAAGAGATATTTAAGCAACCAATTACAAATCTCCTAGTCTGTTGTCTTCAGCGAGTGGCTCCACTCCCAGAGAAACTTGGTCAACAACAACAAAATGTTAAGGAATAAATCCTTTTCTCTACAACATAAAGTCCTTTTCCACAGCCTTGAAATATGCCCAAAATGCCCCATTCCTTTCCAACACATCTTTTTTTTAATTTTTATTTTTATTTTCATTCTTTGACAGGCAGAGTTAGTGAGAGAGAGAGAGACAGAGAGAAAGGTCCTCCTTTTAACGTTGGTTCACCCCCCCAAGCAGCCGCTACAGCTGGCATATTGCAGCCAGGAGCCAGGTGCTTCCTCCTGGTCTCCCATGGGGTGCAGGGCCCAAGCACTTGGGCCATCCTCCACTGGACTCCCGGGCCACAGCAGAGAGCTGGACTGGAAGAGGAGAAACCGGGACAGAACCCAGTGCCCCAACCGGGACTAAAACCCGGGGTGCCAGCGCCCCAGGGCAGAGGATTAGCCTAGTGAGCTGCAGCACCGGCCCAACACTTTTTATTTTTTTGACAGGCAGAGGTAGTGAAAGAGAGAGACAGAGAGAAAGGTCTTCCTTTTGCTGTTGGTTCACCTTCCAATGGCTGCCACGGCCAGCGCGCTGTGACCAGCGCATCCCACTGATCTGAAGTCAGGAGCCAGGTGCTTCCTCCTGGTCTCCCATGCGGGTGCAGGGCCCAAGCACTTGGGGCCATCCTCCACTGCACTCCCGGGCCATAGCAGAGAGCTGGCCTGGAAGAGGGGCAACCGGGACTAGAACCCGGTGTGCTGGCACCACAGGCGGAGGATTAGCCTATTGAGCCACGGCGCCGGCCCCAACACATCTTTCTAATTACCATGTTTCCTGTAAGGAACTCTCCACACAACTGTCTGTCCTTTCTCACCATTTAAAACACCAAGCCAGTGAATTGTAGGCAGGGCAGCTACACATACAAGCATGTCAATCACTACCATCTCACACAATCACTTCCAAAACAACTGCTTTGAAGTCAAAGTCAAGCAAATAATGTTTAACAGCAGGCCCACATATCTTTTTTTTTTTTTTTTTGACAGGCAGAGTGGACAGTGAGAGAGAGAGACAGAGAGAAAGGTCTTCCTTTGCCGTTGGTTCACCCTCCAATGGCCGCCGCTGCAGCCGGCGCACCGCGCTGATCCTGGCAGGAGCCAGGAGCCAGGTGCTTTTCCTGGTCTCCCATGGGGTGCAGGGCCCAAGCACCTGGGCCATCCTCCACTGCACTCCCTGGCCATAGCAGAGAGCTGGCCTGGAAGAGGGGCAACCGGGACAGAATCCGGCGCCCCAACCGGGACTAGAACCCGGTGTGCCGGCGCCGCAAGGTGGAGGATTAGCCTATTGAGCCAAGGCGCCGGCTACGCCCACATATCTTAACATAACACAATAAAATCTTTAAAAGAAATATTGGCCAGCACCATGGCTCACTAGGCTAATCCTCCGCCTTGCGGCGCCGGCACACCGGGTTCTAGTCCGGGTCGGGGTACTGGATTCTGTCCCGGTTGCCCCTCTTCCAGGCCAGCTCTCTGCTGTGGCCAGGGAGTGCAGTGGAGGATGGCCCAAGTGCTTGGGCCCTGCACCCCATGGGAGACCAGGATAAGTACCTGGCTCCTGCCATCGGATCAGCGCGGTGCGCTGGCCACGGCGTGCCGGCCGCGGCGGCCATTGGAGGGTGAACCAACAGCAAAGGAAGACCTTTCTGTCTCTCTCTCACTGTCCACTCTGCCTGTCAAAAAAAAAAAAAAAAGAGACCAAACTATTTTACCAAAAGAAAAAGATAAAAAAGCCAGTATGCACTTGGAACAAGACACAGACAACACAGAATTAGCTGTAAGAAGTCATATTCACTTTCAAGACAATAAAATTAGCCAGAAAGAATGCCTGGAAACAACCCAGGCTGTTAAAAACCCTTGCATCCAATACAAGTGAGTAAATGTGCCTCCTGTCTCATACTTGGCTCAACACCAGGTGGGCAAAGAAGGGTTTTATTTCCATACATATGTAACCATTGGACGATCCATTTAAACAAACACCTCCTAAAAGAAAATTCAGTATTAACTGGTCACCCAAGAAAAACCGTCACACCTGCTAAAGCAAAAGTGTTCCTATACCTCAAAAATGTGTTGCCTAACAAGCTGTAAACTTATTTTCAAGTCTTCCCTGAAAACTTTATTGGCCGGCACCATGGCTCAATAGGCTAATCCTCTGCCTGCAGAACCAGCACACCAGGTTCTAGTCCCGGTTGCCCCTCTTCCAGGCCAGCTCTCTGCTGTGGCCAGGGAGTGCAGTGGAGGATGGCCCAAGTGCTTGGGCCCTGCACCTGCATGGGAGACCAGGAGAAGCACCTGGCTCCTGCCTTCGGATCAGCTCGGTGCGCCGGCCGCAGCGGCATTGGGGGTGAACCAACGGAAAAAGGAGGATCTTTCTCTCTTTCTCTCTCTCACTGTCCACTCTGCCTGTCAAAAAAAAAAAAAAAAAAAAAAAAAAACTTTATCAAGAGGTCGGTGCTGCACTGTAGCAGGTAAAGCTACTAACTGTGACACTGGCATCCCATATGGCCTGGTTAGTGTCCTGGCAGCTCCACTTCTAACCCAGCTCCCTGCTAATAGCCTGAGAAAAGTATCAGGAGATGGCACAAGTGTTTGGGCCTCTGCCACCACATGGGAAGCTCCTGGCTTCGGCCTGGCCACTGCAGCCACCTGGGGAGTGAACCAGCAGATAGGAATTCCTTCTCACAGTCTGACTGCCCCCACCCTCCAACTCTGCCATTCAAATAAACAGATCTTTTCTGCATTGGGTCAGACTCAGGCCAGGAGCCAAGAGCTTCTTCCATGTCTTCCCATGTGGGTAGAAGGGCCAAGGCACTTAGGCCATCTTACACTGTTTTTCCAAGTGCATTAGCAGAGAGCTGGATGGCAAGTAGGACAACCAGGGCTTGAACCAGTGCACATACAGGATGCTGGCACGGCACGCAGTGCCTTTACCTGCCATGCCACAATGCCAGCTCACTCTCAAAAACCAAAGTTTATCAAGCATCTGTCTCCTTTTCCCTTGGAAACATTCTTAAAAATTACAGATTTCAGGGGCCGGCACTGTGGCATAGTGGGTAAAGCCGCTGCTGGAAGTGTCAGCATCCCACACGGGCACCAGTTGGAGACCCAGCTGCTCCACTTCCGATCCAGCTCTCTGCTCTGGCCTGGGAAAGCAGATGGTCCAAGTCTTTGGGCCCCTGCACCCACATGGGAGACCCAGAGGAAGCTCCTGGCTCCAGATTGGCGCAGTTCTGGCCATTACAGTCATCTGAGGAATGAACCAGCAGATGGAAGATCTCTCTCTCTGCCTCTCTGTAACTCCGCTTGCAAATAATAAATAGAAGAATCTTTTAAAAAATAAATTACTGAATTCAAACATACATTATTTTTGTAAATATGGTTTTTAAAAATCTAAATATATGAAAACACAGAAAAATATTGAGGTCAACAGCTGTGGCGCAGAAGGTTAAGCCTATACCTGAAGTGCCAGCAGCCAATATGGGTGCCTGTTAAAGTCCTGGCCACTCCACTTAGGATCCAGCTCCCTACTAATACACCTGGGAAAGCAGCAGCAGGTGACCCAAGTGCTTGGACCCCTGCACCCACGTGGCAGATGAGGAAGACACTCCTGGCCAAGCCCCACCTGTTGTGGCCATTTGGGGAGTGAACCAGTGGACTCCAACCTGTGACCACCACACTGCCAGCCCCCCAAAAAACGTTGTTTAAGATTTATTTATTTGAAAGGCAGAATTATAGAGAGGCAGAGGCAGAGAGATCTTCCATCTGCTGGTTCATTCACTAAATGGCCGCAACAGCCAGAGCTGGGTTGATCCGAAGCCAGGAGCTTCTTCCAGGTCTCCTACATGGGTGTAGGGGCCTAAGCCCTTGGGCCATCTTTACTGCTTTCCCAGGCCATAGCAGAGCTGGATAGAAGTGGAGCACCCGGGTCTTGAACCGGCATTCATATGGGAGGCCAGCACTGCAGTCAGCAGCTTTACCCACTACACCAGAACACCAACCCCCAGGAAAATGTTTAAAACATTGAAACCAGACTGAGTATTCATGATCTGCTCAGATTTTTTAAAAGTAGAACTATGTGACATGAGGGCACTTCAGAAAGTTCACAGAAAATATATACAAAAAAACCTATGGGGCTGGTGCTGTGGCATAGCCAGTAAAGCTACCACCTGCAGTGCCAACATCCCATACGGGTGCCGGTTCAAGTCCTGGCTGCTCCACTTCCAATCCAGCTCTCTGCTATGGCTTGGGAAAGCAGAAGATGGCCAAAGTCCTTGGGCCCCTACACCCACGTGGGAGACCTGGAGGAGGCTTCTGGCTTCAGACTGGTGCAGCTGCGGCTGTTGCAGCCAGTTGGGGAGTGAACCCAAAGATAGAAGACCTCTATTTCTTTCTCTCTCTCTGCCCCTCGTTCTCTTTGTGTGTAACTCTTTCAAATAAATACTTAAAAAAAAAAAAAAAAAAAAAAAAAACTAGGCCGGCGCCGCGGCTCACTAGGCTAATCCTCCGCCTAGCGGCGCCGGCACACCAGGTTCTAGTCCCGGTCCGGGCGCCGGATTCTGTCCTGGTTGCCCCTCTTCCAGGCCAGCTCTCTGCTGTGGCCCGGGAGTGCAGTGGAGGATGGCCCAGGTGCTTGGGCCCTGCACCCCATGGGAGACCAGGAGAAGCACCTGGCTCCTGGCTCCTGCCATCGGATCAGCGCGGTGCGCCGGCCGCGGCGGCCATTGAAGGGTGAACCAACGGCAAAGGAAGACCTTTCTCTCTGTCTCTCTCACTGTCCACTCTGCCTGTCAAAAAATAAAATAAAAAAAAAACTATAAATGGATTTCAAAAAAAATTTGCACCAAAATAAATTGAATTTTAATTATACTTTTCACAGACTTTTGGAAGTACTTTTTTTTTTTTTTGATTTTTTTTTTTTTTTTTTTTTTGACAGGCAGAGTGGACAGTGAGAGAGAGAGACAGAGAGAAAGGTCTTCCTTTGCCGTTGGTTCACCCTCCAATGGCCGCCGCGGCTGGCGCGCTGCGGCTGGCGCACCGCGCTGATCCCAAGGCAGGAGCCAGGTGCTTCTCCTGGTCTCCCATGGGGTGCAGGGCCCAAGCACTTGGGCCATCCTCCACTGCACTCCCTGGCCACAGCAGAGGGCTGGCCTGGAAGAGGGGAAACCGGGACAGAATCCGGCGCCCCAACCGGGACTAGAACCCGGTGTGCCGGCGCCGCTAGGCGGAGGATTAGCCTAGTGAGCCGCGGCGCCAGCCTTTTTTTAAAGATTTTTTATTTTATTTGATAGGTAGAGTTACAGACAGTGGGGGGGGGGGGGCATTTGAGGGGTCAACCAACGGAAAGAAGACCTTTCTGTCCCTCTCTAACTCAGCCTGGCCAAAAAAAAAAATTTTTTTCAAGAAAGTGAAGTCTGTAACCATGTGTCATCTACCTAGAAATATGGCTGCATGATGGTTCTTTGACAATAAAAGCATATGGGTGGAGCTGGTACTGTGGTGCAGAGGATTAAGCTGCCGCCCACAGTGCCAGCTTCCCATATGAACAGCAGTTCAAGTCCCAGCTGCTCTACTTCAGATCCAGCTCCCTGCTAATGCACCTGGGGAAGCAGCAGAGGACGGCCCAAGTAGTTGGGCCGCTACACCCACAAGGGAGACCTGAATAAAGCTCCTGACCCTGGCTTCAGCCTGGTCCAGCCCTGGCTGTTGAGGGGAGTTAACCAGTGGATGGAAGATATTGCTTTCTCCATCTCTCTCTGTAACTCTTTCAAATAAATTTTTTAAAAGGCAAAGAAAAGAAAGTATATGGGGCCAGTGTTGTGACGTAGCAGGTTAAACTGCCACCAGGGACACTAGTATCCCATATGGGTGCTGTTTCAAGTCCTGATTGCTCCACTTCTGACCCAGCTTCCTGCTAATGTGCCTGGGAAAGAAGCAGAGGAAGGCCTAAGTGCTTGGGGCCCTGTACCCATGTGGGAGACTTGGAAGCTCCTGGCTCTTGGCTTCAGCCCAGCCCAACACCAGCTGTTGCAGTCATTTGGGGAGTGAACCTGCAGGCGGAAGACCTCTGTCTCTCTGTAACTCTGCCTTTCAAGTAAATAAATAAGTTTTTTTTTTTTTTTTTAAAGAAAAGCATTACACAAATTCAGTGGAATGAGTACAATCCATGCACAGGGGCACAATTCCTCTGAATTCCTGATCCTTCAGTTTCCTCAATCCCAAAAATGGTGGGTTAGCTGGTCAAAAATTACTACCTCAGAGATAGGGCTTTCAGCTCTCAAGAGAAAGTGAGAAGAAACACAAAGCAGTGCTAGAGTTCTAGCTGCTCCACTTCCGATCTAGCTCCCTGCTAATTCACTTAGAAAAGTAGTGGATGACGCCCAAGTACTCAGGTCCCAGCCATCCATGTGGGAGACTTGGATTAAGTCCCTGGTTCCTGGCCCAGCCCTAGCTGTTGCAGCCATTTGGGGATTGAACTAGCTCATGAAAGAGATCTCTGTCACTCTTTCAAATAAATAAAGGTTTTAAACACACACACACACACTCGCACACGGTAGTCTTACTGCATGTAGTATATATTACAGTGCTCTAACTAAAAACTGCAAAACCCTGAACACTCTTACAACTCTCCTTCTTCCCCTGGATGGTCACAAGCTGCCAGTGGCAAGTGGAGCATGATTCATAACTGTCTCCCCACAGAAAACAACGGCGAATTAGTTTTCTAAGTTTGAAAACCAAGCTTAGCATAAACAATCTGAGAAATCAAAGCCTCTGTAAAAGAAATCAAACTGAAAAAGTGTCTATGACCAAGATGCTATTAAACAAGTTATGTTTAATAGTAACTTAGGTGGTCAGTTTCCATGTCTCCACATTTATAGGGTGGTGCTGGCCAGAGGGTTTACATACCTGCCAACAATTCTCCCTGCATCTACTTTCTAATTAAATCAAGGGTAGGAAAAACCAAACAGCAAGAAATATCTTGTTTCTCTATCACAGCCAAAAGTAAAAATCATTTTCTACAAGTCACTTAAGAATTACTCAAAAGTAACATCAACAAACTACAGTGGCGCAGAAGGTTAATCCTCTGCCTGTGGCACTGGCATCCCATATGGGCGCCAGTTCGAGTCCCGGCTGCTCCTCCTCCAATCCAGCTCTCTGCTGTGGCCTGGGAAAGCAGTAGAAGATGGCCCAAGTCCTTGGGGCCCTGTACCGGTGTGGGAGACTGGAGGAAGCTCCTGGCTCCTGGCTTCGGATTGGCAAAGTCCAGCCATTGGGGCCATATGGGGGGCGAACCAACGGAGTGAAGACCTTTCTCTCTCTCCGTCTCACTGTCTGTAACTCTACCTCTCAAATAAAAATATTTAAAAAAAAAAAAAAAGCCTGAAATTGTAAAGTCAAATTATGTGCACATTAAAGACGGGGCATTCTAGGAACAATGTTTTTTCACTCCGTTCTGAGAGGTTATGTGGTTAGGAAACCACTGGAAAATAAGACACAATAACAATGCACCTGGGTGGTCTTTTTTCTGCAGTTGAAGACGTACTGTTCATGTTTTAGGGAAACCTAAAAGTGAGAAGCTGCTGGGAGCACAGTGTCATGGGCTGAAGCTACACACTGTGGAGACTACAAAAGACAACTGCCTGGGAACTGGGCAAAGCGCACAGTGCGCAGACACGTACCTCAGAGAAGCAGACCTTCCCTTTTTCAGTCTCAATTATTGCCCGAGAGAGCTATGAAAACCTAGCAAATTTTTTAAAAGACCTGGATATCACAGGCTGCACAATCACATAAGCTTGATTTTCAAAGTTCTGGGTGTGTGTGTGTTTTTTTTTTTGAACCCGTAACTACTGGCTAAATATTTTATTCATGAATGTCTTTGCCATATATGAGTGATGATGTGAATGTAATTACATTGAAAAATTTTTTAAAAACTCATTTTGTACAACACTGATAACCCATCCCAGACATCCCATATCAAGAGCGCAGGTTCAAGTTCCAGCTGCTCTGCTTCCAATCTAGCTCCCTGCTAATGCACCTGGGAAGGCAGCAGAAGGTGGTCCCAGTACTTGGATCCCTGCAACCCATGTGGGAGACCAGAATGGAGCTCCTGGCTCCTGGATTCAGCCTGGCCTGGTCCTGGCTATTGCACTTACTGGGGAGTGAATCAGCAAATGGAAGATCTGTCTCTCCCCTTCTCTGTCACTCTGCCCTTAAAATCAATCTTTTTTTTTTTTTTTTAAAGATTTGTTTGTTTATCTGAAAGTCAGAGTTACACAGAGAAAGGAGAGGCAGAAAGAGAGGTCTTCCACCCGATGGTGGAACAGTTGGAGCTGCGCCCATTCGAAGCCAGGAGCTTCTTCCAGGTCTTGCACGAGGGTGCAAGGGCCCAAGGTCTTGGGCCATCTTCTACTGCTTTCCCAAGCCATAGCAGAGAGCTAGATCGAAGAGGGGCAGCTGGGACTCGAACCGGCGCCCATATGGGATGCTGGCGCTGCAGGCCAGAGCTTTAACCCACTGCACTACAGCGCCGGCCCCTACTAATTTCAAATTAATAAAACAGCAGTCGCATGATTATTGGATAGATAAACTAGAAATGTAGGTGAAATGCTTGTAAACTATATCTGCTACACCAAAGTTAGCTGCTAAACATTATCAGGATATACCTTAACTGATGTTATTAATAAATCACATTCAAAATACACTATAAGAAAGGAAAAAAAGGAGAGGACCAGTGCTGTGGCACAGCTGGTTGAGATGCTGCCTGGGACGCCGGCATCCCATATGGGTGCCAGTTCGTGTCCTGTCTGTTCCACTTCCTATCCAGCTCCCTGCTGGTGTACCTGGGAGGGTGCCTGAGCCCCTGCACCCACATGGGAGATCTGTGGGTCCTGGCTTTGGCCTGGCCCAGGCCCAGCCATTGAAAGCATCTGGAGAATGACCAGGGTATGGAAGATCTCTATTTCACCCACTCTGTATGCAGTAGCTCTGCCTTTCAAATAAATACATCTTTAAAAAAATAAAAAAAATGTTGGGGCCAGTGCTGTGGTACAGTAGGTTAATCCTCCACCTGAGGCGCTGGCATCCCATATAGGCGCCAGTTCTAGTCCTGGCTGCTCCTCTTCCAATCCAGCTCTCTGCTGTGGCCTGGGAAAGCAGTGCAAGACGGCCCAAGTCCTTGGGCCCCTGCACCCACATGGGAGACCAGGAAGAGGCACCTGGCTCTGGATTGGTGCAGCTCCGGACATTGCGGCCATTTGGGGAGTGAACCAACGGAAGGAAGACCTCTCTCTCTCCCCGTCTCTCTAACTCTACCTCTCAAATATTTTTAAAAAATATTTTCAAAAATGGAGCAAAGTTCAGAAAGGCTCTCATGTCAAAAAGGTTGTTTAGTACTTTAATAAATTCTCAACCAACAGGGAAATTACTAGCTAGAAATAATCACTAAACATTACTGACTGCAGCAGTTTACTCTGCTACAAAACAAAAGGAAACTTCCTTACCTAACTACATGGGACTGTAATGAACAGGTTGGTTCAATTGTGCAACAAAAGAGCACAGCTTCCAAGAACACAGACTCCTGACACATAAAATACTATAACAGAGGAAACGTGCCTGGCATTCTGCATAACACTACAACGCATCAGCAGACAATGGCCCTACTTGTTTCAGGGTGGAATCTGCAAAAGTAGAAAATTCATGTCTCAGTTAATTTTAATCTATAAAAAGTAAGGATTTCAAACAGCAAATACGTGAAACAATCAGATAAGATCGTGGGGGGGGGGGAGGTGTGGGGGAGTGGCACTGTGGCAGGTAAGGCTGCTGCTTACACTGCCGGCATCCCCTATAGGTGCTGGTTTGAGTCCCGGCTGCTCCACTTCCAATCCAGCTCTCCGCTATGGCCTGGGAAAGCAGTGGAAGATGGCCCAAGTTCTTGGGCCCCTGCACCCACGTGGGAGACCCTGAAGAAACTCCTGGCTCCAGATCGACTCAGCTCCGGCCACTGCAGCTAACTGGAGAGCAAACCAGCAGATGGAAGACCTCTCTTCCTCTGCCTCTCTGTGTAACTCTGGCTTTCAAATAAATTTTAAAAAAAGAAAAAGACCTAGTTACATCACAAAGCTAATCCTAAGGAGAGCCAATACAGTAACAACTGAAGCAGAATTGTCTGCTCACTTCACCCCCAGAACACACATTTCCTTTTCGTGATTAATGAGACACACTTATGTCACTACAGACTACATGGTCCTCTCCACGGAGGCTGAACAGAGAATGGAATCTCGTAACACCATCTCACTAGCAACACAAGTCCAAAAGCAGTTTTAACCCCATTGATCCAGCCTTTTAGCACTACCCATAAGAGAGCACAGCTGTCAGGGTGGAGAATTCTGATTCAGATCATCAATTCAAAGAAAAAAAAATGCTCGAGACAGTTCAATACCAAACAGAAAGTTACATCAAATACTACCAACACCACTGGCCAGGAACGGGATGTCAGAAATGACTGGAAAGTAGAGACAGCAACATCCTCTTACCCCTTATTTAAAGTTAACCGGAAGCTAAGTTAACTAAGCCCCAGTAAATCAGAGTGTCATAATGCAAAAGAAACGAATTTCTTTGCAGCAACCATGACTATACCTAAATCATTTTTAACAAACTCGATATTCTACTAATAATTTAAGAGATAACATCCCTTACACAAAAGTTAATAAAATATCCACCTTCTACATTTACCTCTAAACCTCCCCTCCCAACCTATGAATCAGCTTAAAAGTTTTGGCTCACTCTGACTCAACAAACAAAAGTAAACTGTAAATCTTCTAACTATTTCAAGAGCCCATCCAAAAGACTGTCATTCCTTACAAGACTTTCAAACTGATCTAAAATTTCAGACAAAATCCATCCCCGTGCCAGTGGGTTGGCAAGTGGTGGTGGTGGTGGTGGGGGGGGGGGGGGGGGGTCCTGTAGATAAGCAGAACCAATTATCCTAAACAAAAAGCACCTAACCATAATCAGAGTCAAAGTGTGGTTCAGCGCAAAGGACACTGACCATGGAGCCAGCTCTGGTATTACCACTTCCTGGCTTGGGGCCCTGCCCAGTTACCGAGCCTCCCAGGGCCTAGGTATCCTCCACTGTTAGGACCCTTAACTCTCCACAGGTGCTGCTGAGTATCTGTCAGACATAAAGGGTCTACTTTGAACCTTGCTATCATGAAAGAGCTCAACGAACTGCAGTTTCTATATTAAACAAATTCAATCTGACCTTTTAGGTTCCTTTTCTGCATCAAATAACTCTCACCCTGTAATTCTAACCTGGCACATGCTAAGAGCTCAATAAATAGTAGCAAGTATTATTATGCAGCAAACTCACTTATCCTGCCCCTGGTCACATAAACATCTATAAATATCATCTTATAGCTACATACAACTTGTAAAAAATTTTAAATGGGAACAGAGGACATGCTGACTAAAATCAACTCACTCACTGGGCACCCAGTCCAACACTATATCAAATTTAGAGGCAATCTAATGAGGGTTTCGTCCTCAGCAATTATATTCATTTAGGGGGAAAAGGCCCCAGGCCACTTAAATATTCTTTTTCAAGCCTCTATACTCTGGGAAACAGGACAAAAAACGTCCATCATATGATGATACAACGGCCAATTTTATTTCCATTACTGTTACAAACCCACAAAGTCACCACACTTCTTTCCCAAATTAGATTCCAAGTACACAGAAGCCAGATGGGCAACAGATTTAATATTTAGAAGACCAATTTTTAATCGAAAGACAATACTTTCTTGGATAAATTTTCTTTTTTCCAGTAAATGTACTTTGAGGAAGACCCCTAAATACAGGCTTTTAACAAATAAATAACCATATATAATCCCAGAAAATATAATTAACAGTCTACAGAGATTCTGTTTCTACTTCAACTTACCTAGTATCAAATCATTTTTACATCAACTTTATTCAGCATTCTTTGGGAAAATAAATATTTAAAAGATAATCTATTTGGAGTACTTCCCATTTTACCATTTTTTTTAAATTTTGCAGTAAGGTTTTTTTTTAGTTCAGAGCATTAAGTTATCAACCAGATAGCCAAGCTATTCATCAGGTGGTATTTAATAAGATCAACATACCCATATATTTATAATCCTATTACTGCCTTAGTAGGTGGGAACAAAGGATTTGGTCCACATTTTTCAAGTTTCGTAATACCTGATTTTTCGATGAGTACCTTGATGCAAAGTTCATTTAACAATTTGTCTTTTTAAAAGCAAAGAGCATTGGAGCCAAAGCAAAATTGGAAATAAAAATCAACAAAATTCTTGGTTCCTGAAGATCTAAGAATACCTAACAGGCCTTCCACAATTTTAATTAACTATAATAAATATGCATGTTGAAGCATTTCATATGCTGATGTTGCAACTTACTGTGAAATGTATCAAAAAATAAAATGGATTAATGAATTTAAAAAAAGTGATGGACAAATGGGACAGATAGGATAAAACAAATATAGCAAAATGCGAATATTAAAGTAAGTGGTATTTATAGAAGTACACACTAAAATTTCCTAAAACTTTGTTGTATACTCGAAATGTTAAGGGAAAGTAACCATAGCAACTAACATGTCTTCTCACAGTTCAATCTTTAACTTGCAATTTATATTTTTTGGGATAGCATACACGCTATGACTTTGATTTGGGGGAAGGTTTATTTAAAGAAATGCTCATACAGAAAATTACCCCAGGAGCATTTCAACCACAGAGATCTCCACCAGAAGGTAATTTAAAACAACCTGTTTGGGGTCTAGAGTAAAACAAATCTGTCATAAAATTCTCTAAACATGTTTGATGGCTCAGAAAATCCCTTTCTGAGAAAAAGCAAGCAGTCCCGAAAGCGCTCCTCTAGGGGGAGGAACTTACATTTCCCAGACTGAGCAGTCTGTGTCACAAGTGTAAGTTCAAATAAGACGATCTCGTTCAGACTCGGAAAAACACGGTCTCCAAACCTGACTTAGGACGTCACACAAAGTCTCGTCTTTAGGCTGGTGAATTTCATTTTGACTCCATTCAGCAAACACAGTGTCCAAGAAGCTGCCCTACACAGAGACTCACTGCGCCTCCCCGCTAAAGCCTGCACGGTACCTGGGGAAGAGCCGGGATGGGCAGCACAGTCTAGGCCGCTGTTTAATGATTACCCTCAGAATAATATCAACCGTTTGGACTTCAGAGTTGGGAGGAAAAGTTCTGTGAGTCACGTTCATTTCTAAACTTAAAATAATCTGTGTATAAGTGGGTTTTCTGGCTGAATCTTAAAAGACAGCAATTTATCCTGAAGCAGCTATTTATGGTAACAGTTCTAAACACTTAAAAGTTTTACTGGTAAGCCTGATAGGAAGCACTAAGCACTGTTTAAAAAATAAATGTTGTGTCCTCCCCTAGATACTCAACAGATTTTTCCTCAGATTAATTTTAATTTCCAAATCTCCCAGGCTGTAGTAACTAAAATATAATATATAACGTTTCCACTGTACCCCTGATCAAGCTTCAATGAAAACCCACAAGAATGAAATAACAATGTTACAAGTCAAACTAGAAACTGTTCAGGACAGAAATTTGAAAATTACGTAACAATAGCAAATATTTATAATACTTCTAGGAGAGATCTCCTTTTAAACAAGAAAAATATGAACACTTATTTTGATTTCACACTAGTCACAAAACTTAAGATTCCACTCATAATTACTAACAATGTGCTGTTTGTAAATAGAGCAGATGGGGACTCTGGAAAACAATTCTACAAAGATTCTGAAATCAAACATCCTTCGCTTAATACTTACTGAGACGGCATTTATTTACACAACCAGCTAAAGAAACTTTGGGAAGCTTCATGGTGCATTACTGTGGTTTAACTTTGACACAAAGCTCCTGCCTATTTAAAGGGGCCTAGCAGGTAGGTCTCCACCAACAAAGGGATAGGAAATCTGTCTTTCTGATGGCTCTTCAATTAGTCTTTCATGGCTCAAGAGTTACTTTTGCACACAGAGAAGCAAGGCCACATTTGGGATTTGACTTTGAGAGCGGGACAGCACTGATCAAAACTAGCTCAGCTGCTAGTCTTTTCCCCACTGCACAGTAACCAAGTAATCTGTTCAGAGATGAGAAGCCAAGCAAACAAAATGACAACTGATTCTTTTAAAAGCACATTTTAGGAGCATTCTGGTAAAAGTCAAAATCTCTAACACTGTGATACGATGTTTAAGATTTGCTTCAAAACAATACAGTTTGGGGGAGGAGGTACAAGACTGCTCTTAACTGTAAGTTAATCATTGTCAGAGCTGGGGCTCTCACACTGGAGCCGGGGTTGCCTGCCCCTCGGCCGAGGGCCAAGGAGGCAGCACATGATGGAGCACGCAGTCCCCGACACCCACGTGGCAGCCTGGCCCAGGCCCAGCTGTGCGTGCGGCACCTGCGGAGTGAACCAGCGGATGGAAGCTATTTTTTTAAAAAAAACTGCCGAAGTTGAGCGACAAACACAATACCTAAGTCGTCTAGTCAATTTTCATGTATTTTCCACAGTGAAAAGTTTAAAAACAGCTTTATGTTACCCACTGCAATATTAAAACTTCCCTAGCACAACTTACCACAAGGTAGCAGAAAACATGCTTTTTACTGTTTGCAGAGTTGTCTGTTTAGCTGTTTTTAAAACGTCAAATTTTAAATCAGAAGCAATGTGACACTGTGTCAGAAAATTCTAGAAAAACCTAACAAGGAAGCCACTTTGCATTGAGAGATGTAAATCAAAACATTTTCATTTCTCTAAGGAAACGGACTAAGACAAGCCGAGGTCTAGGCGGACGTCTGCGGCGCGCACACTCCGTTTTCTCTGTCCTAACTCGAAGCTGAGCACCTCGGCGGCCGCAGCTCCCCAAGGACCGGCACAGCCGCACCACGCAGCCCAGCATTAGCAGAACTCGGTGCGCCCGTCCCCAGACGGCCAAACCGCTGCCTCCACACCCCGGCTGTATTTTTAGTTTCTGCTTCAACAAGTAGCAACGTAAGCAGAGGTCCCTTCCTGCAAAACCGTACTTCGACTCCGTCCGCCCGCTTCTAAACAAAAACACGCGCAGCACGGCAGCGCGACCCCAAAGCCCTCCGCACGGCCAGAGAACAGGGGCAGGCGGCTGGGACGCGCATCTGCGCGCGAACAGCCGAGAGCCTGCACCCACGCCGACGCGGCAAGGCAGGGGCACGGCCCCGACCCCGAGGACAGGCACGCTCGCCCAGCGCCGTCCGTCCACCGCCCTCGGCCCCGAGGACAGGCACGCTCGCCCAGCGCCGTCTGTCCACCGCCCGCGGCCCCGGCCCCGAGGACAGGCACGCTCGCCCAGCGCCGTCCGTCCACCGCCCCCGGCCCCGGCCCGAGGACAGGCACGCTCGCCCAGCGCCGTCCGTCCACCGCCCCCGGCCCCGACCCCGGCCCGAGGACAGGCACGCTCGCCCAGCGCCGTCCGTCCACCGCCCCCGGCCCCGGCCCGAGGACAGGCACGCTCGCCCAGCGCCGTCCGTCCACCGCCCCCGGCCCCGGCCCCGGCCCGAGGACAAGCACGTCGCCCGGCGCAGGGGCAGCGGCTGCCAGCAACTTTCCTAGAGGCGGGACGACCACGGGGAAGGCGGACCCGCGGCTGGCGCGCAGGGGGTCCGGCCCGGGCTCGCCCCCTTCCAGCCCTGAGCCCAAAACAATGCCCCCGGCGCCGGCGGGGGCCACGCCGAACACCGCTGCCTCCCCCACTCGCGCACGGGCAGCGAGGCAGCTAGGTAGGTCAACTTCTGTCCACTCGCCCCACTAAATTACACCTTCCTATCACGCCAATCAATCATGCAGGCGGTTTATTGGGGACACGCTGTGGGTCTGGCGCTCCGATAAGCGCTTCACACGCCCCATTTCCCCGAACCTCCGCAGCCAGAAAGCGGCAGGACGGTCTCGGCGCCCCTCTCCCCAGCCCACACAAAGAGTTGAAGGGGCCGCGCCGGGGCCGGACACCTGGGCCGTGCCCGCCGCACGACGCGGACGCTCCGGACCCCGAGGGCTGGAGAGGGGACACCACCAGCCCGGCAGGAACTTCGCTGTCCCCGCGCGCCCGCCCAGCGCAGGGCGCCAGGCACCTGTTCCCGGCCCCGGCGAGAAAGCGGCGGCGGGGCTGGGGGCGCCGGAGGACCCGCCTCTCCCCCACCCCGGGCAGGCCCCGCGGGCGGGACGCAGGCCCGGGCCGGGGGGAGGAGGCCGGCGCGCGGCCCGCCGAGGCCTAGGCCCCACCCGCCGCCCGCCGCCCGCCGCCCCCCGCCCCGTGGCCGCCGCGCCCGCGCGGGCCCCGCCGCGCTCGGCCGGCCGCCTCACCTGGCTGCTGCCCTCAGCTCGCCCCTCGGCCGGCGGTCCTGGGCGGCGGCGGCGGCAGTGGTGGCGGCGACGAGGGGAAGGAGGAAGGAAGAGGGAGAGGAGGAAGGGACGGCGGGTGGGAAGAGGCGGAGTGGCTGCGGAGGAGGCGGGCGCCGCCGCCGGGCCGGGGGGTCCAAGAAGCGGGGAAGCCGAGAGAAGAAGCGACGGCGGCCGGCGCAAACGCTGAGGAGCCGCTCCGGCGCCCGCAGCCCGGCAGGAAGTGACGGGGGAGGGGCCGGCGCCCGCCCCCGGCCCCCGCCCGCCTCCAGGCCCGGCCCCACCCCCACCCGCGGCCCAAACCACAAGTCCCGGCGGGCGCTGCGGCGGGGCCGGCGCCCGCAAGGCACACCGGGAGCCGGCAGGCGGGGCCTGGTCGCGGCGAGGTGGCCGCCGCCCGCCCTGGGCCAGCGGCCTGCTGGGAGTTGTAGTTCTGCCGGGCCCCGAGCGGGAAGGCGGAGCGCGTGCCTTCTGGCCTCCCGCACTTCCTTCTTCCTTCTCTCAGTCCGTCCTCTCGTCTCGCAGGTGTCGTTCCCTTCGCTCCCGCCCTCAGGGCCTCCTTCCTCCGCCATGTGCGAGGCGCTGCCCCGAGAGCTAAGAACGGAACGGACAAACGCCCGTGCCCTCATGGAGCTTACGTTCCAGTGCGGATAAAAGGCGCGAATAAAATCATTAACTTGCTAGGTGCACTGAAAGGCAAGATAGGGGCCGGCGCCGAGGGGAGCGGTCAGGCACCTGCGATGGCAGACTCTCTCCTTCAAATAAATAAAGCTTAAAAAAACAAACGAAAAGATGATGTGGCTGTGCGCGTTAGGACCCCAGGGCTCCGCCTATCACTTCCAGGCCGACTTTCTTCTGTTTCCGTACACTGACAGCAAGTGCCCACTCTAACAGAAACAGCAGTGTAATTTTAGATGAGAGCCAACTTTTCACGGGGACTTTATGCGCTCTGCCCATTCCTATATAACTTATCTTGCGGGAAGGAGCAGGCAGAATTTGGAGTAACATCTCCAGTGCTCAGTTTCTTATTTCCATCTTCATCCTGAAACAAAGAAAAATAATTCCTTAATTACTTGGCAACAGCCCAGAAGACTTGAGGCCTTTGGGAAAAAAGATGTGACTGCCAGTCCCTAAGTACAAAAAGAAAAACACGTCTAAGGCTCCCCTCCCACACCCAGCAGCCCCACGACGAACCTGTGCCTTGGTTAACACAGTGGTCCTCAAATGAGCGCTGTGGAGTGACTGTTCGCGCTGTTTTCCTCTTCTTCCTCTCTGTCTTTGGTTTTGTTAGTTTTTAACGGCTGAACAATTTCAACACATAGTAACCTGGCTTTGTGACCTCTCTCCAAAAATGAGGTGGCCAGGCAGCATCGGAGAGCAACAGTCCAGCCACACTTGGGCTCCCACAGCCCACATCAGGGGGCCTGGGTTCGAGTCAGCTCTGCTCCTGCTCTACCTCCCAGCTAACGCACCGCGGGTCATAGCTCCAGCACCTGCGTCTTTACCACCCAGCTGGGAAACCCAGGTGGACTTCCTGGTTCCCGGCTTCAGCCTGGCTGTTGTGGGCATTTGTGGAGTAAACCAGCAAAAGAAGAATCTCTCTCTCCCTCTCCCTCTCTCTCTCTCTCTCTCTCTCTTTCTCTCTCTCTCTTCCTCGATAAAATGAAAACAAAAACATTTTTAAATTTTGGGGGATGCAGCTAACACAATACTTAGAGGGAAAGTTGTAGCAATTAACGTTTAATTTAGAAGAGCAGAAAGTCTCAAATCAATTATGTTTCCACCTTAAGAAACCAGAAAGGGCGGGTGTTAGAGCGGAGCTGGTAAAGTCACCACCTGCAACACCTGCATACCATATGGGCGCTGGTTTGTGTCCAGCAGCTCCACTTCTCATCAATCTCATTGGTAATGGCCTGGGAAAGCAGCAGAGGATGGCCCCTGACACCCACCTGGGAGACCCAGAAGAAGCCCCTGGCTGCTGCCTTTGGCCTGGCCAGCCCTGGCCGTTGTGGCCATCTGGGAACTGAAGCAGCTGATGGAAGATCCCTCTCTCTCTGTCCCGCTCTCTCTCTACCTCTGACTTGCAAAAACAATAGTAAATCTTAAAAAAAAAAAAAAAAACTAGAAGATCAAATTAAACCAAAGCAAACAAAAGGAAATAATAAAGAAAAGATATTAATGAAATTGGGAGCAGAAAAACAATAGAAAAAATTCATCAAATGAAGTTATCTCTTTGGGGAAAATCAATAAAATTGGCCAGAAAAAAATCCAGAAAAGCTTTGACAAGTGCAGAACACGTGGGTGTTTGTTAACCGACAGGGTGCTTCTGTGTTCCACAGGTCTGCAATGATAGGAGTGAAGTGGCACCGTATCTGCCTCTGGACAGAAGACTGAGGTGGGGAACCTGCTTTGTGAATCAGCGAGTTATGCTGCCATCCCACCAGCTGCTCCACTTCCCGTCCAGCTCCCTGCTGATGCACCTGGGAAAGCATCCAAGGGTGGCCCAAGTGTTTGGGCCCCTGCCAATCACGGGAGACCCGGATGGAGGTCCACGCTCCTGGCTTCAGCCTGGCCCAGCGCTAGTCACTGAGGCCATTTAGGGAGTGAACCAACAGATAGAAAATCTCTTTCTCTCTTTCTCTCACTCTGCTTTTCAAATAAAATAAATATTAAAAAAAAAAAAAAAAGGAAGAAGAATGGAGGAGGGGAAAAGAACTTTCATTGAGGCACCTTTCAGTAATTTTTAAATAAATAAATTTTTAGGGGCAACACTCTGGCGTGGCGGGTAAAGCTGCCGGCTGCAGTGCCAGCATCCCATATGGGCGCCAGTTCAAGTCCCAGCTGCTCCACTTCCGATCCAGCTCTCTGCTATGGCCTGGGAAAGCAGTAGAAGATGCCTCAAGTCCTTGGGTCCCTGCACCCACGTGGGAGACCAGGATGAAGCTCCTGGCTCCTGGCTTCACATCAGCACAGTTCCGGCCACTGCGGCCAATTGAGGAGTGAACCAGAGGATGAAAGACCTCTCTCTCTCTCTCGCTCTGCCTTTCCTTCTCTCTTGTGTAACCCTGACTTTCAAATAAAATAAATAAATCTTTAAACAAATAATTTTTAAACAAAATATAAATGGTAGCATATTATTTAAATTCTTCTGTGTCTTGCTTTTTCCCTCAACATTATATCTGGCAGTCCATCTGTATTTCTGTACTTAGCTCTAATGTGTTCATTGACACTGCTCTATAGGTTGGCATCAAATGGATATGCTGTGTTGTATTTACCCAGTCTTTACTGAGGGACATCTGAGCTGATGTCATCTTTCACTATGATAAACAATGCTGCTGTCAGCATACTGCCTATCTCCTCATGCAACAGGTAGATCTTACATTTCCTACCTTTCCCATTGGCTGTTTCTCAAACTAGCTGGTGAAGCACCTGTTTCTGTGGACTATCTAATCTGTTGATTTTTTTTTTTCAGAGATCGATAAGCTATAGATGTAACTTGTGATAATTTGATTTCAGTGCTCACAAACCTTGGGAAAATGAGGAGTCACCATCACTTGTTGATTTGTTCACCCAACAGACAGTAACTGAGCGTGAACTACATGCTAATAACTAGGAATACTAAGGTGACCAGAGTGCCAGGCGTTGGCCTTGTGCAGAGTGTACCTCTTCTTTTCTGTCCTGGTCTCTTTCACTCACCCACTGCACTAAGAAACCTTGATAGAGTTTAAAAAAAAAGATTTATTTATTTATTTGGAAGTCAGAGTTACACAGAGAAGGAGAGGTAGAGAGAGAGAGAGGTCTTCCATCCGCTGGTTCACTCCCCAGATGGCCACAACGGCCAGAGCTGTGCTGATCTGAAGCCAAGAGTCAGGAGCTTCTTCCGGGTCTCCCATGCGGGTGCAGGAACCCAAAGGCTTGGGCCATCTTCTACTGCTTTCCCAGGCCATTGCAGAGAGCTGGATCGGAAGTGGAGCAGCCGGGACTAGAACCAGTGCCCATATGGTATGGCAGCACTGCAGGCAGTGGCTTTAACCGCTACACCACAGCACCGGCCCCCTTGATAGGGTTTTGTACAGGGAGGCTATGGGCTACAGATAAGTGAGGTGAGAGTTAGATGTCAAGAGTCAATTCTAGGTCACCAGGGTAGCCCCGGTTGCCTTAGCTGACCTAGTTATTTCTTAAATTTAACACCAAGTAATCCAATGGGAAAAGCAAATCCCTCACCATGTAAGCTTAAAATGATCCTGTAGGAGAATCCATTGCTTATCTCAGTCATTTGGAAACAGTAGGATATGTGTTCATACTGTACCGGAGGCAGAAAACTAAAGGGAGTCATTTTCCCCATCATTATACAAAGTTTTTGTCATGCGAAACAGCTTTTGACTTGGCAAATTTTTACTCATTATGAGCACAAGTGCTCTTAGGCATATTATGTTAAAAATATTAGTCTCTAAATAATTTCTATGCTTTATTACATAGGTTTTTAATTAAATTTCTTAATCGAAATGATGGGGGGGGGGGGCAGTGCTGTGATGGAGTGCGGCAGTGCCGGCATCCCATATGGGTGCCAGTTCAAGTCTCAGCTGCTCCTCTTCCAAGTCAGCTCCCTGCTAATGCACCTGGTAAGATGGCCCCTGCAACCCACAAGGGAAACCCAGATGAAGCTCCTGGCTCCTGGCTTTGGTCTGGCCCAGCCCTGACCGTAACAGTCATTTGGGGAGTGAACTAGAGGAGGGAAGACTTCTCTCTCTGCCTCTGCCTCTCCCTCTCTGTAACGTTGCCTTTTGAATAAATAAATATTTTTAAAATTTTAATTAGTTAATTTGAAGGAGACAGAGTTAGAGAAATAGGGGAGAGATAGGGAGAGAGAGAGATATCTTGCATCCACTGGTTCATTCTTCAAAGGACTGCAACAGCTGGAGCTGGGCTGGTCAAAAGCCAGGAGCCAGGAGCTTCTTCCAGTTCTCCCAAACGGGTGCAGGGCCCAAGCACATGGACGATCTTCTGGGGCTTTCCCAGGCACATTAGCAGGGAGCTGGAGCAGAAGTGGAACAGCTGGGACTCGAACTGGCGCCCATATGGGAAGCTCCTGGCTCCTGGCTTCAAATCAGCACAGCTGTGGCCTTTGTGGCCATCTGAGGGGTGAAACAGCAGATGGAAGACCTCTCTTTCTCTCTCTCTCTCTGCCTCTTCCTCTCTGTAACTCTGCCTTTCAAATAAATAAATAAATCTTTAAAAATGACTAATGAGAAGAAAAGGAGTATTTAATCTACAGATTAAGATGGCCACATCCCACATTGCAGTAGATGAATTAAATTCCCCCTGTAGCTCTAGCTTCCTGTGAGTGCAGACCCTGAGGAGGTAGTCCAGATGGTTTGAGCATGTGGGTGGGATCCTGCTACCCAGGTGGGAGACCTGAATTGCAATCCTGGTTCCCAGTCTCAGATCCAGCCCAGTTCTGGCTGTTGCAGGCATTTAGGAACTGAACCAACAGATGGAAGCTCACTCTTTCTCTTCCTCCCTCCTTCTCACTCAAATAAATACATTTTTTTTTTCATTTGAAAATAAAAGAAACCAGCTATCAAGTCTTGGAGGGGGCCGGTGCTGTGGTGTAGCGGGTAAAGCCGCCGCCTGCAGTGCCGGCATCCCATATGGGTGCCGGTTCAAGTCCCGGCTGCTCCATTTCTGATCCAGCTCTCTGCTATGGCCTAGGAAGGAAGTAGAAGATGGCCCAAGTCCTTTGGGCCCTGCACCCTCATGGGAGACCTGGAAGAATCTCCTGACTCCTAGTTTCGGATCAGCTCAGCTTCAGCCGTTGTGGCCATCTGGGAAGTCAACCAGCGGATGGAAGACCTCTCTCTCTCTCTCTCTCCCTGCTTCTTCTTCTCTGTGTAATTCTGACTTTCAAATAAATAAATAAACCTTTAAAAACACACATTGAGGAAACTAGGGTGCCTATTATTAAGTGTAAGAAACTGATCTGAAAAGTCTGTTCTGTAGGAGTCCAACTAACTGACTTTCTGGAAAAGGCAAGACTGTGACAGCTGTTATAAGATCAGTGGTTGCCTTACACGGAGGATCTCTGTGAGACCTCACTGGAAAGAAGGGGTCATCAAAGAAGGATGTACTTTTCTCTGAAGGGAGGAGAGAACATCCACTTTGCTTATGGCCGTGTCCAAATACCAATAGAGTCCATAGTCACAAAAGGCTTCCATGCCTTGGCAGCCTACGGCAAGAGCCTCAGGTGATCACTGACGTCATGAATAAGAGTGTTAATTCTTTAAGGAACAACAGAAGTCACTGTGCACTTGCTCCCCATATAGGACCTCTGTCCCTAATTGTGGGGAGCAACTCGGACTAGACTAAGTTACTGGAATTAAGACTTATTCTATGCATCTGCTCTCCCACAATATGGCGCTGGGAGAGGCGGAAACAGCTTCTACACAGCTGCCTCCAGTTCAACCAATAAACAGCAGGACCTGCTCCTGATTGGAGGAGAGCAGCGTACTCGGCATGTGGGTAGCAGAGTTGGGATTGGTGGAAGAGGACTATAAAGGAGGAGAGAGACAACATGCACCAGGAACATCTATCTGAAGGAACACCTGTGCAGCCCCCGAGAGAGCCGGCCAGCGGTGTGCCGCTCCCCTGCGGAAGTGGGGAAGGTGGCAGGGGGAACCACCCTTCCACGGAGGTGGAAGGGTCGGTAGCAAACCCGGGGAGGGCCGAGCAGACGAAGGAACAGCGCAGGGTCCTGTGTCGTTCCTCCGCGAAGAGGGGGAGCGACACCTAATGAGTTGTAATATGAGAATTGACTGCAAATTTTGTTCCCAAACTGTACTCTATATGTTGTGTGTGTGTGTGTAGGTGCAAATTGTTGAAGTCTATGCTTAGCATGGAGCTGGTCCTCTGTATATAAAGTCAAATCAAAAAAGAGCCATAATGAAGAAGGAGATGGGAGAGGGAGAGGGAGGTGGGATGGGAGTTGGGGGGGGGGGTAGGTGGGTACGGGGAAAAGAACCACTGTATTCCTAAAGCTGTATCTATGAAAAAATGCATTCATTAAATAAAAACTTTTAAAAAAGATCAGTGGTTGGCCAGGAATAGGAAAGATGATATACAGAGAGGGGATACAAGGATGCTGGGCAGTGACACTACTCTGCCTGATATGACACCAGTGTCATTGTACATTTCTCCAAGCCTGTAACACATGCAACCCCAAACATGGGCCTTGGTGGCTCTGCTGTGCCTATGCAGGTGTGGATTGGACCAGAAGTAACACTCTGGTGGAAGGTGTGAATAATGGGGGTGCTGGTGCATGTATGGGGACAGGGATTACATAGAAACAACTCTGTACCTTCTCGATTTTGCTGTGAACTTAAAACTGTCTCCCAAAATAATCTATTACATTTTTTAAAGATTTTATTTATTTATTTATTTATTTATATTTATTTATTTTTGACAGGCAGGGTGGACAGTGAGAGAGAAAGACAGAGAGAAATGTCTTCCTTTGCCATTGGTTCACCCTCCGATGGCCGCTGCAGCCGGCGTGCTGCGGCCGGCACACCGCGCTGATCCGAAGCCAGGAGCCAGGTACTTATCCTGGTCTCCCATGGGGTGCAGGGCCCAAACACTTGGGCCATCCTCCACTGCACTCCAGAGCTGGCCTGGAAGAGGGGCAACCGGGACAGAATCCGGCGCCCCGACCGGGACTAGAACCCGGTGTGCCGGCGCCACAAGGCGGAGGATTAGCCTAGTGAGCCGCAGTGCCGGCGTAAAGATTTATTTTATTTATTTGAAAGACAGAGTTACAGAGAAAGATAGAGAGAGGTCTTCCATCTGCTGGTTCACTCCCCTGAAATGTCCAAAATGGCTAGAGATGAGCTGATCCAACACCAGGAGCCAGGAGCTTCTTCTGGGTCTCCTACATGGGTGCAGGGGCCCAAGGACTTGGGCCATCCTCCACTGCTTTCCCAGGCACATTGGCAGGGAGCTGGATTGGAAGTAGAGTAGCTGGGACTCGAACCCGTGCCCATGTGGGCGGGGCTTTCACCTGCTGCACCACAGCACCAGTCCCTCTTTTACATTTTTGAAAAGCTGGTTTTGTTATCTTTGGTCTGTCATCATCCAAGAGCATAAAGGAGTTGATGCTGAAATCTGCCTGATTGAAGAAAATGTTTGGAGACAGCTGTTGAAGAGCTGTGCTGGGCCCTGGTGCCTATGGAGGAGGATGTGAGGGGTGCTTTGCCTCCACTTCAAGTCTCAAAGAAGGCACTTCAGGGAGTTGTCACAAAAAGCTTGAGACGTGGCCCCCACAGCTCAGGCAGCACAGAGGAGTAGCCTCTGACTCATCCTGCAGAGGATCAAGTAAAGGAACAGTGGCTGGCTGGCTGGCTGGCTGCTCTGATGGAGATGGGATGGGGCAGAGGGTGCACGGCAGTGTCGGGAGGCCCAGAAGTGGCCATACTGGGGAAACACCAGCTTGGATCTTGTCTAAGAGGTCTGCCCAGGGGTCAGCACTGGGCCTTAGCAGGTTAAGCCACTGACTGCAATGTTGACATCTCATCTGAGCGCCGACTCGAGTCCTGGCTGCTCCACTTCTGATCCAGATCCCTGCTAATACACCTGGGAAAGCTGGGAAAGCCTAAGTGCCTCGGCTCCTGCCACCCAAGTGGGAGACCCGGATGAAGCTCTTAGCTCCTGGCTTCGGCCTGGCCCTTGAGGAGTGACCCAGCAAATGGAAAATCTGTCTTTCCCTCTCTGCCTGTAATTCTACCTTTCAAATAAATAAATCAATCTTTAAAATAAAAAAACAAAGGGAGTTTGCCCAGTGGCCAGTGTTTGGAGCGGGTTAAGGTGCCACTCGGGACACCCACATCCCATATCAGAATGACTAGGTTTGAGTCCCAGCTCCATTTCTTGCTAACGGGCACCTTGGGAAGCCCCGGGTGATGGCTCAAGTATTTGGGTCCCTGCCATTCATGTGGGAGACCCAGCTGGAGTTCCTAGCTCCTGGCTTCAGCTTGGCCCTGCTCTGACTGTTGTGGGCATTTGGGGAGTAAACCAGTGGTAGAAGATATTGCTCGCGCGCGCGCTCTCTCTCTCTCTGTGTTTGCCTTTCAAATAAAAATGAGAATAAACAAGTAAAAAACAAGTTTTTTAAAGAAGTTTCCCAGAGGCAGGAGGTGACCTCAGCCAAAAGAGGCTGAAATCCTGGGGGTGGGGGTGGGATTGTGAGTGTCCACTCAAGATGGGACAGCCCAGGTGTGGAGTTCTAAGTCGCATCAACTCAAGGGTCTTCAGGTTGAGCAAGGTCCCGCCCATGGAGCAGAGTAGGGTGGGGGAAGGCCCGCCTCTGAAGAACTCACGGCACCTGAAAGCACCCTGGGAGAGGGAGAAAGAGCTCGTCATGAGCACCTGCCAAGGTCACAGGGAGCCCGCCTCTCCACCTCCACAGCCCCTTCTAGCCTGGAGGAGCCAGAGGCAGACTCATGAGTGGAGACGCAGAGGGGAGGCCTGAGCAACCTGGTGTCCCTGTCTTCCTTCGGGTACTCAGTCCAAAGCAGCCCTGTGTGGCAGAAGGGGAGTTCATTGAATGTGACATGAACTTGGGAATCTGACTCTTATTAGAGTGAATCTAATGACATGGCCCATCTTCTACCACCTGTGACTCACAAAACAAGGCAATTTCAAAGGGTTCAGCTTATTGCATAGGAGAGAACTTTTCAACTGTGGGACTGAGATTGCTTGGGGGCTTTAAACAACTAGGAGAAATGTATCACCTGGGAGACACTAAAAAAAGGCGTGAGACTCCTCCTAGACTTCACTGAAGGGTGTGCGGAAGAACTGGCGTAACAGGGAAACCGAACAAAGAACAAAGAATAACTTGGTCTCCAAGAATAAACTGGTTTTCTGCCCACACCTCATGAGTCCCATCTGCTCCGTGAATTGACTGCACTTTGTTTTCTGTGTGTTTATCACCAGTTGATCCAAGAAATCTCTGAAAGAAATGGAAGTCTCCTGTCAACCCATTAGAAAGATCAGATAACTGGCCGGCGCTGAGACTCACTAGGCTAATCCCCCGCCTTGCAGCGCTGGCACACCGGGTTCTAGTCCCGGTCAGGGCACCGGATTCTGTCCCGGTTGCCCCTCTTCCAGGCCAGCTCTCTGCTGTGGCCAGGGAGTGCAGTGGAGGATGGCCCAAGTGCTTGGGCCCTGCACCCCATGGGAGACCAGGATAAGTACCTGGCTCCTGCCATCGGATCAGTGCGGTGCGCCGGCTGCAGCGCGCCGGCCGCGCCAGCCATTGGAGGGTGAACCAACGGCAAAGGAAGACCTTTCTCTCTCTCTCTCTCACTGTCCACTCTGCCTGTCAAAAAAAAGAAAATCAGATAACTTAGATATTTCTCTTTTTTTTTCTTTCCAAACCTTGTAATTTCCTGCTGTCCTGCTCTGATTGGGACCAGTCCTTTTCTAGACCTGCTGGGAAGCTGTAGGGCTGCCTCTTGCTGTTCTGGTTGGATCTCTTGTGCTCTGGATTCTACAAGTTCCTTTTGCATGGTTTTCTCTCTCATTCTCCATTCACTTCCTGAGAAAGGAGACTAGAGGGGAGATTTCTGATACACTATGAATCTGGAAATGCCTTTATTCTATCTTCACTCTTTGTGGATAAGTTGGCTGGGTATAAAACACTGGGTTAAAATCATTGCCCTAGGGCCTAGCGCTGTGGTATAGTGGCTAAAGCCGCTGCCTGCAACACCAGCATTCCATATGGGCACTGGTTCAAGTCTCAGCTTCTCCACTTCTGATCCAGTTCTCTGCTTATATGCATGGGAAAGCAGTGGAAGATGGCCCCAGTGTTTGGGCCCCTGCACCACATGGGACACCTGGATGAAGCCCCCGGCTTCAGCCTGACCCAGCACTGGCCATGCAGTCATTTGGGGATTGAACCAGCAGATAGAAGATTGATCTCTCTCTCTCTCTCTCTCTCTCTGTGTGTGTGTGTGTGAGAGAGAGAGAGAGAGAGAGAGACTCTTTCAAATAAATAAATAAAGTCTTTAAAAGAAAAAAAAAGAAATCATTGCCTCTCAGAAGTGAAGTTCTATCTCATATCAGGGGGAAAATATATTTCTTAGCTATTTTACCAACTTTTTTTTTTTTTTGACAGGCAGAGTTAGACAGTGAGAGAGAGAGAGACAGAGAGAAAGGTCTTCCTTCCACTGGTTCACCCCCCAAATGGCCGCTACGGCCAGTGCACTGGGCCAGTCCGAAGCCAGGAGCCAGGTGCTTCCTCCTGGTCTCCCTTGCGGGTGCAGGGCCCAAGCACTTGGGTCATCCTCCACTGCCTTCCCGGGCCACAGCAGAGAGCTGGACTGGAAGAGGAGCAACTGGAACAGCATCCGGTGCTCCGACTGGGACTAGAACCCGAGGTGCCGGTGCCGCAGGCGGAGGATTAGCCTAGTGAGCCGCAGCGCTAGCCTATTTTACCAGCTTTTTAATTACTTCCTCTCTTGTCTCTCTCTCTCTCCTTCCATTTTTCTCTCTACATTTTTTTTTAAATTTATTTGAGAGGCGGAGAGAGAAAGAAGGAGAGCACTCCCATTTTCTAGTTTACTCCTCAAATGCCCACAATGACTGGTGCTGGGCTGGGCCAAAGCCAGGAGCTGAGAACCTAACCTCCTTCTCCCCTGTGAGTTGCAAGAACCCAGTTCCTTCTGACATCAACACTGCCTTCCAGGGTCCCCGTCAGCAGGAAGCTAGAATCAGGGGCTGGAGCCGGGCACCAAACATCGGTCCTGCAACATAAAGCGGAGGCATCTCAACCGGTGTCTTCCCATTAGGCTGGGACAAATATCCATTGTGCTTTCTCTTCCTCCTCCTCCTTTCCCTCCCTATGTAATAAAATGAAGAAACCCTCTAGAGAACAGGTAATTTTTTATGGCCCTATATGACCAAAATGATAAATTTATAAGTAGCTTTCAACAATGTGATCTGTAAGAGTACTTCAAAAAAACCATGGAAAATGGAATTACAAGTTCATTGGGGTCTTTTCCCTGGTGCCTCCGAGGTGATCAGCTGCTTCAAAATGAAGCTGGATGTCTCCTTCCCAGCCACTGGCTGCCAGAAACTCGTTGAAGTGGACGATGAACGTAAACTTCGCACTTCTTATGAGAAGTGTACGGCCAACACTCTGGGTGAAGAATGGAAGGGTTATGTGGTCCGAATCAGTGGTGGGAATGACAAACAAGGTTTTCCCATGAAGCAAGGTGTATTGACCCATGGCCGGGTCCACCTACTGCTGAGTAAGGGGCATTCCTGTTACAGACCAAGGAATACTGGAGAAAGAAAGCACAAATCAGCTCAGGGCTGCATTGTCGATGCCAATTTGAGAATCCTCAATTTGGTTATTATAAAAGAAGGAGAGAAAGATATTCCTGGATTGATTGATACCACGGTGCCTCATCGCCTGGGTCCTAAAAGAGCCAACAGAATTCGCAAACTTTTCAATCTCTCTAAAGAAGATGATGTACGCCAGTATGTTGTAAGAAAGCCCTCAAACACAGAAGGAAAGAAACCGAAGACCAAAGCATCCAAGATTCAGCGTCTAGTTACTCCACGTGTCCCGCAACACGAACGCTAGTGAATTGCGCTGAAGAAACAGCGAACTAAGAAGAACAAGGAGGAGGCTGCAGACTATGCTAAACTCTTGGCCAAGAAAATGAAGGAGGCCCAAGAAGATCGCCAGGGACAGATTGCCAGGAGATGGAGGCTGTCTCCTCTGAGAGCGTCTACGTCTAAATCTGAGCCCAGTCAAAAATAAGGCTTAAGAGAAACAAATAAATAAGATTGCATTTCAGATCTCCTTTACTGGGTTTTCACTGGTGATGTAACTACATGAATGAAGCAGCAGGTCATGGGAAAAGGAGATGTGTGGGTGTGGCAGTCTGGTCGGGGGGGCGGAGTCTTGAAAGCCGTACTCTGAATTAATCCAGAGACCACTGCTATGTGATAGTGGGATAGATGGCCAGGATAAAGCATTTCTTTTGGTGGCCGATGGCACATTAAGATTCTTTTCAGAAAGGCAAGGAACAAGGTGGGAAATAAATAACTGGAACTGTTAATCCTTTTACACAGTTTCTTTTGAAGAACACACTTTTTTCTGAAAAAGATATTTACAATATATGCAGAGTGCCCTGTGAAGGTGAACACTGCCAAATTTTTTAAAATATAATTTGTTAAGGCATAGCTAATGGAATACCATTTTTTAAAAAAAATCACAAAGCTTTTAAAACCAGTACAAATTCACTACATTAACAAAACTGACTTGAAAAGCAGTTCACTGCCTCTTCAAAACAAACATTCTTATGTCAATGAAAAATCTACAAATATTTTTTCTAATATAAACAAACAAAAAATAATTTACTGGGACCAGCATCATGGCATATCAGGTAAAGCTGCTGCCTGAGATGCCAGCATCCCATATGGGCACCAGTTTCAGTCCTGGCTGCTCCGCTTCTGATCTAGTCTACTTCTAATCCACTAGCAATGGTCTGGGAATGGGCACAGAAGATGGCCCAAGTGTTTAGACCCCTGCCACCCACATGGGAGACGTGGAAAACACTCCTGGCTCCTGGCTTTTGCCTGGCCCAACCCCAGCCATTGCAGCCACCTGGGAAGTGAACCAGCGGATGGAAGATCGATTGATCGATCGATCTATCTATCTATCTATCTATCTCTGTCACTCTCCCTCACTCTCTGTAACTCTGACTTTCAAGTAAATAAATAAATCTTTTTTTAAAAAAAAGATAAGTTTATTTTGGAGCAAAAAGTTTACAAAATGCATACACAATCCATCTATAATATCTATTTTCCATAAACTTGTTGAAGACCTCTCCCAGGGCTGATTCCATCTTTTGATGATTCTAACCAGTGCCATTGTGAGCATTCACGCTCAAGGATTTGTTAGAGTGTGTGTCTTCCATTCCTCTGCTGCAGTGCGGCATCCCATATGGGCACCGGTTCGAGTCCCGGCTGCTCCACTTCTGATCCAGCTCTCTGCTGTGGCCTGGGAAAGCAGAAGACGGCCCAAGTGCTTGGACCCCTGCACCCACGTGGGAGACCCAGAAGGAGCTCCTGGCCCCTGGCTTCAGCTCAGCTCAGCTCTGGCCGTTGCAGTCATTTGGGAGTGAACCAGTGGAATAGAAAACCTCTCTTTCTCTGGCTCTATCTCTCTCTCTACAACTCTGTCCAAATAAATAAAATAAATCTTAAAAAAAAAAAAATGGAGCAGCTGGGACTCGATCCGGCACCCATAGGGGATGCCGGCACCGCAGGCAGAGACTGAGCACACTACACCACAGCACTGGCCCCTATAAATCATATTTCAGAAAAAAATCAATTCATAATAAGAATATAAGTGTTAAGGGTGGTTTGGTGAAGTTGGTGCAAGCATTTGGCATCAGCTAAGACACCACCTGGGACCACCAGTTACTCACTTCAAGTTCTGGCTCCAGTGGAAATTCCAACTTCCGGCTAATGTGTCCTGGGAGACCACGGATGATGGCTCAAGTACTTGGGTCCCTGCTACTCACATGGGAGACCTGGGCTGAGTTCTTGGCTTCTGGATTCAACCTGGCCCTGCCTGGTTGTTGTGGCCACGTGGAGAATGAACCGGTGGATGGCATCTCTCTCTCTCTCTCTCTCTTTCTCTCTCTCTCTCTCTCTCCCCCTTTCAAAATGAAAAGAAAGGTTGGTGTGACTTCAGGAGAGTAAGAGAAGAAGGCTTGGGAGGAAGAGGTTTACTGTGCTCCTGGGTCCTGCGGCGGGATCACAGCATGCCGCATAGGCCACAGCAGAAGCATTGGGTCTTGGTGAGCGAAGGCAGGGGTGAAGGAGAAGTCTGAGCCAGAGTTTTTACCGGGCTTCTGTGGGAGAGACAAAGTAGGGCAGAGAAAACAGCTCAAGATGTGCTCCGTCTGAATTATTCCAGAGGACTCTGGGCTAAAGGAGGGATTTCCAGCTGCCTGGTGTCTGGTTCCGGCATGATTTAGGACAGGAGACATGTTGGCGTGGTGTGGGAGAGTTCGATAAGGGTATACATGTGGGATTACTTGATTCACACATGAAGGACATGCTCCCGTGGGGCAGGCGTTGTGGCACAGAGGGTTAAAACACCCCTTGGGCTGCCTGCCCCGTATTTCATATCAGCGCATGTGGTTCAAGTCCCAGCTGCAGTACTTCTTTTTTTTTTTTTTTTTTTAATTTTTGACAGGCAGAGTGGACAGTGAGAGAGAGAGACAGAGAGAGAAAGGTCTTCCTTTGCCGTTGGTTCACCCTCCAATGGCCGCCGCTGCAGCCGGCGCACCGCGCTGATCCGATGGCAGGAGCCAGGATCCAGGTGCTTTTCCTGGTCTCCCATGGGGTGCAGGGCCCAAGCACCTGGGCCATCCTCCACTGAGAGCTGGCCTGGAAGAGGGGCAACCGGGACAGAATCCGGCGCCCCAACCGGGACTAGAACCCGGTGTGCCGGCGCCGCAAGGTGGAGGATTAGCCTATTGAGCCACGGCGCCGGCCCTGCAGTACTTCTGATCCAGCTCCTTGCTAATGTGCCCAGGATGACAGCCCAAGTCATCTCCCACATGGGAGACCCAGATGGAATTCCTGGCTCCTGGGTTTGGCCAGTCTAACCCTACCTATTGCAGGCATTTAGAGGAATGAACCAGTGGATGGAAGATCTTTCTTTCTCTCCCTGTTTCCCTCTCTCCCTCTTTCTCTCTGTCTCTTTCCTTTCAAGTAGATGAAAATAATAAACATAAAAAATGGAAAGCAATGCTCCCAGCTGAGACCTTAGCTGTCGCCAAGAATGGGCTCACCTTGGGGAGGGCAGCAAACTTCTGAATATGTCAAACACAAAACAGCAAAAAAAATTTGAAGGCACGATTAATACAACACCTTGGTGCGCTATTCTTTCAGATACTGACCTGTTGGTTTCTTCCCAACATCAGAAAGCAAGCTAATGCTTAAAGAAGAGGCAGCCAGCACATTGCTTCATAGCTAACAGATGTTACCTACATCAAAGGACGGGGATGGAGTTATTCCGGTTAAATGTCCTCAATGCTTGAAAGAATAATATTACCCAAGGCAAACAGGGTACACCGGGGCAGCAAAGGCTTTGTGAGGGTGTGGGCATGAACCGGGTTTCTGGAAGGGACCAGCCGGCTTAACAAGTTTCTGTTTTTAAGACCTAGGAGAATACATAAGGAAGTAGCTGCTGGTTGGTTGGGAGAAGGAAACCCACGGTTTTCAGTGAGGGGGGATCATGGCTGAGCTAAAACTGTGATCAAGCGGCGGGGGCAGGGCTGGGGTAAGCCCCCATCTGTGATGCTGGCATTCCGGGTGAGCACTGGTGCGAGCCCCAACTGCTCTGCTTCTGACCCAGGTCCCTGTCTATGCTCCTCAGAAAGCAGCAGAAGATGGTCCAAGTGTTAGGGCCCCCACTACCCGTGTGGGAGACCCAGATGGAGTTCTGGGTTCCTGGCTTCAGCCTGGCCCAGCTCTGGCTGCTGCAACCATCCGGGGGAAGGAAGCAGCAGCTGGGAGATCTTTCTCTCCTCATCTCTCTGTCACTCTGTCTTTCCAATAAATAAATAAATCTTTTTAAAAATTGTGATCCAGTTTTGCCATGGTGAGGAAAGTTTCAAATGAACTAAGGTACAAGTCCTGCACTGGCCACTCCCTGGTTTCTTTGGACAATCCTAGATGACAATTAATTATATTTATGGAGTATTAACTATATGTCAGTGTCATCAGAAATAGGCTCTGTGAGAAAGTTAATAAAAGGTTATTCAGGGTGGAATCTGAGGCCCCTCAGCCTGAGACACAAGCCCGGCTACTTTCAATGAGTTTTTTTTTTTTTTTTAAGATTTTATTTATTTATTTATTTCAGAGATAAAGTAACAGAGAGAGAGAGGGAAAGAGAGAGAGAGGTCTTCCATCCGTTGGTTCACTCCCCCAGATGGCTGCAATGGCCGGAGCTGCACTGATCTGAAACCAGGAGCCAGGAGCTTCTTCCAGGTCTCCCACGTGGGTGCAGGGGCCCAAGCACTTGGGCCATCTTCCACTGGCATCCCAGGCCATAGCAGGGAGCTGGCTTGGAAGAGAAGCAGCAGGGACTCGAACCAGCACCCATATGGGATGCCAGGGCCACAGGCACAGGCTTAACCTACTCTGCCACAGTGCCCGCCCCTTCAATGAGTCTTGGAAAGTGTTTCAAAGTGGTCAGATTCTAGTCAAAATTGACGCATTCCACGGCAGTAACTCTTCCTTTGTCATTACCGAGTAAGCATAGTTAGCTTGTTAGCCTGCCTGAAAAGCAGGCATTAAGTAAATGGGGGTGAGTTTCCCACAGGCTGGAGGAAACTCTTTTAGCAGGTAATGGTTTACAAACACCCTCAGACCATGCTGAACAGAAAACTACTGATGGGTTTAAGAAGGACATTTCTGGGAATGGACGAAGGACAAAGAATTGCACAAGTTTGCCCTGATGGCTGAGATTAACCGAGCCTACGTGTCAGCACCCAGGTCTAACAGGCTTGGTCGATGAGATAAGAGCGCTGTCCGGACACTCCTCAGACAGGTCTCCTTAGGTGTTTGTCTTGAAGGCTTTGCAGGGTTTTTAGGGGCAGCTTGTTCTCATCAGGTACTTCTATATTGCCTTATGCCTATTCATTAGTGGAACCCTCCCAGCCATCCTATGAAGTATGTTCTTAATCTTCCCCATTTTGCGGACGTAGAAACTGAGGCACAGAGGCCAGCGCCGCGGCTCACTAGGCTAATCCTCCGCCTTGCGGCGCCGGCACACCGGGTTCTAGTCCCGGTCAGGGCACCGGATTCTGTCCCGGTTGCCCCTCTTCCAGGCCAGCTCTCTGCTGTGGCCAGGGAGTGCAGTGGAGGATGGCCCAAGTGCTTGGGCCCTGCACCCCATGGGAGACCAGGAGAAGCACCTGGCTCCTGCCATCGGATCAGTGCGGTGCGCCAGCCGCAGCGCGCCGACCGCGGCAGCCATTGGAGGGTGAACCAACGGCAAAGGAAGACCTTTCTCTCTGTCTCTCTCTGTCTCTCTGTCTCTCTCACTGTCCACTCTGCCTGTCAGGAAGGAAGGAAGGAAGGAAGGAAGGAAGGAAGGAAGGAAGGAAGGAAGGAAGGAAGGAAGGAAGGAAGGAAGGAAGGAAAACTGAGGCACAGAGTCATTAAGAGTAGTTCGGGGCTGGCGCTGCAGCATAGTAGGCTAAGCCTCCGTCTGCAGCACGAACATCCCATATTGTTGCCAATTCGTGTCCCGGCTGTTCCTCTTCCAATCTAGCTCTCTGCTGTGGCCAGGAAGGGCAGTAGAGGATGGCCTGGGTGGTTGGTCCCCTATACTCAGGAGGGAGGGCCAGGGGAAGCTCCTGGCTCATGGCTTTGGATAGGCCCAGCTCAGGCTGTTGTGGTTATGTGGGGGTGAACTAGCAGGTGGAAGACCTCTCTTTCTCTGTTACTCTACCTCTCTCAAATAAATAATAAATAAAATCTTTTATTTTTTTTAAAGATTTATTTATTGGGGTCAGCATTGTGGCACAGCGGGTTAAAGCACCAGCCTGCAGTGCCAGCATCCCATATGGGTGCCGGTTCGAGTCTTGGCTACTCCACTTCCAATCTAGCTCTGTGTTGTGGCCTGGAAATGCAGTAGAAGATGACCCAAGTCCTTGGGACCCTGCACCCTCATGGGAGACCCAGAAGAAGTTCCTGGCTCCTGGCTTCAGATCAGCTCAGCTCTGGCAGTTGCAGTCATCTGGGAAGTGAACCAGTGGATGGAAGACCTCTCTCTCTCTCTCTCTCTCTCTCTCTCGTGCGCGCGTGCGCGCAATTTCACTCTACCTCTCTCTGTAACTGTCTTTCAGATAAATAAAATAAATCTAAAAAAAGACCAAAAACCAAGATTTATTTATTTATTGAAAAGTCAGAGTTACACAGAGAGAGGAGAGACAGAGAGAGAGAGAGAGAGAGAGAGAGAGAGGTCTTCCATCCGCTGGTTCACTCCCCAGATGGCCGCAACGACCGGCGCTGCGACAATCCCAGATGGTCTGGGAAAGCAGAAGATGGCTCAAGTGCTTGGGCCCCTGCGCCCACGTGGGAGATCCCAATGAAGCTCCTGGCTCCGGATTGGCGCAGCTCCAGCCGTTGTGGCCAATTGGGGAGTGAGCCATCGGATGGAAGACCTCTTTCTCTCTCTCTCTCTCTGCTTGTAACTCTGACTTTCAAATAAATAAATAAATCTTAAAAAAAAAATTCTGTGGAGGGGGGCTCACTGAAACCAGGAAAATATCAAAAAAAAAAGAAGAAGAAGAAGAAGAAGAAGAAAATATCCTATTTCTCATTAGATTCCCAATTTCTCCATTTGTTCTTTTTTCCAATGGTGTATAATCAATTTCTTGTATTACATATGTGTTTATTTTTAATTGAGATGTGATTAACATTACATAAAATTCACCCATTTTAGGTGTTCAAGGGACCTGTATTGTGCATTGTGCTGCCACATGCGATGCCAGCACCCTATATGGGCAACCAATTTTTATCCTAGCTGCTCCACTTCCAATCCAGCTCCCTGCCAATGCACCTGGGAAAGCAGCAGAAGATGGCTAAAGTGCTTGGGCCCCGCCACCCACATGGGAGACCCAGAAGAAGCTGGCTTCTGGCTTCAGATTGGCTCAGCTCCAGCTATTGCAGCCATTTGGGGAGTGAACCTGTGGATGGAAGATCTCTCTCTCTCTCTCTCTCTCTCTCCACCTCTCTCTGTAACTCTGCCTTTCAAATAAATAAATAAACCTTTTTTAAAAAGTATATAGTAGGCCGGCGCCACGGCTCACTAGGCTAATCCTCCACCTTGTGGCGCCGGCACACCGGGTTCTAGTCCCGGTCAGGGCGCCGGATTCTGTCCTGGTTGCCCCTCTTCCAGGCCAGCTCTCTGCTGTGGCCAGGGAGTACAGTGGAGGATGGCCCAAGTGCTTGGGCCCTGCACCCCATGGGAGACCAGGAGAAGCCTGCCATCGGATCAGCGCGGTGCGCCAGCCGCAGCGCGCCAGCTGTGACGGCCATTGGAGGGTGAACCAACGGCAAAGGAAGACCTTTCTCTCTGTCTCTCTCTCTCACTGTCCACTCTGCCTGTCAAAAAAAAATTTTTTTTAAAAAGTATATAGTAGTTTTTAGTCTATTCATAAAGTCATGCAGCTAATTCCAGAACATGTTCATTATCCCAGAACAGACACCACACCTGTGACGGTCACTCTCCATCCCTCCCTCTCCAAGCTCCCAGCAACCTCTAGTCTGCGTTCTGCCTCTGCGCATTTGCCGATTCTGTACATTTCACACCAGTGGAATTTTATGTTTTGTGATTGGCTTCTGTTACTTAGCACAATAGTTTTCAAGGTTCGCCCATACTGCAGCAGGCATCAATACTTCATTCCTTCTTATTGCTCAATGCCACTCCACTGCCTGCGGATATATGGCACTTCCGGCTATCATGCTGCTGTGACTGCTCATGCACAGGCTCCCGTGAGGACATGCTCTCGGGTACATTCCTGGAAACAGGAGGGCTCATCTGTGTGTCAGGAACTGCCAAACCCTTTCCTGAAGTGGCTTTTCCATTTTACATCCCCATCAGCAATATGTGAAGGTTTCAATTTATCCGCATCCTCACCAACCATTATTATCGTGTTATTTTTAACTTTTTTTTTATTTATTTGAAAGGTGTGTGTGGGAGAGAGAGAGAGAGAGAGAAAGAGAGAAAGCTCTCATCCACTGGTTTATTATTCAAATGCCCACACTAGTTGGGGTCTTGGTTGGGTCAGGCTGAAACCAGGACCCAGGAACTCAGTCTAGGTCTCCACTGTGCAGAGAACCAAGCACTTGAACCCTCACCCACTGCCTTCCAAGGTGCACATTAGCAGGAAGCTGGAATTGGGAGTGGAGCTGGGACTTGAACCTGGCATTCGGATGTGGGATGTGGGTGTCCCAAGGGGCTGCTTAACTGCTGCTCCAGTTCCTGCTGCTTTTGTTTTTAATATAATTGTCGTAGTCGTGTGATATGATTCTTCCTTGTGGTTTTCTTTGCATTTCCCTAATGATTTATGATGTTGATCATCTTTCCATGTGCTTATAGGCTATGTTCACTTATTCTTTATAGAAATGCCCATTCAAATACTTTGTCAATTTTTTTTAAAGATTTACTTATTTGTTTAAAAGTCAGAGTTAGAGAGAGGAGAGGCAGAGAGAAAGTGGTCTTTCCTCCGCTCGTTCACTCCCCAATTGGCCGTAATGGCTGGAGCTGCGTTGATCCAAAGTCAGGAGTCAGGAGCTTCTTCTGGGTCTCCCACATGGGTGCAGGGGCCCAAGGATTTGGGCCATCTTCTACTGCTTTCCCAGGCTATAGCAGAGAGCTGGATTGGAAGTGGAGCAGCCAGGACTCGAACTGGAGCCCATATGGGATACCAGCACTGCAAGCAGTGGCTTTACCCGCTACACCACAGCACTGGCCCCTGTCCATTTTTAATAGTTTTTTTTTTTTTTTGTATCTTATTATTGAGTCGTAAGCATTTTAATGTATTCTGGATTAGTCTAATTTGATTTTGTTGTCTGTGCTCTTGGTGTCCTAGCCAAGAAGTCCTTGACAAATCCAAAGTCATAAAGCTTTCCCCCCAGGAGTTAATTCTGTTTTAGCTCTCATGTTTAGTCTTTGATCCATTTTGAGTTGATTTTTATATGTGGTGTAAAAGAAGGCTCCAACCTTTTTATTTTTTTCATGTGGGTATCCAGTTCTCCCAATACCATTTGTTGAAAATACTACCCTTTTCTTAATGAATAGTCTTGGCACTGTTACTAAAAATCAATTGACTGTGTATTCGAGAGTTCACTTCTGAAGTATCACTTCTGTTCCATTAGTCGGTATGTCTGTCGTCATGCCAGGACTATCTGTTTTGATCATTGCAGCTTTGTAGCAACCTCTGAAATCAGGAAGTGTGAGACCTCCAATTTTATTCTTTTTCAAGATAGTTTTGGGTATTACAGTCTCCTTGGGTTTTTTAAATTAAATTTTACTTATTTGAAAGTCAGAATTACAGAGAGAGAGGAAGAGATAGAGACAGAGAGAGAGAGAAATGTCTTCCATCTGCTGGCTCATTCCCCAGATGGCTGCAACAGCCAGGGCTGGGCCAGACAGAAGCCAGGAGCCAGGAGCTCCATCTGGGTCTCCCACGTGGGTGCAGGGCCCCTCACGTGGGTCATCCTCGGCCGTTTTATCCAGGCCATTATTAAGGAGCAGGATCAAAAGTAGTGCAGCCAGGACTTGAACCAGCACCCAGATGGGATTCTGATGTTACTAGGCCATGGTTTTCCCATTACACAGGACCCCCTCCTTGAGTTTTACGGTGGACTTTAGGATGAATTTTTCTATTTTTGAGAATAGTCTCTTTGGGGTCTTGAAATGGATTACATTGAATCTATATCCCATCATACCTTGAGCACTCCTTTGTTTCTACCCAAAAAGATGTTCCAGAATAATCTCCTTTCCTTATCCCAGCACAGGAATCTGTTATTCCTTCAGGGAACCCTGTCTCCTATAAGGGAAGAATGGTGTTTTTAAGAGCCAAGATCTGGTGCCAGACAAGTTCAATGCTACTGGAAGTCACTGTTGCCTGGATCCTCTCAGTAGATAGAGCTAGGGAATATAAGAGAATGTCTGCCCTGGGAGAGATGTCTGCCCTGGGAGAGATGTCTGTCCTGGGAGAGATGTCTGCTGTGGGAGAGATGTCTGTCCTGGGAGAGATGTCTGCCGTGGGAGAGATGTCTGTCCTGGGAGAGATGTCTGTCCTGGGAGAGATGCCTGTCCTGGGAGAGATGTCTGTCCTAGGAGAGATGTCTGCCCTGAGAGAGATGCCTGCCCTGGGAGAGATGTCTGTCCCGGGAGAGATGTCTGCCCTGGGAGAGATGTCTGTCCCGGGAGAGATGCCTGCCATGGGGAGAGATGTCTGTCCTGGGAGAGATGTCTGCCCTGGGAGAGATGTCTGACCTGGGAGAGATGTCTGTCCCGGGAGAGATGTCTGCCCTGGGAGAGATGCCTGCCCTGGGAGAGATGTCTGCCGTGGGAGAGATGTCTGTCCTGGGAGAGATGTCTGTGCTGGGAGAGATGTCTGTCCTGGGAGAGATGTCTGTCCTGGGAGAGATGTCTGTCCTGGGAGAGATGTCTGCCGTAGGGAGAGATGTCTGTCCTGGGAGAGATGCCTGCCGTGGGGAGAGACGTCTGTCCTGGGAGAGATGTCTGCCCTGGGAGAGATGTCTGTCCTGGGAGAGATGCCTGCCCTGGGAGAGATGTCTGTGCTGGGAGAGACGTCTGTCCTGGGAGAGATGTCTGCCCTGGGAGAGATGTCTGCCCTGGGAGAGATGCCTGTCCTGGGAGAGATGCCTGTGCTGGGAGAGATGTCTGTCCCGGGAGAGATGTCTGTCCTGGGAGAGATGTCTGTGCTGGGAGAGATGTCTGTCCTGGGAGAGATGTCTGTCCTGGGAGAGATGTCTGTGCTGGGAGAGATGTCTGTCCTGGGAGAGATGCCTGCCGTGGCTCCCTCCAGCCAGCACCATGTGGCTCCAGCACCGCGCTGAACATGTGGCTCTCACACACATATTTGAATCGACTTTTGTGTCTTTATATACTGAAAACCATGAGTCCAGACCTACCACTGTTCTTATCCAACACCATAACATTCATTCTAGTTGCCTCCCCCTTCATATCTTTAACTCCCTTCTCTGACAGTGAGAAATTTCCCACTCTCTTGAAAGCACGAGTGTACACATACATAACCAACCCTGCACAAGAAACGAAATCTCTCAGGGCCTTGGCTGCCCCTCTGCCCTGCCTGGGCGCCTCCCCACCCCACCGCCAGGTCCCCACGTCTTACCTGGCTGCTCCACTGCTTGGACACCTTCCCCATGGCTGCACACGTCTCTGTCACTCTGCATGTCCCCAGTGACTGCTCCAGCCCACTCCTCCAGATGCATTTGTCCTGGGCTCAGGCTCTCAATCCACAAACACAGGTCTCTCCCGACCCTGCTCGGGCTCCAGCATCCTTCCCACGCCACCAGATCCTCTCGGCACTGACCTGAACCCCTACGTTGCTCTGCTCATGTGCTGGCCTTAGAGGTGGGAGTATAAGAGAGGAAGTAAAGTGAGATGGAAAAGGGAGGGGTTGATGTTGGGGTGCAGCAGCTGCTTCTCGAGACACTGGCACCCTACACTGGAGCACTAATACTAGTGCTGGATGCTCTGCTTCTGATCCAGCTTCCTGCTGCTGATATTCCTGGGAAGCAGCAGATGATGGCCCAACTGTTTGGGCCCCTACCACCCATGCGCGAGCTCTGATGGAGTTCTGGGCTCCCAGCTGCAGCCTGACCCAGCCCCGGCCACTGTGGCCATTGTGGCCATTGTGGCCACTGGGGAGTGATCCAGCTAACAGATCTCTCTTCTCTGCCTCCCCTTCTCTCTGTCACTCTGTGCTTCAAACAAACAAATATATCTTTAAAAAAGAAAGAAAGAAAGAAAGAAAGAAAGAAAGAGAGAAAGAAAGAAAGAAAGAAAGAAAGAAAGAAAGAAAGAAAGAAAGAAAGAAAGAAAGAAAGGAAGAAAGGGAAAGAGAAGAAAAAGGGGTGGGGGAGTGTTGAGCATTTAACCTAGGGTTAAGAGTCTCACATCAGAGTGCTGCGGTTGGATTCCTGGCTCTGGCTCCCTAACTCCAGCTTCCCAGGGAGCAGTGGTGATGGCTCAGGTAGTAGGACTGCTGATTCCTATGTGGGTTCCTGCTCCTGGCTCTGGCCTGGCCCAGTCCAAGCCATTGCAAGTTTTGGGGAGAGAAAATAGCGGGTGGGAGATCTCTCTCTCTCTGTCTTCTGAGTAAACAAATAAACATGTAAAAGAGGCTAGTTTTTGTATATATACAGAAAATGTTTTTTTTTTTTTTTTTTTTTTTTTGACAGGCAGAGTGGACAGTGAGAGAGAGAGACAGAGAGAGAAAGGTCTTCCTTTGCCGTTGGTTCACCCTCCAATGGCCGCCGCTGCAGCCGGCGCACCGCGCTGATCCTGGCAGGAGCCAGGAGCCAGGTGCTTTTCCTGGTCTCCCATGGGGTGCAGGGCCCAAGCACCTGGGCCATCCTCCACTACAGAAAGCTACAGAAAATGTTTTATACAGAATATATATATATATAGGCCGGCGCCGTGGCTCACTAGGCTAATCCTCCGCCTTGCGGCACCGGCACACCGGGTTCTAGTCCCGGTCAGGGCACCAGATTCTGTCCCGGTTGCCCCTCTTCCAGGCCAGCTCTCCGCTGTGGCCCAGGAGTGCAGTGGAGGATGGCCCAGGTGCTTGGGCCCTGCACCCCATGGGAGACCAGGAGAAGCACCTGGCTCCTGCCATCGGATCAGCGCGGTGCACCGGCCGCAGCGCGCTGGCTGCGGCGGCCATTGGAGAGTGAACCAACGGCAAAGGAAGACCTTTCTCTCTGTCTCTCTTTCACTGTCCACTCTGCCTGTCAAAAAAAAAAAAAAAAAGGAAAAAAAAAGAATATATATATATTCTATATATAATGTATATATGTGTATATATACTAGCCTTTTCTTAATTGAAAAAAAATAAACCTGTTCCTTATAGAATAATTTAAAAAATATAAAAGGGAGGAGCTAGCACTGTGAAGTAGCTAGTAGGTAAAGTCGCCGCCGCAGTGGTGCCAGCATCTCATATGGGCACTGATTTGAGTCCCCACTGTTCCACTTTAGATCCAGCTCCCTGCTAATATGCCTGGGAAAGCAGTGGAAGATGGCTCAGGTGCTTGGGCCCTTGCACCCACATGGGGAGATGTGGAGGAAGCTCCTGGCTCCTGGCTTTGGATTGGCTCAGCTCTACCTACTGGGGAGTGAACCAGTGAATTTAAGACCTCTCTGGGGCCAGCGCTGTGGTGTAGTGGGCAAAGCCACTATCTGCAGTGCCGGCATCCCATATGTGTGTGTTGGTTTGAGTCCCAGCTTCTCCACTTCTGATCCAGCTCTCTGTTATGGCCTGGGAAAGCAGTAGAAGATGGCCCAAGTCCTTGGGCCCCTGCACCCATGTGGTAGACCCAGAAGAAGCTCCTGGCTCCTGACTCCTAGCTTTGGATCGGCGCAGCTCTGGCCCTTGCAGCCAATTGGGAAGTGAACCAGTTGTTGGAAGACCTCTCTCTTTCTCTCTCTCTCTCTCTCTCTCTCTACCTCTCCTCTCTCTGTGTAACTCTTTCAAATAAATAAAATAAAATAACTTAAAAAAGAAAAAGACCTTCTCTCACTCTGCTTCTGCCTTTCTATAACTCTGCCTCTCAAATAAATATTTTTTAAAAATATTTATTATAATATAAAAGGGAAATAACATTGCTTTTTATATAAAACCTTTATTACATAAATAAGGCATGCTTATGAGAACTAATTAGGAGACTAACTTAGGAGAACTGAAAATAGATCTACTGTAGCACTCAGAGATAAGCTCTGTCAACAAAGTGCGGCCTCTCCAAGCAGACTTTCATGTGAGTATTTTATTGCTGGGGAAAAATGTCACTATACTGCCTCTTTGTTCTGTAGCTTCACGTTTTCATCTAACACATTGCAAATACATTTGCAAGCCAACAAATGCTCTTTGATAATACCGCTCATAGTGACTGAGGGATGTATTCCTTTGTTTTTTTTTTTTTTTAATATTTATTCATTTATTTGAAAGGCAGAATTGCAGAGAGATAGAGGCAGAGAAAGAGAGAGAGGTCTTCCATCCGCTGGTTCACTCCCCAGATGGCTGCAATGGCTGGAGCTGTGTTGATCTGAAGCCAGAAGCGAGGAGCTTCTTCCAGGTCTCCCACATGGGTGCAGGGGCCCAAGCACTTCTACTGGATGGGAAGTGGAGCAGCCAGGACTCTGGCCACCCACTGTACTACAATGCCACTCCCCACCCCCCAACACACCTATATTTTAAAACTTGCTTTTACATTCAATTAATTCACTCCCATGAAAAATTTTAAGGATAATTAAAATGAATCACAGTTCAGTTTCAGAAAGCAGGTAAATGAGTTTGAGAAAAATAAATCCAGCTTCACCTATGCTACCTTATTTAATTCTCTCAAAAGTCATGGAAATAAAGAAAACATATCACCACTGCCTATTTTATACTCTGTTTTTTCTTTTCAAATGTATCCTTTTTATTTAGTTGAAAGGCAGAGTGACACAGAGAGAGACAGAGAGAGAGAGAGAGAGAGAATGTGAGAGCAAGAGATCTTCCACATGACACCAATTTGCTTAATAAATTTGCAAATTAAGCTTATTAAGCAAATCGGTATCATATCTGCTGGCTCATTCCCTAATGGCCACAATGGCCAGGCTGAAGCCAGGAGCCCAGAACTCCCTCTGGGTCTGCCATGTGGGTGCAGGGGTCCAAGCACTTGGGTCACACCTGTTGCTTCCCCAGGCGCATCAGCAGGGAGCTGGACCAGAAGCAGAGCAGCCGGGTGCCTTGATGTGCGATGCTGTGTGGAAGGCGGCAGCTTAGTCTGCTGTGCCACAACACCTGCCCCGCACTTTCAAAAGGTGAGGTGCAGGCGACCAAACAACATGGAGATGGAAGTTGGAAACCAGATAAGAACCAAGCAGGCGGCCAGCGCCACGGCTCACATATGGGCGCCGGATTCTTTCCCGGTTGCCCCCCTTGCAGGCCAGCTCTCTGCTATGGCCCGGGAAGGCAGTGGAGGATGGCCCAAGTGCTTGGGCCCTGCACCCGCATGGGAGACCAGGAGGAAGCACCTGGCTCCTGGCTTCAGATCGGCGCAGTGCTGGCTGCAGTGGCCATTTAGGGGGTGAACCAACAGAAGGAAGACTTTTCTCTCTGTCTCTCTCTCACTGTCTAACTCTGCCTGTCAAAAAAAAAAAAAAAAAAAAAAAGAACCAAGCAGGCCCCAGGAACAAAGGCAATGTCCACATGATAACAAACCGTCCTGTGCTTAAATCAGAAGGGTTGGGGTTTTGCTAGGAGACAACGTTCGGAGTCAGACAGACCAGGCGTGAAACGCTAACTACTCTCATTCCAGATTAGTAAACTGCTCTCTGAGCTCTAGACTCCTCATCTGTAAAATGAGGATGATTTATAGCTATGAGGATTAAATGAGATCGCACTCAAGAAGTATCAGGATGAGCTCCACTCCCTCTGACTCCGTATTTGCTAATCAGGGTCAGGTTCCCCACTCTTCCCTTCCTTGTCCATGGCAGACATGAGTAATCAAGCACCACATTCTTTCTCACTGAGCCCTTGGTTGGCCTCAAAGCCTCTCCCACCCCCTTTATTCTGCATAGCCACACCAATTAACTTTGCTCAAGAGATAAAAATCAGCTTGTTTTCCCAGTCTGTGTTCACAGTTGAACCTACCTAGAAATTTAACACGTGTGAAAAGCCTTCCAAAACGCTCTATTTAACCTTTACAAAACCCTAACAGATATGCTGTCTTCCTCACCTCCTGCATCCAGCAAGGCTTGGATGGAAAATTCCATCTTCCTACTGTCTCTGTACTCTATGCTCTTCACACACTTCCTGGCCTGAGCCAACCTTCTTGCCAACCCCTGGCCATTGCACTGGTTTCCCTCTTTGCGTGGAATACTCCTTCTCCTGATAACCAAACATCAGGCTTTTTCTGCTCTTCCAAGTCTCAGGTAAACGCCATTTCCTCCAAGAGAGCTTCCCAAAGTCTTTGTCACTACAGTAGCCATTCGCGTCATTCTTCAGATGTTTTCAGTTCTTCCAGCATTTCAGACAAGTCTCTGCTTTTCTTCCCTCTGGCCAGTGAGTGCACTCACATGACTGACATGCTTTCACCATAAGATGTGAAGAGACGTGATCACACCAGTTCTGGTCAAAGGATCTCAATGGGGAGCAGGCATTTAGCCTAGCAGCAAGGCACTGATTAGGACACCTGGGTTTCCTATCAGAGGACCCGTCTTCAATACCAGATTCTGGCTTCTGATTCCAGCTTCCTGCTGATGCAGACCCTGGGAGGCAGCAGTGATGCCTTAAGCAATTGGGTTTCTTCCACCCATGTGGGAGATCTGAATTGAATTCTTGGCTCCAAGCTGCAACCTGGACACACCCAGCCATTGTAGGCTTTTGGGGAGCAAAGCAGCAGATGAGAGTGCTCCCTCTCTTTCTCTCTTTCCTTCCCTCTACCTCTCAAATAAATAAATAAATTTTTAAATGTCAAAAAATTGTAATTTACTTGTTGCCATGTCTTCTTTCAAATCGCACATTGGGATGATGCCTCCTGGAGCCCAGGCCCATGACTGATCACAATAACCAGTCTCCAACCACTGCAAGACACAGAGTGTGAGCTAAAAATGAAATTTGTCATGATAAGGGGCCAGCACCGTGGCTCACTTGGTTAATCCTCTGCCTGCAGCTCTGGCATCCCATATGGGCGCCGGGTTCTAGTCCCGGTTGCTCCTCTTCCAGTCTAGCTCTCTGCTGTGGCCTGGAAAGGCAGTGAGGATGGCCCAAGTGCTTGGGCCCTGCACCTGCATGGGAGGCCAGGAAGAAGTACCTGGCTCCTGGCTTTGGATTGGCATAGCTCCAGCTGTAGCAGCCATTTGGGGGGTAAACCAAAGGAGGGAAGACCTTTCTCTCTGTCTCTCTCCCTCACTATCTAACTCTATCTGTTAAAAAAAAAAAAAAAAGAAAGAAAGAAAGAAAAAGAAAAGAAATTTGCTGTGATAAGCCAGTGAAATTTTATTTTCTTTTAACAATGCTTTGATGAGTTTGGCAGTTTCTCAAGAAGTTCAATGTAAGGTTAACATATGACCCAGCAGTTTTACTCCTAGAACCCGAGAATTAAAACCTGAGTCCACACAAAAACTTGTACAGGTGTGCTCATAGCAGCATTATTCCTAATAGCCAAAAATGAAAGTGATCTGCATACATAAATAAATGTGATGACCAGGTAAATAAAGGTATACATGCATAAACAGATAAATAAAACGTATTATGTCTGCACAGGATATATTTTGTGGCGATAAAACAAAACAACAGGGGTTTCAACACCAAGAACATGATTTGACTTCACATCAGTGACGTCAGGTTAGCAGGCCAAGGCTTACATGGCCGCGTTGCTCCTTAAAGACCGTAGAAATGCAGGTCCCTTGTCTCTTCCACCCACCATCCTCATCCTCCTGGTCCAGCCTGGGTGACATCCAAGACTGTTCCCACATGGGAGCTGACACACTTGCTCCTCTTCTCCAGGAATCTTCATCTGGCGTCTCTCCCTCTGCCTTCACGCCTCAGCTTTGGAACCTGGTCACTTTCTCCAAGGGGCCTCTCTTTTCAAAACCGCCTTCTTTTCCTCATCTTACTCATCACCTGTCCACACTCATTCTGTGACCTCCCAACTGTGTGATCTTTGTTGTTGTTTTTAAGATTTATTTATTTATTTTTTTGAAAGGCAGAGTTACAGAGAGGTAGAGGCTGAGAGAAAGAGAGAGAGAGAGGTCTTCCAACTGCTGGTTCATTCCCCAGATGGCAGCAACGACTGGAGCTGCGCCGATCTGAAGCCAGGAGCCAAGAGCTTCTTCTGGGTCTCCCACGCAGATGCAGGAGCCCAAGGACGTGGGCCATCCTCTACTGCTTTCCCAGGCTATAGCAGAGAGCTGGTTGGGAAGTGGAGCAGTCGGGACTTGAACTGGTGCCCATATGGGATACCGGCACTGCAGGTGGCAGCTTTACCCACTATGCCACAGCCCTGTCCCGAAGTTGCACTTCTAATTCATGAGAATGTTTGGCTCTGGGGAGGGACGAAGGCAGTAAGACAGCAATATCCAGAGTGTCTATGATGGAGCTTGGAACAAAGTGCAATCTCAGTGTATATTTGTGGACTGACACAAACCTTATTCTAATAAATCGATCTTGAGTTGATGCCACTACTCAATAGCAGAATATTGTTAATCAGTGGTAGTTGTTTAGCGCCACCCACGTTGACTTTTGAAGAATAAAATTGTTTGGAAACTCCTTTGCTTGTATTCTCCTAAACACGGCTGAAGTTCTGAGACCAACGTTGGGTCCCAAAGTCAAAAATAATCCTTTTTCTTTAGTCTGTCCCTTTAGACTCTGGTTTGTGGAAAGATAGCAAGAAGCAGATAGGGACGGGAAGGGGGTAGGCTAGGGCTGAGTTGGCACGGACTTTCTGAGCCAATGAAGCAAATCTCCAAGCTCCCAGCATCTCTGACTTTTTCTAGTGGTCCTGGAGGACCTTCCTATTCCTGCTCAAACCCTCCCAGCTGCCCAGACTGCGCCCACTGCAGACGGCCGAGGGAAGTGCAGATGGGATGGCCACCGGATTGGCCCCTCCCACTACACTCACGTGGAGGCTGCAGTGCACAGGGAGCCATGGCCGGTGCAGAGTACACAGTGCTCCTGGAATGTGGTCTGGCGGTGCTGCGACTGAGTCCACGTAAGTCAGGGCAAAGCAAGCCTTGCGCCATGACAAGTACAAACAGGCCACGGTGGCAGTTCTGGGAAGGAGATTTTACCTGGCAGCGAGCAGAGCCATGTTAGGGTGGCAAAGGTAGTGGCATTTCCAGGGAGGTTTTATTTTGCTGGGACACTGCATGAAACCCTCCCGGAAGCAGAAGTGTTTCTCCAAAACTTGCCTTAGTCTTTGTATTTTTTTTAACTATGTCTTTTATTCATGCTGTGTCTTCTCTTCAAACTGGAATGACAATGCATTCCCAGTGCAAAGAATTGCTATCAGGTGAACTATCCCTTTCTTTCTTCCTTCCTTTCTTTCTTCCTTTCTTCCTTTCTTTCTTTCTTTCTTTAGTTTAGATCTTAAATTTAAAATTTATTTTATTTACTTGAAAGGCAGAATCACAGGGGTTGGTGTGCTGGTGTAACAGGTTAAGTTGCTACTTGGGACACCAGCATCCCATATGGAAGCAGATTTGTGTCCCTGCTGCTCCTCTTCCAATCCAGCTCTCTGCTGATGGCCTGGAAGAGCAGTGGAAGATGGCCCAAGTGCTCGGGCCCCTGCACCCACATGAGAGACCTGGATGAAGCTCCTGGCTCTGGCTTAGCCCAGCCCTGGCTGTTGCAGCCATCTGGAGAGTGAACCAGTGGATGGAAGATCTCTCTTTCTCTCTCTCTCTCTCTTTCTCTCTCTAACTCTGCCTTTTAAATAAAATAAAATAAATCTTAAAAAAAAGAAAGAGTTACAGAATGAGAGACAGGGAGAGAGATCTTCCACCCACTGGTTCATTCACTGAGTTGCCACAGTGGCTGGAGCTGGGCCAAGCCAAAGCCAGGAGCCTGTGCCGCAAGTGTCTGAATCTCCAGAGGGGCACCAACCCTGGGCTGCTGAGGTCTCCGAGGCCAGGGGAGGTTCTCAGGAGGCTCTGCTCAGCTCCCGCTGGTGCTCTGAGTGGGTACAGATTTGCTTGTTCCATGACTATTAAAAACAAAAATGAAGGGTGGGTTGTGGCACTATGGCTAAGCTGCTGCTTGCAAAGCCAGCATCGCAATCCCACATCAGAGCACTGCTTCGAGTCTGGCTGCTTCTGATCCAGCCCCTGCTAATGTGCCTGGGAAAGCACTGAACTATCCATGTGCGAGACCTGCCTGGAGTTCCAGGCTCCTGGCTTCAGCCTGGCCCAGCTCTGGCCGTTGGGGGCATTTGGGGAGTGAACCAGTGGATGGAAGCTCTCTCCCTGTCTGTGTCTCCCCTCCTTTCATAAAATATATACCTACAAAGACAAATTCAAGCCCCGCATAGTGAGAGAACAGCCACTTCCAGGGAGAAGCGCTGTTGGGGTGACACGGAAAGCAAGCAAGATCCTTCCACCGCCCACTGTCCAGTCTCTCGCTTGCGCCCCCTGCTGGCAGGTCTAAACAAGGTGGCTGATGGCAAAGCACGCAGGCAGGGATTTCAAAATTTTTTTTGCACCAAATACAAGCCTTTCTTTTAATTCTACTTTCCATGAATTTCTAGAAGTACCCTGGTGTAAAAGTGGTTCTCACAGTCCTGCCCCACCCCTATGAAGCAAGATGTAGAAGGGCTGGCGTGAAGCTGGGAGCAGATGAATAACTGGCACACCGTGCTACTTTGAGAACTATTAGATGGGACAACACACAGACTCAAAGAACAAGGGCTCGTGTTCCCCAATACCAGTCTGCTTCGTCCCCACCCAGAGGCTGTGCTCTTACTAATGAGCTGCTGTGCGACTTCCTGTCAGTTTTATAAATGACTGAGTTGGCACCGAGAAGACAGATGCTACCCCAGGCCCCGCAGTAAGGAGGCAGGAGCAGGGTTTGAACCAAGGCCGCCCCAGCTCCTGAGCCCATCCCTTCAGCCACTGTGCTATGCAGCCTGCATCCCTGAGGCATGGTCCAGCTTCTACACACACAGCTCTCTGCATTTCTTCTGCATTTTTGGAGACCTACCCCTATTAATGCCTATACTTTTGGTTCCATCATTTGGACCACTGTTAGCATTAGATTATGATTTATTATATTTTATTTATATATTTCTTACACAGTAATACCTGACATTGTCAAGTGCTGACTACATGCCAAGCGCTGTTTTAAATCATGAAATCAGGAGGCCAGCATTGTGGCACAACAGGTGAAGCTGTGGCTTGCCATGCTGCTATCACATGTTAGTGCTGGTTCAAATCCTGGTTGCTGCTGCAGCTCCCTGCTAATGGCCTGGGAAAAGCCACGCGGAAGATGGTCCAAGTGGCTGGGCCCCTGCCACCCATGTGGGAGTCCTGGATTAAGCTCCTGGCTCCTGGCTGTGGTCAGGCCCAGCCCTGGCCATTGCAGCCATTTTGGGAGTGATGCAGTAGTTGGACAATCTCACTCTCCCTGTCTCTTCTTCCTCTCTATCACTCTGTCTTTCAAATAATAATAATAAGAAGAAGAAGAAAAGCAATTTTCTAACAACTCCAAGTCACATGTGTTATTTTATTTCAATTTTTTTAAAGATTAATTTTATTTATTTGAAAGGCAGAATTACAGAGAGAGAGGTCTTCCATCTGCTGGTTCACTCCCTAAATGGCCACAACAGATGAAGCTGAGCTGACCCAAAGCCAGGAGCTTCTTCTGGGTCTCCCATGTAGTTGCAGGGGCCCAAGGACTTGGGCCACCCTCTGCTGCTTTCCCAGGTGCATTAGCAAAGAGCTGGATTGGAAGTGGAGCAGCTGGAACCTGAACAATCGCCGTAAGAGATGGTAGTGCTGCAGGCCAGGGCTTTAACCTGCTGCGTCACAATGTCGGCCTCTCTATTGTAAATTTATATCTGTGAAAACAGGCCCAGTGAGTTTAATTTATTCAAGGTCACAACTAGTCAGAGATGAAGCCAGGATTGGAAATGAGGGGGAAGGTGAGAGAGCTAAGCTGCCACCTGCAACACCAGTATCCTGTATCTAAGTGCAGGTTTGAGTTCCAGCTGCTACGTTTCTGATTCCCTGCTAATGTGCACGGGAAGGCAGCGGAAGGTGGTCTACCTACATGGGAGACCCAGATAGAGTTCTAGGCTCCTGGCTTTGGCCTGGTTTGGTCCCAGCCATTGCGGCCATTTGAAGAGTAAACCAGTGGGTGGAAGATTCTCTCTAAGTAGAAAAAAAAATCTTTTTAAAGGACGGTGCATGGGTGTTTGACCTAGTAAAATGCTAGTTAAGATACCTACATCCCAGATCGGAGTAGCTGGGTTTGCGTCCCTGTTCCGGCTTCTGATGCCAGCTTCCTCCTAAATGCAGACCCTGGGAGGCAGTGAGGGCTCAAGTTGTTGGGTCCCTGCCACCCACGTGGGAGACCTGGATTGAGTTCGTGGCTCCTAGCTTTGGCGTGGCCCACCCTCAGCTCTTGCTGAGGCATTTGGGGAGTGAACCAGCAGACAGTAACTCTGTCTGTCTGTCTGTCTGTCTCCCTATTAAATAAAACAGACAAAAACAATGGGAAGGTTTTCCTGCCAGGCACTGGAGGTGAGAATGGTGATCCAGAAAGGATCCAGGAAAACCGTGTGTGGGGCCCTCTACTGTGAGGGTTCACGGTGGTGGTGGGCAGAAGAGTTGCGAGATGTGGCAGAAGGAATGCTGGCAGGGTGACAATGGTGGCCGCCGAGAGGGTATCAGGGTAGGAGAGAGAGCGGAGATCCAGGACCCTTTGAATGGTGCTGTTGTTCACTGAGTTTCAGATAAAGGGGTCCAGGGGTCAGCGCTGTGGTGTAGCAAGGAAAGCTGCTGCCTATACTGCCAGCATCCCATACGTGCACAGGTTTGATTCCCAGCTACTCCTCTTCTGATCTAGCTCTCTGCCGTGGCCTGGGAAAGCCGAAGATGGCCCAAGTTGTTGGGCCCCTGCACTTGCGTGGGAGACCTAGAAGAAGCTCCAGGCTCCTGGCTTTGGATTGGCCCAGTTCCAGCCATTGTGGCCATTTGGGGAGTGAACCAGCAGGTGGAAGACCTCTCTCTCTCTGCCTCTGCATCTCTGTAACTCTGCCTTTCAAATAAATAAATAAATCTGAGAGAGAGAGAGAAAGGGGTCTAGTGAGACCAATATTTAGCAGGTCGTGGGTGATGTCGCAAACTGCCCGTCAGGAGCTAAAGGAAATAGAAGCACTGAGTCTCCAAAGGTACAGCTTGATCGAAATGCACCATCACAAGCAGATGCCTCCTGCCACGTGCGGCAGTTTAAAATATTTGTTAAAATTAAAAATTCACTATCTCAACTAGCTAGATAGCAGGTGTTCAGCAGCCACATGTGGCTCAGGGCTACCGCACTGGACAGCACAGACGCAGAACATTCCACTGGACAGCATTTGTTGCTCTGGGAGTTGGAATTTCTCTGATACTCTGCCGTAAACAAAATAGGCTCGTCTCCATCTTTGGCTTTAATCCTATGTGATGTTGTGGTCTTGGTTTTCTAAAGTTCAAGGTGGTGCTCTAAACACTGTCACCTCTTGTGCACTGTGCAGTCTTCCAAGGTAGTGTATTCTTGAAACATGACTGTGACCGTTTATAAACTGTGCACTAGCTGCTCATGACGATGTAAGTACAGACAGTAAGGATAAGCATTCAGAAAGTTTGCTAATGCACTTTTTTTTTTTTTTTATTTTTGACAGGCAGAGTGGACAGTGAGAGAGAGAGACAGAGAGAGAAAGGTCTTCCTTTGCCGCTGGTTCACCCTCCAATGGCCGCCGCTGCAGCCGGCGCACCGCGCTGATCCTGGCAGGAGCCAGGAGCCAGGTGCTTTTCCTGGTCTCCCATGGGGTGCAGGGCCCAAGCACTTGGGCCATCCTCCACTGCACTCCCTGGCCATAGCAGAGAGCTGGCCTGGAAGAGGGGCAACCGGGACAGAATCCGGCGCCCCAACCGGGACTAGAACCCGGTGTGCCGGCGCCGCAAGGTGGAGGATTAGCCTATTGAGCCACGGCGCCGGCTTGCACTTTTTTTTTTTAAAGATTCATTTATTTCTTTGAAAGGCAGAGTTACAAGAGGCGGGGGCAGAAAGACAGTGGGGTCTTCCATCTGCTGGTTCACTTCCCAATTGGCCATAATGATTGGAGCTGTGCTGATCTGGATCCAGGAGCTTCTTCCAGGTCTCTCATGGGGATTCAGGGGCCCAAGGACTTGGGCCATCTTCCACTGCTTTCCCAGGCCATAACAGAGAGCTGGATCGGGAGTGGAGCAGCTGAGTCTTGAACCGGTGCCCATATGGGATGCTGGCACTGCAGGAGGAGGCTTTACCCTCTACACCACAGTGCTGGGCCCAGCTAATGCACTTTTCCACGTTGTTCCAGTATGGCATGGCTCAGAGACATTCACAATCCTGTTCCTTCACTACAGATCACTTGGGCAGCACATCCTAGGTGTTAGGAAAATGGTGCAGTATTGCCTATGTCGCAATCTACACCCTGACACCATCCTAGGCTCTAGTCCCCGCTGCCATTGCTGGAAGCCAGGTAGCCACATGGCCCGATAACCGGTGTCAAGCTCCACCCTCATCCTAATGGGATTCGCTGTTCCTCCTTCCCTGCCCACCCCTGGGGAAAGTTTTAAAAGGATCTGTTCCTGAACACGTGGCTCTCTCTCGCTCACTCTCCTCTCCTCTCTCTCTTCCTCTCCATCTCCTGACCTGTCTCTGTCTCTCTTACGCTCTCCTCCCTCTTTTCCTTCTTCGCCCCTTCCCTCCAGTCTGTCGGGTTTCCCCCAATAAACTCTTTCCCTTACTCTGGTGTTTGCTTTGTGGCGGCCTTACAAGGAGGATGGCTCCTGTCTTGGATACACGGTCTACTTGAGTTGAGCTGGCATTGACAGGCAGAGTTGACAAAATCTGAAAACCCATAAGGACGTTCATTTGCTCATCTGTTCATCTAATATTTCTGGAAGGCCTACTTAGGACAGGCACTGTCCTAAGGGTTAGGAATACAGCAGTGAACAAGATACATGGGGAGTCAGACAAGCTAGGAACAAGCTCACCAAATCAGTAAGCAGAGTGATATATTTGGAGGAGTGCTAAATGTTAGGTAGGAAGTCAGATATGAGCTGATGTGTGTGACAAAGGCCTAAGGAGACATTTAGGTCCAGCATATGCATCTCAAAGTCATCCTAATAACGTTTCAGGGGCAGCCCAGTATTTGCATCCTGCCCTGCCAGGTGGGGTCCCCGCCCCTTCTGCCTGATAATCTTCCAGATGCAGCCAGTGTCTGCATTTCAAATATGCTGCTCCCATCCTGATCCTTCAGGGGGTCTTGCCCATCCTTCCTCTAAGGATGCCAGTCAAGCTCACCCCACCCCCAATAACTTCAGGGGGAAAACCCAGGTAGTTTTTAGTATTTATATCCAAAAAGTCCTTTGTTCCAAGAGGAGCAAGGCCCAAGAGGAAAGGCAAGGCCCATCTCTTTAAACCCCGTCCCCAACCAGACTGCGTGCTCAGCCCTCTGCCTCCAAGCTGAGCCGCCTGCCTGGCCTGGCCTGCCAGGTGTACTCTCTCCACTCAACCATGTAACCCCGCTCTCCCACAGTCTGAGTGACTGGGCGCTCTCTCTCAGGTCCTGTCTGGAGAGGTGCCCATCCGTTCTTATAGATGTCCCTGCCCTAATAAACCTTGCTATTTTACTTCCCACTACTCTCGGTCTCACACCTGAATTCTTTCTTGCGCGAAGACAAGAACCCTACCATCCACCAGTAACACTAAACGCTACAATGAAAGTAAAAGATGGGTGACTCTGAGAGGGATTGTAAGTGGGTGCTGCTGTGGGGTGGCCACAGCATCCAAGAGAAACTTGGAACGGAATGGTGCGGAAGGGGCAAGCCACCTTCAAGCAGCGGGAACAGCCTTCCAGGTCCAGGGACTGGCCAGTGCAAAGGCCTGCCAGTGAGAGTGAGATTGGCTTTGTGAAGGACAGGAAGAAGGCCAACGTGGCTGGCTGGAATGTGGGGAACAAAGGGGAAAGGGGGCCAGGGTTAATCACACCGCCCAGGGGAGGGAGTCAGGATTTCATTCTGAGTGCACTGCAGTGTTAAGCAGGCGATGTGGTGGTTTTTAAAAGATCTCTTTGGGCCGGCGCTGTGGCTCAATATGCTAATCCTCTGCCTGTGGCGCCGGCACACCGGGTTCTAGTCCCGGTCGTGGCGCCGGTTTCTGTCCCAGTTGTTCCTCTTCCAGGCCAGCTCTCTGCTGTGGCCAGGGAGTGCAGTGGAGGATGGCCCAAGTGCTTGGGCCCTGCACCCCATGGGAGACCAGGAGAAGCACCTGGCTCCTGGCTTCAGATCAGCACAGTGTGCCGGCAGCAGCGGCCATTGGAGGGTGAACCAATGGTAAAAGGAAGACCTTTCTCTCTCTCTCTCTCTCTCTCTCTCTCTCTGTCAAAAGCAAAGATCTCTTTATTGTGCAGAGAATGGAGTGAAGAGAGGACCCAGGTCACCATCGGCTGTTGCTGATGTTCAGCTGAGAGAAGATGGTGACTTGAACTTGACTTGGTGGCAGTGGAGCCAGAGAAGGGAGCCGTAGGTGGGTCAGTCAGTGCCTCTGCTGTCCACTGCCTGGAACAAGTGATTCCCCTGCGGGTGACTGGGCCACTTCAAAGAGGCCAATGCAGATTTTGTGTTAATATGTGTAAGGGTTCTATGTCCCCTCAGGCTCCCTAGACAATTAAATGTTGGTCCTGCCTATAAGTGGCCTTAGGTGTGCTATGAAAATAACTTGCTAGTCACTTTGTTAGGTAGGAAGTCAGAAATTTAGCATGTGTGTGTGTAAGCAAGGCTTGAAGACCAGCATTGTGGAAGCCCCAGAAGCCCAGCACCTTGCACTTCAAAGTCCTGCCCAGACCCTGATACCTCCAGGTGCTCCCAGGAGAATTCTCTCTCAGGGCCAAATGGGTTCCCTGACCTGAGAACATGGGGCAATAAAACCTTCACAGACGCCCTAAGGGAAGACCCTCTGCTAGCCTGGCCCCAGCAAATCTGGGGAGGAATTTGCTAATTTTTACCCAAGGAACCCTTCTGTTAGGACTCCCCATCCTTTGTCCTGGAGGAGAGGGGTGGTGGGTAAACAGACTCCCTTAGAAACCTAGGGAGTACAGACTGTGCGCTCAGTCCTCTGCTCTTTGCCAGGTGTACTCTCTCCCTTCATGTAACCTCGCTCTCCCCCAGTCCCTTCCGTTCTGATAGATGCCCTATCCCCAATAAAGCCTTATCACTTCGCTCTCTGTTTCATGCCTGAATTCTTTTTTGCATCAACCCCATGGCTTCCAGGGCCTTTTCTCCTGTGATAACTTGACCCAGAAAACCACACGAAATCATGCAAATAAAAAAGTTCAAATCTTCATGCTGGCTTTAAGAACACCAGAGAAGCTGCCCAGGCCATCAAGGCTATGCATATCCAAAAAGCCACCAAGTATCTGAAAGATTTCACATTCAAGAAGCAATGTGCATTCTGTCATCACAATGGCGGAGTTGGTAGAGGTGCCCAGGGCAAACAGTATGGGTGGCCTTAAGAGACAGCTGTATTGCTGTTGCACCTGCTTTAAAATGCAGAGAGTAGGGGCCAGCATTGAGGCAGAACAGATTAAGCCTCCACCTGTGATGCCAGCATCCCATATGGGTACTGGTTCACGACCTGAATGCTCCACTCACAGTTCAGCTCCCTGATAGAGCACTTGGGAAAGCAGCCAAAGATTCCTCAAGTACTTGGGCAGCCACTTGGGGAGTGAACCAGTGGATGGATGATCTCTCTTTCTCTCTGCCTCTCTGTCTCTCTCTTTCAAATAAATAATTTTTTTTTGGGACAGGCAGAGTGGACAGTGAGAGAGAGAGACAGAGAGAAAGGTCTTCCTTTGCCGTTGGTTCACCCTCCAATGGCCGCCGCGGCTGGTGTGCTGCGGCCGGCGCACCGCGCTGATCCGAAGCCAGGAGCCAGGTGCTTCTCCTGGTCTCCCATGGGGTGCAGGGCCCAAGCACTTGGGCCATCCTCCACTGCCCTCCCGGGCCACAGCAGAGAGCTGGCCTGGAAGAGGGACAACTGGGACAGAATCCGGTGCCCCGACCGGGACTAGAACCCGGTGTGCCGGCACCACAAGGCGGAGGATTAGCCTAGTGAGCCGCGGCGCCGGCTCAAATAAATAATATTAATAAAAAAAAAAAGAAAAGAAAGAAAGAAAGAAAGTGGCCAGTGCCGCGGCTCATTAGGCTAATCCTCCGCCTGCGCTGCGGCTCAATAGGCTAATCCTCTGCCTGCGGCGCCGGCACACCAGGTTCTAGTCCCGGGCAGGGCGCCGGATTCTGTCCCAGTTGCCCCTCTTCCAGGCCAGCTCTCTGCTGTGGCCTGGGAGTGCAGTGGAGGATGGCCCAAGTGCTTGGGACCTGCACCCCATGAGACCAGGAGAAGCACCTGGCTCCTGCCTTTGGATCAGTGTGGTGCGCCGGCCGCAGCACGCCGGCCGCGGTGGCCATTGGAGGGTGAACCAACGGCAAAGGAAGACCTTTCTCTCTGTCTCTCTCTCACTGTCCACTCTGCCGGTCAAAATAAATAAATAAATTAATTAATTAAATTAAATTAAATTAAAAAATAAAAAAAGAAAGAAAAAGAAAGTTAAATTTTGGGCGCCGGTGCTGTGGCGCAGCAGGTTCAAGCTCTGGTCTGCAGTGCCAGCATCCCACATGGGCACCAGTTCATGTCTGGGCTGCTCCACTTCCCATCCAGCTCTCTGCTATGGCCTGGGAAAGCAGCAGCAGGTGTCCCAGCTGCTTGGGCCTTTTCCACCCACTTGGGAGACCCGGAAGCAGGTCCTGGCTCCTGGCTTCAGATCAGCGCAGCTCTGGCTGTTGCAGCCATCTGGGGAGTCAACCAGAAGACCAGGAAGGCCTCTCTCTCTCTCTGCTTCTCTGTAACTCTGCCTTTCAAATAAATAAATGAATCTTAAGAAAAACAAAGTTAAATTTTCAAAAATACAGAGTGGAGCTGGCATTGTGGCACAGCAGGTTAAACCCCAGTTAAAGCCTACAGTGCCTGCATCCCATATGGGCGCCGGTTCAAGTCCCAGCTGGTCCACTTCTGATCCAGCTCCCTGCTATGGCCTGGGAGAGCAGTAGAAGATGGCTCAAGTCCTTGGGCCCCTATACCGCGTGGGAGACCCGGAAAAAGCTCCTGGCTCTTGGCTTCAGATCAGCTCAGCTCTGGCCATTGTGGCTATTTGGGAAGTAAACCAGTGGATGGAAGTTCTCTCTCTCTGGCTCTCTCTCTCTCTGTAACTCTGCCTTTCAAATACATAAAAGAAGTCTTTTAAAAAAATGTATAGAGTGATGCTGAGCTGAAGGTTTGGATGCAGATTCTCTAGTCATCGAAAATATCCAGCAGAACAGAGTACCCGAGACGCTCTGCTGAGCCTACAGAGCTCATGGGTGGATTAACCCATCCCGGAGCTCCCTGCCCCGTTGAGATGGTCCTCACTGAACGAGGGGGCATGGAAGAAACCGAACAAACACAAACGCATGGCTTAGGAATACATTCAGCATAAAATAAATGAAATTTAAAAGAAAAAAAGAAATGTTGATCTAGGAATTAACACTCAGTAACTCTTAGCTATTCTTCATGTACCAGCTATTTGTGTCTGAAGTGAGAGTATGAGACTCACCATCATCACAACTGTCATTAAAAGGATCTCTGGGGGCTGGTGCTGTGGCGTAGTGGGTAAAGCCACTGCCTGCATCCCATATGGGCACCGGTTCATGTCCCAGAGGCTCCACTTCTGCTCTGGCTTCCTGATTATGGCCTGGGAAAAGCAGCAGCAGATGGGCCAAGTGCTTGGGCCCCTGCCACTCATGTGGGAAACCCAGAAGAAGCTCCAGGTTCCATAATTCTGCCTGGCCTAGCCCTGGTCATTGTGGCTATTTGGGGAGTGAACAGGGGATGGAAAATCTCTCTTTGTCGCTCCTGGTTTCTGTAACTCTGACTTTCAAATAAATAAATAAACCTTAAAAAAAAAAAAGGCATCTATGGCCATCGTTCAAGCCTAAGTGTCAGCAAGAATGTGGCGCAGTGGGGACACTCGCCCACTGTCGATGGGAAGGTAGAGACAGCCGCTGCAAGCCATGTTGGTGGTTCCTCAGCAAGTCAGATATGGACCCAGTAACTGCTTTCCTGGGTACAACCCCTAACAATTGAAGACAGGGACTCAAACAGGTTCCATACAACAATGTTCACTACAGTCAAAATGGGGAATTCACCCAGTGTTCACCAACAGACGCATGGGCAAACAAGTGATCTCCACGCACAACACAACATTATTCAGCCATAACGAAGTCTTGGCACATGCCGCAACGTGGGTGGACATTGAAAAGGCCTGCAGAGGGAAGCGAGAGCCCGACACGGATGGACCAAGATGGTGCAATTCCCCGTCTAGAACACATCTAGAACATGGCAGTTCTGGGAACAGGAAGTAGTTCAGAGGTCGGGGAGAGTTCCATGTGGTAGTGACTGCTCAGTGGTTACCATGTTCCTGTCTAGGGTGATGAAACGATTGTGGAAACGGGGTGATGGCTGCCTAATATTGCAAACGTAATTCACGCCGCTGATAGCACCTTTTAAACACACACACCAGACAACTAAGCTTACTTCTGAGACACAGGTGCCGGCTGTCGCACCCAGGGAGTGCTGCTATGGAAAGAGGACCGGCCAGGAGGTGTAGGTAGTCTGAGGTGACTCCCCGTGAGAGGTGATGCTTAGGTTGGCCGGCGCCGCGGCTCACTAGGCTAATCCTCCGCCTTGAGGTGCCGGCACGCCGGATTCTGTCCCGGTTGCCCCTCTTCCAGGCCAGCTCTTTGCTGTGGCCAGGGAGTGCAGTGGAGGATGGCCCAGGTGCTTGGGCCCTGCACCCCATGGGAGACCCGGAGAAGCACCTGGCTCCTGCCATCGGATCAGCACGGTGCACCGGCCACAGCGCGCCAGCCGCAGCGGCCATTGGAGGGTGAACCAACGGCAAAGGAAGACCTTTCTCTCTGTCTCTCTCTCACTGTCCACTCTGCCTGTCAAAAAAAAAAAAAAAAAATCTGTATTATGGGCCCGGCGCTGGGGCTCACTAGGCTAATCCTCCACCTTGCAGCGCAGGCACACCAGGTTCTAGTCCCGGTCGGGGCGCCGGATTCTGTCCCGGTTGCCCCTCTTCCAGGCCAGCTCTCTGCTGTGGCCCGGGAGTGCAGTGGAGGGTGGCCCAAGTGCTTGGGTCCTGGGAGACCAGGAGAAGCACCTGGCTCCTGGCTTCGGATCAGCGCAGCGCCGGTTGTAGCGCCCACTTGGGGGGTGAACCAATGGAAGGAAGACCTTTCTCTCTGTCTCTCTCACTATCCACTCTGCCTGTCAAAAAAAAAAAAAAAAAAAAAAAGAGGTGATGCTTAGGGACATTAAAAAAAAAAACTGAGAAGAAAATTAAAACTCGTAATTGTTTTCCGCCACATCGTTTTATGCAGAAATGCCCACGGCTGGATCCCACCTCCCCGGACCTCACCTCAGACACCCCTCCACGATTCCTACCGCTGGGGACCCACACAATGGAATCGGAGCGCCCAAAGCTGCGACCCGGGATGGCGTCACGCGAAGCCACGCCCCCACGGCCGCGTGCGCGCTCCCGGGGGCGGAGTGTCTTCCGTGAGCGGAAGTGACGCAAGGCGCATGCGCAGTGGTCGCCGAGCGGATTGGGGACGGACGGACGGACGGTGCGCTTCCGGAAGTGGCTGCGGCTTCACCATGCTTGCTGAGCTCGGTTTAATCGGAACCATCGGCGAGGATGACGAGGTGCCGGTGGAGCCCGAGTCCGACTCCGGAGACGAGGAGGAGGAGGTACGAGCTGGCCGGAGCTTGGGGACACGGCCCCCGAACCCGCGGGTTTCCTCGACCGCTTCCCGTGCCCGCGATTCCTCAGGCTCCTGTCCCCGAATCCTCGGTGTCCCCTCCCGGCGGGGGTAGTTTCCCGGGAATGGTCTCCCTGGGACCCCGCGCTCGTCTCAGTTTGCTCGTCGCCAGCTTCCCCGCACGTCTGCACGCGGGGCAGTCGGCGTCGCCTGCACTCACTGGGCGAATGGCAGGCAGTCCTGGTCCCTGCCCACAGAGCCCTGCTTGTCTTTCCGTTCGCTGGTTTCGCGAGCCAGCACTTGCTGAGTAGTGCCAAGCGTGGGGCCGGCGCAGCGGGGAAGACGGGCGCATCGCTCCTGCGGCTGGTGTTGTGCGTGGCCCCGGACCTGCAGTGTGGCAGTTAGAGGGGAATCAGGGCCCTGGGAGATTCGCATCTGCCTGCTGGACACGCCCATTGGGCTGTCCCGTGGCCTCCACAGGCCAGCTCCTCCAGACCCGCGGGGTCTCCCTCACCCTCCACCCTCTCCCCATCTCAGGCCGGAAGCTCCGCAGTCTGGCCTCCTGTCCGCTCAGCCCCTCCTGAGCTCTGCAGGGGTCTCCCGGCCTCTCCCCCTGCCCCCACTCCCACCCAGGACAGACCGGTGCCGGCACGAGCTGCGACACCTGCAGCCCGGACGCACCGGCTGCATCTCCTCTTGGTCCCTGGTGCACTCCTCACGGGAGGGCCCTCCTTCGGGTAACAGCTGCGAGCCCGCTTCCGTCTGGCTTCTTGGCTCACCTCTCAGACCCTCCCCTTCTTGACCACTCCATGGTCACTTCCCTTCCTGGACTGCGTGGCCTTGGCCCCTCAGCTCCGAGGCTTCCTCGCTGCTGTCTCTCTGCCTGCAGCGCGGCTCCCTGTGCCTGTCGCCTGTGCCGGGTGTGCGTTCTGGAGCTGCCGCCGCCACCGCACACGGTGAAGTGGCCCGTGTGGCCGCCGTGTGGCTCCGCTTACCTGGCACGGAGGTTTCCGGTTACCTCCTGGGAACAGCTTTCAGAATCGTGGTGAAGAGCGCTGGGCCTGGTTTGAGCCTCGCCGCTGCCCTTTATCGGAGGGTGATCACGGACCAGGGATTTAGCCTGCGTCTCACTTTCCCCTCTACAAAGCGGATCGCGGTAGCACTCGGGTAGATGCGAGGCTTGTTTGTGCACATGTTGGATGCACACTCACCTGTATCCATGGTATGTAACTAGGAATAGCAAACCCACAACTCCCCCAAGGGTGGCCCTTGTTAGTAGCTGCTTGCAGTATTAGCTCGCAGAGGTTAAGAATAGGTGCTGGGTTTTTTTTTTTTTTTTTTTTTGATTTATTTATTTGAGAGGCAGAGTTACAGACACAGAGGCAGAGAGGTCTTTCACCCACTCCCCAAATGGCTACAACAATCGGAACTGGGCCAATCTGAAGCCAGGAGCCAGGAGCTTCTTCTGGGTCTCCCACATGAGTGCAAGCACTTGGGCCATCTTCCACTGCTTTCCCAGGCTGGCGGCAAGGAGCTGGATTGGAAGTGGAGCAGCCAAGACTCGAACCGTAGTCCATATGGGGTGCCGGCGCCACAGGCAGAGGCTTAACCCTCCACACCATGACGCTGGTGCTGGGGCTGGGTCTTGATTGTGCTTTTATCCCCAGTGCCTCTCGCAGGGCCTTGTGTGTTCTCAGTACTCAGGAGCTGTTGCTTTCCCCTGCAACTTTATTGAGGGATGATGGATAAATAGTTTTATAAATTTAAGATATTCACATGAGGCTTTGATGTATCTATATTTTGTGAAATGATTAGTTGGTTAAAGCATGACTTCATAAAAACCACTTATTTATTTGAAAGACAGAGTGGCCTGCTGTGTGCTGCTTCACTCCCCAAAGGACCACAACAGCCAGCCCTGGGCCAGGCCAAAGCCAGGAGCCAGGAGCCAGGAGCTTCATTTGGGCCTCCCATGTGGGTAGATAGCAGGGACCCAAGATCTTGGGCCGTCACCTGCTGCCTTCCCAGGCACATTAGCAAGAAGTTGGATTGGAAGTGGAGGAGCCAGGACTCAGACCCCGGCACTGCAGTCTGGGGTGTGGGTATCCGCGTGGTGTGTCAGCCACTCTGCTGGAGGCCGGCACCAGCAGCACAGTGCTGGTAACTGTAGTCACCCTCTGTAGCTGAGAGCCTACAGCTTGCTCGTCTTAGGACTGAGGGCCGCTCCTCTTTCACCAGTACCTTCCCACCTCCTCCAGCGCCAGCTGCGGCCACGCCATTCTGCTCCACTGCAGTGAGTGCGGCTTGTTTAGATTCCACGGCCGTCTCCGACGGTGGACGTGGTGCCATCTGTAGGCCTCGCGGTGCGGCCTGTCCCCACGGTGTTCTCCGACGGTGGACGTGGTGTCCTCTGTGTGCCTCGCGGTGAAGCTGTTCTCCAAGTTCTCCACGTTGTTCACAGTCTGGCTCAGTTGCTGAGCGCTGTGTGTGGCAGTCTCCCACGATCCTTGTAGATCGTTCAGTTGCTTTTCCTAATCTGTCCATTTTTGTCCTGTATGTTTCTCTTCTTTTATTGGGACCTGCATTTGCTTCTTTTCTTTTTTTAAAATAGTTAATTAGTTAATTAATTTGAAAGACAGAGTTACAGAGAGAAGTAGAGACAGAGAAAGGTCTTCCATTCACTGGTTCACTCCCCAAATGCCTGGAGCTGAGCTCATCTGGAGCCAGGAGCCAGGAGCTTCTTCCCGGTCTCCTACCTGGGTGCAGAGGCCCAAGGACCCAGGTCATTCTCCACTGCTTTCCCAGGCACACTAGCAGGGAGCTGGATTGGAAGAGGAGCAACCGGGACTCAAACCAGCACCTGGATGGGATGCTGGTGCCCAGGCCGGGGCTTTAACCCGCTGCGCCACAGCGCCGGCCCCCATCTTCCTTTTCCACTGTTCTTCTCCTCAGCCCCATGTCACCCAGCCTCTCCCTCTTCGCAGGGGCCCATTGTGCTGGGCAGGAAGCAGAAGGCCTTGCAGAAGAACCGCAGTGCCGATTTCAACCCTGACTTCATTTTCACCGAGAAGGAGGGGGCGTACGATGGCAGCTGGGCCCTGGCTGAGGTCATGAGCCAGCTCAAGAGGAAGGTGAGAGGGCAGCGCTCGCGGCCCCTGACCCCACCTCCCTCACCGCCTCTCCCCTCTGCCTCCGGCCTGACCCCACCTCCCTCACCGCCTCTTCCCTCTGCCTCCGGCTGCTCGCGGCCCCTGACCCCACCTCCCTCACCGCCTCTCCCGGCTGCGTCCGTCTGCTCGCGGTTCCTGACCCCACCTCCCTCACCGCCTCTCCCCTCCCCTCTGCCTCCGGCCGCTCGCGGCCCCTGACCCCACCTCCCTCACCGCCTCTCCCGGCTGCGTCCGTCTGCTCGCGGTTCCTGACCCCACCTCCCTCACCGCCTCTCCCCTCTGCCTCCGGCCGCTCACGGCTCCTGACCCCACCTCCCTCACCGCCTCTCCCCTCTGCCTCTCGCGGCTCCTGACCCCACCTCCCTCACCGCCTCTCCCCTCTGCCTCCGGCCGCTCGCGGCCCCTGACCCCACCTCCCTCACCGCCTCTCCCGTCTGCGTCCGTCTGCTCGCGGCTCCTGACCCCACCTCCCTCACCGCCTCTCCCCTCTGCCTCCGTCTGCTCGCGGATGCTGGAGCTCCTTGGAACTCCCCTGTGGTTTTGGTGGGGTGGGGAGAGGAGGCCCCAGGCGACTGGCAGTCTTGATTAACACCACAGCATAAAATGCTGCACGGAGGGTTTATCGCAGACCTGAGTAGTCACACGCACGCTCATGGATCATTGAGCCACAGGTGACATTTGGAAGTATCAGGAGTGTTCATGGGGGCTTTTCCCGGAGAGGTGAGCTCCGACTCACGTCAGTGTATGTATGGAGAGAGGCCTTTACTTTACAGACGTTAGGACATGAAAAGAGAAAGTCTCAGAGGACGCCTGATGATATGAGATCGTTGGTTTAGGAACGCCACCATTGCATAAATTGTATGACTTAAAAATATCCATAGCCCATCTAAAATATGTATAACTATAACTGTGTTAAAAAGGCCTCTTTTAGATGTTCACTCCTTGCTTGAAATATTAGAAAGAAATCTTTGCTATATCAGTTTGTAACGGAGAACAGTCTAATGGACATCCTTGGTAGTGTTTTTCCTTTTAAAATGTTTTTGTTATTTGAGAGAGAGAGCACTCATCTGCTAGTTTACTCCCCAAATGCCTGGAACAGCTGAGACTGGGCTGAGTCAAAGTCAGGAGCCGGGTACTCCATCCAGGTCTCACCTGGGTGACAGGAACCCGAGCACTGGAGCCATTACTGCTGCCTCCCAGAGTCTGCATTAGCAGGAAGCCGGAGTCGGCTGCTCCAGTGTGAGATGTGGTGTCGGAACCACCAGGCCCCGTGTCTGCGCTGGTAGTGTGGTGTCGTTCATGAATCGCTGTCACTTGCAAGGTGGTCTCGGGTGATGTCACCATTCAAGGTGCTTGGTTCCCACGCAGCCAAAGCTGCCACAGATGTCATTGTCATCTGCAGGATTGCCAGGATCCCATGCACATCTGTGAGTCTGGTTATCAAGCCAGAAGATGTGTTGATGTTATCTCTGATGTCATGTGCTTTCAGAGAAGTTTTACCTGCTCCAGATAATCACACTCTGACGGTCCCAGTTCTGGTCCATGCCAACCAGCGATGCCTCTTCAAGGTCATCCTGGGAGGATTTGTTTATAATACATATATATATATATATATATATATATAATATTTTCTTTTTTTCAGAGAATAACAAAGAACTTTTCCAGATAAACTGTAAAGTGTTTGTTCTCGTGTTTCATGTTCTGATGAACAGTGCACTCCAGGTTTACTGAACAGATACTCTGCCTGTGAGCTTACAGTCCAGCAGGGCGGGGAGTACTTAGACCAGTAATGCAGGGCACAGCCTAGCGTTTGGGGCCCAGCCGTGGCAGTTCGGGTGCTTTGAGGACGCATGGAGGGACCCGGCCACTTACTCAGCCTTCCACAAGTTCGGCCAGTTTCCAGCATCACCTGAATTTGCCCAGGTTTCAGCATTTTAATTAGTAGGCCGAATTATGTCTCAAGGGTTTTTTTTTTTTTTTTTTTTGACAGGCAGAGTGGACAGTGAGAGAGACAGAGAGAGAAAGGTCTTCCTTTGCCGTTGGTTCACCCTCCAATGGCCGCCGCTGCAGCCGGCGCACCGCGCTGATCCGATGGCAGGAGCCAGGATCCAGGTGCTTTTCCTGGTCTCCCATGGGGTGCAGGGCCCAAGCACCTGGGCCATCCTCCACTGCACTCCCTGGCCATAGCAGAGAGCTGGCCTGGAAGAGGGGCAACCGGGACAGAATCCGGCGCCCCAACCGGGACTAGAACCCGGTGTGCCAGCGCCGCAAGGTGGAGGATTAGCCTATTGAGCCACGGCGCCGGCCTCTCAAGGGTTTTTCAGCATGCCGTTTAGATAGAATTCACATCTCTTGGTAATTTGCCATTTTACATTGAAGCTCCTTCTAAAATGTGGGTCCTTGTATTGTTCCTGGTAATTTAAACTTTTTTCATGGAGAGACCAATTACTTAACTTTTTTTTTGGCCCAAGAATAATCTAGAGATTGGTTCATCTGTGCAAAGACAGACAAACCTTTTACATCTTCACATTTGCATCCAGCCATCAGAGAGATCTTGCTTGGCCACTTTGCTGCGTTTCTCTTTACTTGTCTCTCTATTTTTATTTGCAGAGGGCAGCCACTACATTAGATGAGAAGATCGAGAAAGTTCGGAAGAAAAGGAAACTGGAGGTGAGGAGGCAAAGCCACTCTTGCTTGTTGTTGTTAAGTTATGCCCTGGGTTTATGCTCAGCACTACTACGTCTCCTCGAGGTCTCTCTCTCTCTCTCTCTTTTTTTTTTTTTTTTTAAGAAAAAGATTTGTTTTATGTATTTGAAAGGCAGAGCAACAGAAGGGGAGAGAGACAGAGAGAGCGATATCTTCCATTCGCTGGTTCGCCCCCCCCCCCCCCATTGGCTATAACTGCCAGGGCTGGGCCAGGCCACAGCCAGGAGCGTGGGGGCTCCGTCCAGGTCTCACGTGGGCAGCACAGGCTCAACCACTGCTTTGCCAGGCGCATCACCAGGGAGCTGGATCAGAAGTGGAGCAGCGGGACTTGAGCTGGTGCTCATGCCACAGCTGGCATCACAGGTGGCAGCCTAACTCCCTGTGCCACCGCGCCAGCCCCCTTTGGGTCCCCTTTGGCCACTAAGAGTCCTGCCAGTCTCCACCAGGCTGAAGAGCCCAACGGTGCTCTTCTTGGGCTCTGAATTTCGTGTCGTTTGTTGTTAACCTGGCTTTATTGTAATTTTTTTTCCAGGATAAAGAAGCCAAATCTGGGAAGTTGGAGAAGGAGACAGAAGCCAAGGAGGGCCCTGAGCCAGCGGGGCCGGAGGAGCCAGCGGGGAGAGATGAGGAAGGGTCGGAAGATGAGGAGCCAGAGACTGACTACTCGTCCGCAGAGGAGGACATCCTCACCAAAGCAGGTGGGCGGCGCTGGAGCCGCAGACACGGGCCGGGCCAGGGCGCATCCACCTCTTCGTGCAAAGAATTCTGGGTTCTGCACAGCTGATAAATTTTAAAATTTTTATTTATTTTTTATTTACTTGAAAGTCTGAGAGACAGAGATCTCTCACACGCTGATTTACTTCCAAAATGCCCATAACAGCCAGGACTGGGCCGGACCAAAGCCCGAAGCCTGGAACATACTCTGGTCTCGCGTGGGTGGCAGGGATGGCCGTACTTGAGCCATCACCTGCTTGCTGCCTCTCAGGGTGCTCGTGGGCAGGAAGCTGGATTGGCAGTGGAGTCAGGACCATCCCTAGCACTGATGGGGGATGCAGGCGTACCAGGCGGCGGCCCAGCCCGCTGAGCCACATGGCTTGCCCCACCCACAGTCAGTAGTTCAGACCTCCCTGTGATGTTGAATTCCTCTGTGGCGGGGTCTTGGGTGGGCCATCTCAGTTTTCAGGAAGTTTCCTCTTTCCCCATCGGCAGCCTCTGGGCATCTCTGGGACTGAGACTGGCAGTGACCTATATCGATGGTTTCTCCGCGAGTCGTCTTTGCAGGAAGGTGTACTAACACATACTGGGGCTTAGCATTCGGAGCCTGCGCTCTGGACCACACCGGCCGGTCTGCTTCCTGTCTGACCTCAGGCAGGTTATGTTTCTTTCCTGTATGGCCGCCCAAGTGTCCTCATCTGTGAGATGAAGCTGGCGGCAGTGGCTCGCCCCCAGGTGGAAGCGCTGAGGACGGTGTCTGGCACGTGGCAGGTGCACAGAGGGGAGGAGCCACGGTCCTCAGCTGCGCTTTTCTCCGTAGATACACTCAAAGTAAAGGAGAAGAAGAAGAAGAAGAAGAAAGGACAGGTGAGTGTGGGCGGGAGCTCAGCGTGGGGCTCGCCTGGAAACCCTGCAAGGCTGTGAGGGATTCATGCTCCCTGGACCCCTGTGCTGAATTCTGTCTTTTTTGATTTTCTGCTGCAGGAAATGGGTGGATTTTTTGAAGATGCCTCTCAGTATGATGAAAGCCTCTCCTTCCAGGACATGAACCTGTCCCGCCCTCTGCTGAAGGTGGTGGCCTCTGGAGGGCCCTGGGGGTTGATGACTGCAGTAACCCCGCTCTCCTGCCCTCTGCCGTCCTCACAGCACAGAGACCCTGTCACCATCCCTGCCTGCCTCCACGCCCCCCCCCCCCCGACTTCCAGTTTCCCTTAGGATCAAAGCCGGTGTCCTCCTGACTGCCTGCACAGCCGTATCCCTTCTGGTCCCCTCAGATGATGTCTCCTTGGCGCTCATTCTGTGGCCACTCTGCCTCCATGCTGATGCCCGAGGCCCCGGGCTCCTCCCTCTGCCCGGAAGCCTCTTCTTCCGGAAGCCTGGCGAGTGTCCCCTGCCCTCCTCAGGGTTCAAGGGGCCTCCCTGGGCTCTCCCGAGTTGACTGCACCCCTCAGGCCGCCTCCCCGGCCCCTGGACCATCCAGATCCTTCGCTGGTGTTTGTCTCGTGTGGCCTGTTTCTTGGTCTGTCTCATGTCACCACATCATAAGGTTCCTGAGGGCAGGGATTTCGTTTCTGTCACTTCCTGCTGTGTGCCGGGTGCCTGGCCAGCTCTGAGACCCCGTGCTCTCAGCTGCCCTGTGTGGATGAGTGTCGGGAGGATTGCTGTAGTTTGAGTGACTTCCCTGGTGACTGGTTTTGGCCTGCGCCTGGCCTGCCACCGCCCCCCCACCCCCAGCTGATCCTGTCTTTCCTCTCCAGGCCATCTCTGCCATGGGCTTCAAGCAGCCCACCCCAATCCAGAAGGCGTGCATACCCGTGGGTCTGCTGGGAAAGGACATCTGCGCCTGCGCAGCCACCGGGACAGGTGTGGCCAGGGGAGGGAGGATGGCGTCCCCGGGCTGGGCTCCAGGTCGACTTCCCGGAATGCCGCTGGGCTAACAGGCCTTGTGTTTTGGAACTGTTGATAACGTCTGCAGGAATTTTCATGTTGGGCTTTTGGAGACTTGGGGACACTTGGAGCTGGCCAGTTTCTGTTGTGTCCCCACGGCAGCGTTTTATAGAATGTTTTCTTGCTTTCTGCGCCTTTTCCTTGTGGCTGTAGCTGGAGGGAACTGGGGGGTGACAAAGAGGGGCCTCTGCTGGTGGGTGTTGGGGGAGACTAGGAAGAGTCAGCAGCCAGCATTGTGTGGACTGCCACAGCGCTGGCCCGGTGGAGACTCTAATCCTTCTCGCCTGGTGACATCTCGTGTAACCATAGGGCAACATCCAAACCAGGACCTTGGCCTTGGTGTTAACTAGATGCACAGCCTACTCAGGTTTCTAAAGGAAATGGGAGGAGGCGCAGGTTTTGGGGTCTGGTGAAGTTCGTCTTCGTGCAGCCCCGTGGGCCCTGTAGCCCCGTGGGCCCCGGGAGGGGCCCTTACCCGTGCCCCATGTTGTTACTGGAAAGTAGCCCGATCATCAGCCTTGGGGTCCTTGGTCATAGAGGAGAGCTGTCATGTCCTATAGCGCTGTGCAGCCATTTGAAACAATAGAGTACTTTTTTTAAAAATAAGAAGATATATATTCATGTTTTCTTGAGAAAAAGAAAAGTTAGAAGACAGTGTGTATGTTACTACATCAAAACATTTTTTTTTTTTTAATATTCCTGTCCACCAAAGACTAAGATCGAGACCTAGGGCCCTCCTCTCCTTTTTCCCCCCGAAACCTTTTATTCAAGGTATACTCCTCATGCATTTCATGGCTACAGCTTTAGGACGCGGTCACCTTCGAGGCGACCTTCTCCACCCGCTGCCCGGGGCCGGTGGTTCTGTGGTTCCAGGTTTTGGCATCCACCGTGTAGCTTGAGGGCTGTGAAGCGGTCCCGGAGCGGCCGCGTGGGTGTTGGGGGCTGTAGCCGTTCATTCAGGCCCGGATCTCTTCCTGCTTTCCTGCCGCTCCCCCGCCAGGTAAGACGGCTGCTTTCGCGCTGCCCGTGTTGGAGCGGCTGATCTACAAGCCCCGCCAGGCGCCCGTCACCCGGGTGCTGGTGCTGGTTCCCACGCGCGAGCTGGGCATCCAGGTGCACTCCGTGACCAAGCAGCTGGCGCAGTTCTGCAGCATCACCACGTGCCTGGCGGTGGGTGAGTTTCCAGCCGAGTGCGGGTCTCTCCCGGGGGAGCCGGCTGCTCAGAAAGGCCTCTGTCGAGTGGATCCACGTACAAACCGGATGTCCTGTTTTCACAGTAGGGGAATGGGAGAAGTCTGATTGGGACTTAATCAGCCTTAAAAAATGTGTCAAAATTATGGGACGATCGTTCTTGGTACTGAACAAACTTAGGTTGTAATTTCTTCTTAAAATATATTTAAAAACTAAAATAGATTTCTTTCTTTTTAAAATATATCTGAGCGAGAAACAGATCCTTTGGTTCACTTCCCAAGTATTTGCAGCAGCTGGGGCCAGGCCAGGTCAAGAGCAGAAGCCCAGAACTCAGTCCTGACCTCACGTGGGGGCAGGGACCCAAGGCCTCGAGCCTTCCGCTGCTGGCTCCCAGGGTGCACAGCACATTTGCTGGGAACTGGGGTCAGAAGTGGAGCCAAGATTTGACCCCTGACCCCCTGTGATGCAGATGCAGGTGTCCCAGTGGTGCCTGAGCGCCATGCCACATGCCTGCTCTTAGTCTGTAACTTCTTAGCATGAATGATGAGGCAGGCTTTATTTTGGGCAGAGTTTTTGTGCTGAAGCTTTGTGAGAGCGCTTTCCAACCTGCAGCTTATCTTCCGTGTGCAGTTGGAAGTCAAAGGTGATTTTTTTTGTCCTGTGTGCGGAGGCTTCAGTAATTTTCACAGCTTCTTCTTGACCTTGGAGGTTTCTGTCACTTTTCTGACGTCCATATTTACACGGTTGTCCTGAAATTGCCGTCCCTCTCCACGTGTTGTGAAGTCCACGTGGGCGGGCCTGGGTCAGTCTTGTTCTCAGCTGTTTCGTCTGCACTGGGCGTGCGGTGGAGTGGGCGTTGAGCCCCCTCTGCGGGTGACTGAGCTGGCCACCCGCTGGGGCTGTCCCTGCAGGTGGCCTGGACGTGAAGTCTCAGGAGGCGGCTCTTCGGGCGGCGCCCGACATCCTCATCGCCACGCCGGGGCGGCTCATCGATCACCTCCACAACTGCCCCTCCTTCCACCTGAACAGCATCGAGGTGCTCATCCTGGATGAGGCCGACAGGTGCGCCTCAGGCGGCTGCGGGGCCGCACCCGGATGCGGGGCCTGCAGGCTTCTGCGTGCTCCTGGCCTTTGCCACGGGTGTGGGGAGCCGCTTCACATTGGGCCCCGATTTTCCTCTCTCTCTCTCCCTCTCTCTCCCTCTCTCCCCCTCTCCCTTTCTCCCTCTCTCCCTCTCTCTCCTTCTCTCTCCTTCTCTCTCCTTCTCTCTCCCTCTCCCCCCTCCCTCTCTCTCCCTCCCCCCTTCTCCCTCCCTCTCTCCCTCTCTCCCCCTCTCCCTCTCTCCCTCTCTCCCCCTCTCCCTCTCTCCCTCTCTCCCCCCTCCCTCTCTCCCTCCCTCTCCCTCTCTCCCCCTCTCTCTCTCTCCCTCTCTCTCCCCCCTCCCTCTCTCTCCCTCTCTCCCTCTCTCCCTCTCTCTCCCTCTCTCTCCCTCTCTCCCCCCTCCCTCTCTCCCCCCTCCCTCTCTCCCCCCTCCCTCTCTCCCCCCTCCCTCTCTCTCCCTCTCTCCCTCTCCCCCCCTCTCCCTCTCCCTCCTGTGTGTGTGATGACCGTTGAGCTGTAAGGTAGGTCATGTGTGCTCTGCTGCCTCCTCACTGAGGTTTGGAAAGCTGATCTTGGTTCTTGTTTGGATGAGGGAGGCGGGAGTGGCACCCACTGCGTAGCGAGGCCCCACAGACATCTCCGTGGCTGTCACAGGGGCTCCCTCTCTCCATCCTCCATCTGTCTTTTATACATGTTGCTCCTGGTCACCTCTCTCCCTTGAGGCAGAAGAGGATCAACTCTTGTATGCACTGGATTGACGGTGGGCTGCGGGGCGGGGCAGGAAGTCACAGATAAGCCAGTGCGTGCTCAGGCTGCTCCCTGTTGAAGCAGCGCAGAACAGACAGGTTGTAAACAGGCTTCTGATCCCACCTGCCCCCACCCCCCAATCTCAAGGAACGACACCTCCACGCTCCCAGTTGTTAGGGTGTTCATCCTTGTCTCCCTGTTTTCACACCTGACCTTTGACCTGTTGGTAACTCCCGCTGGCCTCCGGGGGCATCTGTGTCAGCTGTTACTTGGCGGGCAGTACTTTGCTGTCCCTGTTGGGTTTCTGTTGCATGCTTGGTCCTTGGGACACGCCTTTGCTGACCGTGTTGGGACAGCTCCTGCCTTCCTCACTCCCTCTCTGCTTTTGTCTCCGAGGTGCTTTGACGCTGTCCTCCTGCGCGGTCCCTGGAGGGTTCCTGGGGCATTTGAGTCTGTCCCCGCCCCCTAGAACACGGTACTCCAGACGGGGCCTCCGCCTCAGTCCTGTGCCTGGGCACAGCAGGTGCCCTGTGTGCCGTTGCTAAAGGCCCGATTGGCTGCCTCCAGCAGAGCAGGCAGAGAAGCAAAGGAGAGCATTCCGTGTTTGCCTCGGGGCTAAAAGGCTGGAAACCGTGCTTCCGAGATGCCGCGTCTCACGGCACGCCAGGCTGAGGCAGCGTGGGGGCAGGGGAAGGAGGGCCTGTGCCACAGGGGCAGGTGCCGGCAAGGAGACTCCTCTGCAGCGGGGAGACCCCCAGGTGCTGCCGTAACCAGGACGCCGCGCGCACACCCTTGGCTCTGGAACGCGACCGCTGGCGTCTGCTGCTGGAGAGGGGGAGGGCCCCCCTTGCCTGGTAGCACCGTGCCGGTGTCGAGTTGTCTGAATCCAGGCCCTGGAATACAGACAAATCCCGAGTGTGGAAAAGGGGGAGGGGGAGGTTCCAGATTAAGGGAACCCAGCGAGCCGCCGCAGCCAGTTACAGTGCAGGAGGCGTGGTTCTGGATGGCTGCAGAGTGACAGGTGGAGAGCAGCTGAGGAGGTCTGAACATGGCCAGCAGACCCGGCCTGCGCGCCTCCGCCCACGGCCGCCACCAGCAGACCCGGCCTGCGCGCCTCCGCCCACGGCCGCGTGTCCTGCCTCTCCCCAGGATGCTGGACGAGTACTTCGAGGAGCAGATGAAGGAGATCATCCGCATGTGCTCGCACCACCGGCAGACCATGCTCTTCTCGGCCACCATGACGGACGAGGTGGGCCGGGGCGCCCGGGTGGGGTGCTGCGGGCCGGGCAGCCGCCTCCTCCCCGGCTGCCGGCCGCGGGGAGCTGAGACCCTGGCCTCGTGCTCGGCAGGTGAAGGATCTGGCTTCAGTCTCCTTGAAGAACCCCGTCCGGATATTTGTGAACAGCAACACGGATGTGGCCCCTTTCCTGCGGCAGGAGTTCATCCGGATCCGGCCTAACCGGGAAGGGGACCGGGAAGCCATCGTGGCAGGTGAAGACCAAGGGGTCACTCTCGCTGCTCTCGGGAGTCGGCTTTTCCGGCTGTGCCGCGAGGACGGGTGCCAGGCACGGCAGCCACGCGTCGCAGCAGCTGAGAGCGCCCCTCCCTCCCTGCAGCTCTGCTGACCAGAACCTTCACCGACCACGTGATGCTCTTCACGCAGACCAAGAAGCAGGCCCACCGCCTGCACATCCTCCTGGGCCTCCTGGGGCTGCAGGTGGGCGAGCTCCACGGCAACCTGTCGCAGACGCAGCGGCTGGAGGCCCTCCGGTAACGGGCGGGGGCAGGCGGGACCCCAGGGGTTGGGTGAGAGCAGCAGCCCTGTTCCCAGGTGCCCATGCCCAGGGCGCCCCTTCCACCTGGGCCCCGTCCGGAACCTGACCTGAAAGACACTGTGTGGTCTCAGGCTCCAGCTTGCCCGCGGCAGCAGCCACTCTGGGGCTGAGCGAACAAGATGTGGAATCCCGGCCGGCGCCGCAGCTCAGTAGGCTAATCCTCCGCCTTGCGGCTCCGGCACACCGGGTTCTAGTCCCGGTCAGGGCGCTGGATTCTGTCCCGGTTGCTCCTCTTCCAGGCCAGCTCTCTTCTGTGGCCCGGGAGTGCAGTGGAGGATGGCCCAAGTGCTTGGGCCCTGCACCCCATGGGAGACCAGGAGAAGTACCTGGCTCCTGCCTTCGGATCAGCGCGATGCACCAGCTGTAGCGCGCCGGCCGTGGCAGCCATTGGAGGGTGAACCAACGGCAAAGGAAGACCTTTCTCTCTGTCTCTCTCTCTCACTGTCCACTCTGCCTGTCAGGAAAAAAAAAAAAAAAAAAAAAAAAAAAAAGATGTGGAATCCCAGCTGGTGGGCAAGGGATACCCTAGAATTCTGCCCGTCTTCCTCATCATCACAGACACCTTTGCACGCGCTCCTTCCTGCAGTCTGTTGGTTTATGTATTTGAAGAGCAGAGGGAGACAGATCTTCCATCTGCTGGTTCTCTCCCCAAATGGCCACAATGGCCAAGCCTGGGCCAGGCTGAAGCCAGGAGCTCAGAACTCCATCCAGGTCTCCCACGTGGGTGGCAGGGGCCCAGGAACGTGAGCCCTCATCTGCTGGTTCGCAGGTGCATTAGCAGGGAGTTGGATCAGAATGGGTGTCTCCAGGACTTGAACCAGCGTTCAGTGGGGGACGTGGGTGTCCCAGGCAGTGGCTCAGCCTGCTGCGTCACAGTGCCAGGCCATTTTGGTGGCTTTAACGCCCCACTCAGTTCTCTGCTGGAGAATTCTTGGGGTCTGGCATCTGGATGAGCGTCTGTCTGCGGCCATTTCTAGGCGCTTCAAGGATGAACAGATTGACGTCCTGGTGGCCACAGATGTGGCAGCCCGTGGACTTGACATCGAAGGGGTCAAAACGGTGAGCAGGGCCCGTCTTCCTGGGACTTCTGGTTCAACTCTGCCTCCTTGGCCCCCCTGGCTCCACCTAACCTGATTGACGCTCCACATTGATCTTGTAGGTTGTCAATTTCACGATGCCCAACACCATCAAACATTACGTCCACCGGGTGGGGCGGACCGCGCGTGCCGGCAGGGCCGGGCGCTCGGTGTCTCTGGTGGGAGAAGAGGAGCGCAAGATGCTGAAGGAGATCGTGAAGGCCGCCAAGGCCCCTGTGAAGGCCCGCATACTGCCCCAGGGTGAGGGGCGGCCGGGCAGGGCTGGGCAGGGCCAGGCACACAGCTGGGAGCAGGAGCTTTGCCAGCAGGAGCCAGGTTGGACGCTCAACTCTGCCGCTTCCTCGCTGAGAGACCCTGGGCAGGTCTCACCTCCTTTGCTGGCCTTCGGCCTTCCTGGGTGGGCAGAAGGGAAGAATGATAGAGATGCAGACGCAGTGCCCACTCAGACGTTTCCCTACGGGAAAGGTGTCTGCTGGGGCGGAATTCTGCACGGTGGGGGCAGAGGAGGAGCGGAGCAGCGCTCAGTCTGTTCCCCTTAAAGTCATTCATCGTTGGGAACCGGTAAGGAAAGTAAAGCTGTGGTTCTCCATCAGCGCGCTCGCCGCCGCTCGCACCGTGCCCTTTCAGGCCTTTGTTCATTTTTACCTCCTTTGCCCAGCAAGGAGCCGCGCGTCCCACCCTGTGCCTGGTGCGGGGATCCAGCCGGCGACGCAGCAGGGCTGACGCTCTGGTGGGCGTGAGCGGTGCCTCCCACAGAAAGGCTGTTCGGGAAAGGCCTCTGAGCCGAGAGGGAGCAGGGCCAAGGCCCTGTGGCAGCAGCAAGCTTAGTGTCGCAGGAGCCCAGAGGGTGGGAGTCGGGAATCCCAGGAGCCACAGGAAGCCTTGGGGGCTGCTGAGAGGAAGTCGGCTCTGAAAAGCAGGAATTCCCATCAGCAAGTACACGTTTACGCTATTCCATCAGCTGTGCCGTGTGCGTCTTCACCTGCATTTTAAAACCTTCTCGTTCTCTTGCTCCGAGACGTCATCCTCAGGTTTCGGGACAAGATCGAGGCCATGGAGAAGGACGTGTACGCGGTTCTGCAGCTGGAGGCGGAGGAGAAGGCCATGCAGCAGTCGGAAGCCCAGGTGGGGCTGCGAGCAGAGGCTCCGTCTGCGGCTCCGCCCGGCCCTCTGGGGCCCAGGGGCCTCACGGGGCCTCACGGGGCACCCTGCTGCTGTCCCCGCAGATCAACACAGCAAAACGGCTCCTGGAGAAGGGGAAGGAGGCGCCAGGCCAGGAGCCCGAGAGGAGCTGGTTCCAGACCAAAGAGGAGAGGAAGAAAGAAAAAAGTAAGTCAGGGACGCTTCCTCCAAAAGCGAGGCCGAACCACCGTGGGGCCAGCAGGGGGCGAATACCCAGGGAGCAGAACGTGGGAACTCCCGCAGACCCGTGTGCCCGTGCCCACTGGGGCATTAGTCCTGGTAGCCAGGGGGCCGTCACACGGCGCGTGGGGGCAGGCATTGTGGCGGAGTGGTTAGGCTACTGCTTCGCACACCTGCAGCCCACGTCGGAGTGCCTGCTTCTGATCAGTTTCCTCCTCATGCACCCTGGGAGGCAGCAGATGATGGCTCACGTGGTTGGGTCCCTGCCATCCATGTGGGAAACTTGGATTGAGTCTGGGCTCCTAGCTTCGGCCTGGTGCAGCTCTGGCTATTGTGGGCATTCGGGGAGTGAACCAGCAAATGAGAGGTTCTCTCTGTCTCTCTGCCTTTCAAATGAATAAAAATCAGTAAATTAAAAAAAAAAATCAACCATGAATGGAAGAACAAGAATTTGGCGCACTGGTTAAGATGCCTGGGTCATCTATTAGACGGTCTGGGGTTGCGTCCTGTGTCTGACGGGTGACGCCAGCCTCCTGCCGACAGATGCTGGGAGGCAGCAGGGTGAGTTTGGCCCCAGCCACCTGCCTGGGAGGTCTGGGTTCAGTTCCTGGCTTCTGACTTCATCCTGGCCCAGCCCCCTTGTGGGCATTTGGGGAATAAACCAGCCATTGGAAGATCTCGCTCTGCCATTCAATAAATCAACAACAGTTTGAGAAGATGAACAGAACAGGTTACAGTCCAGCGGCACACTGGCCGTTCAGTCTCACCGGAGCTCTGATACGTGCCTCCGGGCCTCACCGTGGGGACGCTCTGCTGAGGGCCATGGTCCCCACAGCGGTGGACAAGCCCCGTGGGGTCCCGTGGACGGGGCAGAGTCACCACAGGTCACAGGGCTCCCCAGGGCCGGGGGACGCGTTTGCAGTGGGGCCCGTCACTGGCCGCCCCTGCGTGGAGCTTTGTAAGTGGTGATGGCTGCACGGTCCCGACGCTGGGAGTGGACTGCACACCACAGAGGACTCTTAACCGCGGGTGAACTGGGAAAGCTGACGGTGGATGTGTTTCACCACAATTAGAATTAAAGAGGCCAGGAGATGTTTTAATATAGTTCCTTCTCCCTCTCTTTTTAAGGAAAAAAACCACTCCTGAATTCGTGTTCTACATCTTGCTTTTCCCATTCAGTTGCATTGCTTGGGGATCGTTTCATATCAGGCGTGTGTACAGCTGACTCACAAAGGAAAGTTTCATTTCTACTTGAAAGGCCGAGGGACAGATTGAGACAGTGACACATTCCTGTGACCTCCATTCACTGGTTTACTCCTCAAATGGGGCTGGACCAGGCCGAAGCCAGGAGCCAGGAGCTCAGTCCACGTCTCGTGTGGGTGGCAGGGACCTAAGTACTTAGGCCATTGTCTGCTGCCTCCCACGGTGCACCTTAGCAGGAAGCTGGAGTTGGAAGCAGAGCTGGGACTGGAACCCGAGCACTTCCATATGGGATGTGGGCATTCCAGGTGGGGTCTCAATCGTTGTACCAAATGCCCCATGGGACTTTTTTTTTGGTGACTATGTGGTCTTCCATTGCAATTTATTTAATAAGTCCCTAGTTGAGGGTTATTGAGGTTCCCAATCTTTTGCCATTTTTTGTTTTAGATTTATTTATTTATTTGAAAGGCCGAGTGGGGCTGGCGCTGTGGCATAGAGGGTAAAGCTGGCACCTGTAGTGCCTGCATCCCATATGGGCGCCGGTTCAAGTCCCGGCTGCTCCACTTCCAATCCAGCTCTCTGCTATAGCCTGGGAAAGCAGTAGAAGATGGCTCAAGTGTTTGGGTCCCCGAACCCACATGGGAAACCCGAAGGAAGCTCCTGGCTCCTGGCTTCGGATCAGCACAGCTCCGGCCATTGGAGCCAGTTGGAGAGTGAACTAACGGATGGAAGGCCTCTCTGCCTTTCCTTCTCTGTGTAACTCTTTCAAATAAATAAATCACTTTTTAACAACAACAACAAAAAAATGGCAGAGTGACAGAGACAAGAGGGAGAGAGAGAGAAGTCTCTTTTCATCTGCTGGTTCACTCCCCAAATGACTGCAGTGGACAGGGCTGGACCAGGCAGAAGCCGTCTGGGTCTCCCTCATGGGCACCGGGTCCCCAGCACTCGGGCCATCTTCCACTGCTCTCCCAGGCCATTAGCAGTGAGCTGGGTTGGAAGTGGAGCAGCCGGGACTTGAACCGGCCCCAGGCATTACTTTAAAGTACGCACTGCTTCTGGACGTGGACGTGGACGTGGACGTGGACGTTCCTGAAGCCGCCTGCTCTCTCCCTTGCCAGTTGCCAAGGCGCTGCAGGAATTTGACTTGGCCTTGAGAGGAAAGAAGAAAAGGAAGAAGTTTATGAAGGATGCCAAGAAGAAAGGGGAGATGACAGTGAGTGCCGAGGGGGGCACCCTCTTCTCCGCGCGCACGCCTGGTGGGGCACCCCACTGCTCCCAGGGGTGGGGGGCACCTCTGCGGCTCCGCGCTCACGTGCTCGCACCCCCTCCGCCCCCAGGCAGAAGAAAGGTCACAGTTTGAAATCCTGAAGGCACAGATGTTTGCCGAGCGCCTGGCCAAGAGGAATCGCAGAGCCAAGCGGGCCCGGGCCATGCCTGAGGAAGAGCCCGTGAGAGGCCCTGGTAGGTGTTGGCGCCGCCCCGCAGGAGATGGGCGGGCTGGTGACAGCAGCCTGTGCTTCTGAGGAGCCCCAAGCTCCGGGGTGACCCTGTGGTTGATGGGAGAGCCGGCATCGGCACCCCAGCCCTTTTGGCTCCGGAATCCACACCCCTGCCGCGTGGAGTCGTCGCTAGGCCGCTAGGCCGTCGTGTCTGCCGCGTGGAGTCACGGGTGGGGGAGGGTGAGGGGAGGGCAGCCCGTGGGCGCTAGAGCGGCGGAGCGGGAGGCTGCCTGGGTGCCTGGCCCGGGGCCGCCGCTAGGCCGTCGTGTCTGCGTGTCTGCCGCGTGGAGTCACGGGTGGGGGAGGGTGAGGGGAGGGCAGCCCGTGGGTGCTAGAGCGGCGGAGCGGGAGGCTGCCTGGGCGCCTGGGCCGGGGCCGCCGCTAGGCCGTCGTGTCTGCCACGTGGAGTCACGGGTCGGGCAGGGTGAGGGGAGGGCAGCCCGTGGGCGCTAGAGCGGCGGAGCGGGAGGCTGCCTGGGCGCCTGGGCCGGGGCCGCCGCTAGGCCGTCGTGTCTGCGTGTCTGCGTGCAGCCCAGAAGCCGGAGCCGAGGAAGAAGTCTGTGTTTGACGAAGAGCTCACCAACACCAGCAGGAGGGCCCTGAAGCAGTACCGCGCCGGGTAGGCTCCTCAGGGCCTGGGCCCTCTCTGGCGGGAGCGGGGCTCTCCCCTTGCCCACTCCCGGTTCCCAGGCCCTCGCTTCCTGGCGTGCCCGCCTGTGGAGCCGGTGAAGGAGCGGTGCTGAGCGGCCGCTGCTCGCAGGGCTCAGCCCTGTTGCCTTGAGGCTCAGAAAGCAGCTCTCAAGGCCGTGACGACTCTGACATCTTGGGCTCCATTTTGTAGAGCCCAGAGGACCCCCCTCGTGCTCATCGTCCTGCCGCCCGGCCCTGGTCCGGAGTTGGCGTGGGCACCCCGAGTCCCCCATGTGGTCATAGGCCCAGCGGGTGCAGGCAGGCCCTCTGCAGCCTTGTTCTGTGGCTCGGCCCTGACCCCCAGGTGGAACCACACGAATGCCTAGGACCCAGGGCCTGCAAATGACCCCTCCCGGGGCGGGGGGCCGTCACCGGGCCCAGCAGCTTGCCCATTTCAGCGTCTTCTCTTCCCCCACCCACAGCCCTTCCTTTGAAGAAAGGAAACGGCTGGGCTTGGCCCACCAGAGACGAGGAGGGACCTTCAAGTCTAAATCCAGGTGCTGGGTGGTGTGGGGTGGGGTGGGGTGGGGTGGGGGGCCCGCCCTCGCTCCCTGCCCCGCCCAGAGCCTCTGCCTGAGATGGGAGAAGAGCCTCTCACGGCAAAGGAGCTTCTCCGTCATCTTCGTGGCCTTAACTCTTACCAGGTACAAGAGGAAGTAGCCGTGTGCCTGAAGAACCTCGTGGGGCAGTCGCCCTGGCATGGTCTGCGTCCCCGAGTGTCCTCAGGACTGGTGTTGTGGTTTTGTGGATTGGGCCGGCATCCCAAATGGGCGCTGCTGGTTCAAGTCCCAGCCGTTCCACTTCTGATCCAGCTCTGTTAACATGCCTGGGGGAACAGCAGCAAATGGCCCCAGCGCTTGGGCCTCTGCACCTACGTGGGAGACCTGCAAAGCTCCTGGCTTCAGCCTGGCCCAGCTCTGGCTGATGCAGCCACGAGCTCTGTCCTTCTCTCTATATAACCCTTTAAAATAAATCAGTAATTTTTTAAGTCTTCCGTGGTGGAGGTGTGCAGCCGTCTCCTGGGCACCCCTGCCAGTTGGCCAAGCCCCCTTGTCGATCGGCTTTCCTGTAACAATGCACCAAATGGAAAAAGCGTTTCTCAGGAAGGGGGAAGAAGGCGAATTCTGTAAATGTCTTCTCTCCGCGGCAGTGTCTGCCTGGCCTCCTAGCTGAGATGCGTGATCTGTATGCTTGTGGAGGCGCTGGGTGGGGTGAGGGCGCGCTGGCCGGAGCTGCTCTCCCGGGCTCGAGTGCGAGTGCCAGACATCGTGCGCTGAGCAGTGCCTGAAGCCAGCTCACTGCGCCGGCAGCCTCGTTGTGCCGATGAGGAAACAGGCTTGGCGAGGTGGATTTCCCAGAGCGGCACAGTTGGGAATTCAGGTTTGAAGCCAGTGTGCACCTGAGCTCACACCCTTGGTTCTGTGCCGCGGAGATGGGAGCTCGGAGGACACAGCAGCGGCCACCTCCGTGAATGCGCGCCTCGCACCGACCAGCTTCTTCCTGGGTGGTGGTGGTTCTGAACCGTCCCTGTAGCCATCAGAGGAGAGCTGTGGCACCCGTCTGTAGGCCATGTCATGTGGAGCCTCAAGGAGCAGCAGTCCATCTGGCTTTCTAACCCAAACATCTGTGCAGTAACCTCACCACGCTGAGGAGTGTTCCCAAAGCTACCCGTCAGGCTGCGCTCACCAGTCACCACCAGGGGTCCAGTTCAGGCAGTGACAGCTCCCATGCGTGATGCAGGGAGGTAGCGAGCGCTTACAGAGACCCCCGACCCCCAGCCCAGGAGGTCGGCAGCCCGTGCGAAGGCACTTACATGGCACTGATGATCTGCAGGGTGGCCTCTCTGGGAGGAGACTCGTGAAGTACATCCTTCTGTCCAGCCCTTTTCTCACGGGTAAAAATGACAGCAGCTGAACAAAACCAAAAGCGCAGCCTCACTGCAGGCAGTGCCTGCCCTGCCCCTTCCTCTTGCCAGGCTACCTTAGCTGCTTCTAGAATTCGCCGACGGGGCCAGGTGTTGAGATGCCTCTCGGGACGCCTGCACGCCCACATCGGAGTGCCCAGGATTGAGCCCTGTCCTGTACTCCCGATTGCAGCGTCCTGCTGATGTGCACGAGGCGATGCCTCAGTGGCTCAGTCCCTACCACCTACACGGGGAGACCTGGGTGGAGTTCCAGCCCCGGTGTGGTGGGCATCTGAGGAGTGAACCAGCGAACGAGACGTCTCTGTCTGCCTTTCAAATAGGTTTTTAGGAGCTGAGGTCAGAACACGGACCACTGGTTTTTTGAATCATCGTTTTTATTAATTGGCTTTATAGGCTAAAGTGCATAGTAAAGACAAATAGGAAATGCATACGTAGGAAAGGGATGTTTTTCTTGCCGACATTAGAAAGGACCTGAGATGCCTAAGTGTTCTAAGGAGCACTGGGCCGCGGGAACGCGGAGACAGGCCTGGGGCTGGCTTCCAGCTTACGTGTGGGGCCTGCAGAAGCTGCTGGCATGCTACCCCTGCTCTGGCAGAAGCTGCGAGAAGGCGCTGGGACAAAGGCTCAACGCCTTCGTGAGTTTAACCCCACTCAGGGCCCCAGGGGGACCCAGCACTGCCACGGAGCCTCATCCTCATCCCGAAGTGCAAGTGACGGGAAAGGGCACGGGGGCCACGCCTCAGCCTGGGCCTGCTGAAGTCCTCAGCTGTGGCAGCACCCGTTTCCCCAGGCGTGGTGAACATGTAACTGAGTCGGGGCGTGGGCGACCCCTGTGGGATCACAGGCCTCCGGCTGAGGCGGCGGCAGGAGGGATTCTTGTGCTCCTTGAAGAGATGAGCAGTTCATGAACAACTCCTCTGGGCCTCTGTGTGTTGGGATCAAAGTTGATCAAAGTTGGTCTGCAAGTCGGGGCCTGGCAGTTAGAATCCGTCAGCTTTGCTGAGCCCAGACTGCGCCCCAGGAACACCATGGAAGGAAGCTCTGACCGAGGCGGGACCCTGGGTGGCCGCTGGGCAGCCCTGGGTGGAAGCCCCGGACCTGCTCCAGGGGGCCCCCCCTAAGGTGCAGGAGAGGAAGAGGGGAGAGCCGTTACTTCTGCTCTCAGTTCTGGAGGTAAAGTGCTTATTCTAGCGCAGGGTGAATCTAGAAATAAATGTGGGCAAGCCCTAAAAGTGGATCCTTAAACAGGTGCCAGGACTAAAGGACAAGCTTAGAAAACTGGACGCTGGAGCTGAGCCCAGCCGCCGTGCGCCCCTCCCTACACCATTCTCTGGATCTCCTCAAAGTTCATCAGGTTGTTGGCCGTGTCCGACCAGGCAGGGTGCTGGGCTCCGTCCATCTCAGAAGCCAGCTGGTTGCTCCGTTCCAGTGTGTGGTTTACGCCGCCAATCACCTCCTTACAGTCAGGACAAGTGGCCCGCTGCATGGCCCCCCCACAGTCGCCAATCACGTAGATGTGGCCATTGGGGCACTTGAACCAGTGGCCCCGAGGCAAGCCCATGGCCCTGACGATCTGCACCCGCTCCTCCTCCGAGATGCCCAGGCCAGAGGAGGGCAGGTGGGCCTTCAGCGCCTTCATCTTCCTCTGCACAAGCTCCTCATCCTCCGGGGTGAACTTGGACGTTCTCTCCAGGACATCCCGGAGCCTGTGGACTTCCTCTGCGACCTGACCCTTCAGCCTGCCCTCCGCCATCTTGCAGCTGCTCAGGAGGCTCAGCAGGTACGTGAGCCTCTGCATCTCACTCTGCAGGTCCCTCAGCTCCTGGCTGGTGAAGCTCAGGCGCTTCCTGGCCAGCCAGCTGTGCACCTGCTCCAGCCGAGTCCTCACTCCGTCTCGTTCCAACACATGCACTTTCTTCAGGGAATCCCAGAGGCTGGCCAGGCGGTCGTAGAAGCTGATGTAGTTCTCCACAAGGCCCAGGTCCCTGACCGACAGACTCTCCTGCGCCAGCTTCTCGCTCAGCATCAGGAAGTCTTCCGGAAGCTGCTGCTGCAGGAGGTGCTTCCCCGCCAGCAGGGCCTGTAGGCGCTGCTGGTCGGCTGTGATCTCCCTGGCTGAGCCCTGGATCCTTTCCTTGACCACCTCGATCTCCTCCAGCCGCTGCTTGATGCTGGCTCCGTACCGCAGGTTCTTGCGGATGGGCACCTGGCAGACCGGGCACACCTTCAGCCTGATGGCGACCTCGTCCTCCTTCTGCTCGTTCATGTAGCGGTCCAGGGCCTGCACCTCGAAGAAGTGGCTGCAGTCTTCCAGCTGCACGAAGCGGGCGTCGGGCTCGTCCTCAAAGCCGAAGAAGATCTGTGTGACCTCGTCCTGGTGGCAGATGCGACACTTCTTGGGGCACGGCTCCCCACACAGGCCGATGCAGGGGTGGCCACAAGCCAGCAGCTTAGTACAAGGCACATAGCACGGCGGTCGGTTGCAGGGCTCGGAGCAGAGTTTGGTGCACTGGTAGTGCTGGCAGCGCCAGATACACGGCTCCACGCAGGGGGTGCAGAGCTCCCCACACTTTTTTTTGCACTGGCTGTGCACACAGCGGTTCTGGCACGTGCGCTGGCAGGGTGGGCACTCGCCGATGCACGGCTCCTGGCACTTGTGAGAGCAGATGAGCAGGCGCTTGCACGGCTGCCGGCAGCGTTCGTGGAAGCGCCCTTCACAGCAGCTGTGGCAGGAGCCGGGGCAGGGATGCCCACAGTCCAAGACGGTGCTGCACCTGCTGGTGCACTTGACCGGCAGGCCATACTTGATATCCTCCACGTTGCCACACTTCTCCTTCTGGCTGTGCCCACACTTGAGCTTCACGGTGACCATTTCTGAACACAGCCGCACACAGTCCTCGCCACAGGAGTGGGTGCACCTGTGCCCACACCTCAGGACCTTGGGACAAGGCTCCTGGCAGCAGAAATCGGCCTCCGACATGGAACAAGGGACCATCTGCTGGTGGCCACAGCGGGAGATGGTTTTAGGCACCTTCACCTGGCAAGGCTGACACTCCTGGAAGCACACGAGGGGGCACCGGTGCCCGTCCTGGCAAAGCACCTTCTGGCACGGCTTCATGCACTGGAACTCCTTGTGCGCGGAGTCGTAGGGGTGGCAGGCGCGGGTGCACACGTGCCCACAGTCCAGCCGGAACTCGCAGGGCAGGCTGCAGCCCCCTTCGGGCACTTTCTGGAAGTCGGAAGCTTTGGACACTGACGTGTGGGTCTCAGGATGGTTCTGGCAGCAAAGCCGGAGGGCGGGGCCTATCTGGTTGTTCTCTCGGAGGGTGTGGATGATCCTGCTCCACAGGGGCACCTTGGCCAGCATCTGCATGTTTCCGATACAGTACATGCCCTTCTTGGCGCGCGACAGGGCCACACAGATGCGGTTGGCTATCTGCAGGAAGCCCACCCTGCCCTCCTGGCTGCTGCGCACCAGAGAGAGGAGCACGATGTCATTCTCCTCCCCTTGGTACTTGTCCACGACGTGGACTCTGACCCCAGCGAACGTCTTGGTGGGCATGAGCTTGCGCAGGCAGAAGAGCTGCCCGGTGTAGGTGGTGAGGATGGTGATCTGGGAAGGCAGGTACTCCTGGCACAGGAAGTACTTGCACAGCTCCACCACAAAGTGAGCCTCGTGCTGGTTCTGATGGCTTTTGCCCTCTTGGATCTCCTGTTCCGGAAAGGTGTGTTCTATGAAGAAAAGGTTGGACGAGACCCCCTGAAGAGGCAAAGCAGTGACACGTTAGCAGGTTCACTCGGGGCACGGCTTCCCCCCGCTCATGCACACTGGCCACAGCCCCTGCTCCAGAGAGAGACCCCGGAGGTCTCCACCGCCTCTCATCACCGTCTCATTACGAAGTCAGTTATCACGTGCTTTGTTTCAGGGCCATAGCAAATGGACCAAGAATTCACTTTAGTTTGGTTTGATATTAATACTCACAACAGCCATCCATGATGCAAACGTTACAGCTTACGGAACAAGCAGCAGTTTCATAATGATGAAGACGATGACAGAGCCAAACTTACCAAAGGACTTCAAAAGGTTCATGGACAATGGAATGAAAAGGTAAATTTATTTTGCTGCAAAAACTGCTGAAATCCATGTATATACAAAGGGTCTTCAAAAAGTTCATGGGAAACGTATATTCTGAAGAAACTGCACACGGATTTCCACACTACTTTTGCAGCAAGGAGTGAGTGAGTGTTCAGCCTAGTGGCTGCGATGCCTGCGCCCACACCCCCGGGTGTCTAGGCCTGGTTCCTGGCTCAGGCTGCTGACTCCAGCTTCCTGCCTGTGCGCACAGTGGGAGGCAGGCAGTGGTGACAGCTCAAGTGACCGGGTTCCTGCCACCCATGCGGCAGATCTGGTTTGTGTTCCCGACGCCTAGCTCCAGGCCCTGCCCAATCCTGCCATGCAGGAATCTGGTGAGCAGGTGAACCAGCGGATGGGAGCTCTGTCTGCCTCTCAAAATTATTAAATGTTTACTTTTGTGTCAAAATAACATTATCTTGTGGGGCTGGCGCTGTGGTGCAGGGTCAAGCTGACACCTGCAACTCCAGCATCCTACATCCAAGTGCCGGCTTGAGTCCCAGATGCTCTGCTTCTGATCCAGCTTCCTGCTAATGCACGGGGAAGGGGGTGGAGGACGGCCCGGGTGCTTGGGCCTCTGCCACCCATGTGCGAGACCTGGGTGGAGTTGCTTGCTGGCTCCTCGCTTCAGCCTGGCCCAAACCTGGATGTTGTAGGCATTTGGGAAGTAAACTAGTGGATGGAAGATCTTTCTGTCTCTCCCTCTCTGATGCTCTGCTTCTCAAATAAATAAATACATTTTTTTTTTTTTTTTGACAGGCAGAGTGGACAGTGAGAGAGAGAGACAGAGAGAAAGGTCTTCCTTTGCCGTTGGTTCACCCTCCAATGGCCGCCGCGGCCGGCGCGCTGCGGCCAGTGCACCGCGCTGATCCGATGGCAGGAGCCAGGAGCCAGGTGCTTTTCCTGGTCTCCCATGGGGTGCAGGGCCCAAGCACCTGGGCCATCCTCCACTGCACTCCCGGGCCACAGCAGAGGGCTGGCCTGGAAGAGGGGCAACCGGGACAGAATCCGGCGCCCCGACCGGGACTAGAACCCGGTGTGCCGGCGCCGCTAGGCAGAGGATTAGCCTAGTGAAATACATGTTTTTTAAAAATTATTTTTCAAGTTTTCTATGAGGTTTCTTAAGTGCTGACAGCATAATACTGTCTCTGTCAAAGCAGTAATGGGACGGGGTGGGAGCCACTATTCTCACCGTACAGAAGACAACCCTGAGACTCACAAGTCCTGTGGGACCCACACAGATGCGTTTTTTTTTTTTTAGACAGGCAGAGAGGACAGTGAGAGAGAAAGACAGAGAGAAAGGTCTTTCTTTTTCTTTTGGTTCACCCCTCAAGTGGCCGCTACAGTCAACGTGTTGCGACTGGTGCGCTGCACTGATCCGAAGCCAGGAGCCAGGTGCTTCTCCTGGTCTCCCATGCGGGTGCAAGGACTTGGGCCATCCTCCACTGCCCTCCCGGGCCACAGCAGAGAGCTGGCCTGGAAGAGGGGCAACTGGGACAGAATCCAGCGCCCCGACCGGGACTAGAACCCGGTGTGCCGGCGCCGCAGGCGGAGGATTAGCCAAGTGAGCCGTGGCGCCAGCCGTCACACAGATCCTCTTACTAAGCATCAGAGCTGGGTTGAAACAGCTGGATCTGTGTTCCCAGTTTCTATCCTCCTTCTCCCCCCAAAGCCTTCCTTTCATCCCGAGGGAAAGGCAGCCTCCAGGGTTGCTGGCACCACCCCCGAGAGAACACACAGGACAGACTCACCTTGATATTCTCGTATTTGAGAACGGAGGGGTGATTCTCCAGGTCCTGGTAGATGTGCGGGGTCAGGAGGCGGGCGATCTCAGGACGCATGCGGTGCTGAAACAACCCACGGCTCTCGTTAGGGACGAGGCTAGGGGACAAATGGACTTCTCCGGTGGCGGAGCTGGGTGACGTTTGACAAGAGTAACCAGGAGACAGAGGGCGATGGGAACAGCCCTCTCGTCCTACAAACACTCAACACTTAACAAGGGTGACCTTGCAGTGTTTTACAACAGAAAGCAAGTTTGGCCCAGGCATTTCATTACCTAACCCAGTTTCGTTTTTATGAGTCTGTCCTTGCTGGCAGTTGGCGGGCTCCCAAGTCTTTCCCCCGATATTCAGGAGTAATGGAGGCCCAGTTTCTCACCTGGTAATTCAGACGGACAAAGGGAATGTTGACTTTGACCAGCCGTTCAAAAAGGGACACCTCAAGGTTGAAGTTCTTGGCCAGGTCATACACGTTGGCGCTGGGGCGTAGCTGAGAAGAGAGACATGGCTGAGGATTCTCTATTGAAAATGTATCTTAACCATCTATCTTCTGTCCGTCCATCCATCTGTCCTCCATCCGCCCACAAATGGTTTTCCACTCTTCTAGGAGCTGAGAGGTTAGGGATTGACAGTGACAAAGGCTGCAAAGAACTAAGGGTGCTGTGACAGCGGACCCAAAAGGTGGGAGTCTGTAGTCTTCCTGCCAGTGACATCTAAGTTGATGGCAGCATGGAAACTGCTAGTCAATCCCTTACTTGGAAAGCGAGTCAGATCGGGGAGCAGGAAGGATGGGGTAGGACAGCTGAGCAAAATGAGATGAAGCCAGACAATCACCTTTTCCTTCCTAGGCCCCTTTAAGAAGCTTGATTTTTATGGTAAGTTCAATGGAAAACCATGAGAGCATTTCAAACTGAGGACGGTGTTAGGATCTGATTTACCTTCTTAAAAAAAAAAAAAAATTCACTCTGGCTCCTTCATGGAGAACAGATTACAGGAAAGCAACAATGCGGGCTGGGAGACCAGGGAGCAGGGCACAGTCCATGTGAGAGGCCGTGGTGAATTAGGGAAACAGCAGAAAGAACTGATGAGGCTCCCTCTAAAATAACCCCCAAACCCAACAGCCCTTGCTCTTAGACTGAACACGGAGGGCAGAGAAAGCATCCCAAGACCCACCAGAGAGCTAGAGGCCTGCTGAACGGAGAAGCCAGGTGTTTCCGAGAGCCCGCCCCCCTCCTGCGATGCTGGCTTTACCTGCTGGTGGTCCCCAATCAGAATCAGGTGCTGGCAGGCCTTGCTCAACGTGGCGATGGTGTGGGCCTCCAGGACCTCGGCGGCCTCCTCCACAATCACGATGCGTGGCTCCACCTTCTGCAGAATCTGACGGTATTTGGCAGCACCTCAAGTGGGGGGGTGGGGCTGAGCTGAGACATGGACTCTGCCATCTCCACCCACCCTCACTGGCTCTGGGTCAGTGACAACGAGGGCCTCCTATCTGCCCAGGGCAGTGGTGACCATTAAATGACAGCACTAGTGCTGGGTGGTCTTCACAGCATTACACCCATGCTGGTCACTGCTGGAGTTTCTAACAGCAGGAGCGAATGAGTACTGTTCACTAAGAGAGCCCAAGGAGCCAGTGCTGTGGTGTAGCAGTCAAAGCCGCTGCCCGCAGTGCCGGCCTCCCATATGGGCGCTGGTTCAAGTCCTGGCTGCTCCACTTCTGATCCAGCTCTCTGCTATGGCCTGGGGAAGCAGCAGAAGATGGCCCAAGTATTTGGGGCCCTGCACCCATGTGGGAGACCTGGAAGAAGCTCCAGGCTCCTGGCTTTGGATAGGCGCCAGTGCAGCCATTTGGGGAGTGAACCAGCAGATGGAAGAAGACCTCTCTCTTTCTCTTTCTGCCTCTCTGTAACTCTGTTTTTCAAATAAATAAATAAATCTTTTAAAAAAAAAGAGTTCCCAAAACATGGGTTGCTTCTCATGGTATTTCCCTCTAATCTACTACAGAAGTTTCTCTTCACACACCCTAGATATCTGACAGGACCTTGGGACCAGAAGTGAACTTGGCTGGAGCAGATAAATTTCCCCACACTTGCTTACCTGTGGTCGTCATTCCTACAACCTGGGCATCTTTCAGGATGTGCAGGTCTTCCTGGAGTCTCAGCTCCGCCATTCTCTCTGCTGATGAGCGGTACTGCCGTTCATGGCTGAGGATCTTGCGGCGCGTATCGGCCTGGTACATCTGTAACCACAGCCTGGAGAACAGGAAGAGCCAGGGCCAGGAAGGCACACGCTTTAAGAAGGCGGAGGACACCCTTCCGTGCGCTCAGCGTAGGTGAACCCCAGACCCTCGAGAATGTACAGGGCACAGGTGGGACAGGAGGGACCCAGTCGTACAGAGACTCAAGAGTCTAAAATGCCCAGGGAGATACGCGGCGTGGTCAGGGGCAGGATAAAGAACCAAAGCAGAGAATAAGGGACTTCAAAGCTTCAGGGAAAACTGCTAAGTGCCCTCCACCCGCTCTGCCGGCGCCTCCTTCCCTCCCCACGGGTGAAGTGCCATTTTCCTTCACAAGGAAAACAGACGATAACACTAACCTGCTGTCAGAATGTCTTCTGGCTGCTCCGCAGGTAAACCCACACTCCTCACCTGAGCTGCACCCGGCCCCACCTGCCCCAGAGTCACCTCCCCGCCCTCCTGAGTCACAGCGGCACTGGCGGCCTTCCTTTAATTTCTGATCAGCTGTGGTCTCTCGCCCACCTCTGGCCTTTACTGCATGGTCCCTTCAACTCTGGCTGCTCCCCGGCTCCCACTGGACCTGACAGTGCCTATTTTTCTTGCAGATCTTGCCTCCAATGTCACTTTCCTGAGTGTCTCAGACTAGCTCAGACCTGCGTAACATCCTCTATACTTCCTGTTCTCTCCTTTTGCTTAGTATTTATGCCCATATGTAACTTTATGCTTGAGGAATTACGTGACTATTCTATCTCTGGATAGACTGCACGTGGAGTTATGTGACTATCGTCTCCCTGGTAGACTGCACGTGGAGTTATGTGACTGTCCTGTCTCCCTGGTAGACTGCACGTGGAGTTATGTGACTGTCCTGTCTCCCTGGTAGACTGCACGTGGAGTTATGTGACTGTCCTGTCTCCCTGGTAGACTGCACGTGGAGTTATGTGACTGTCCTGTCTCCCTGGATAGACTGCACGTGGAGTTATGTGACTGTCCTGTCTCCATGGACAGACTACACGTGGAGTTATGTGACTATCGTCTCCCTGGTAGACTGCACGTGGAGTTATGTGACTGTCCTGTCTCCCTGGTAGACTGCACGTGGAGTTATGTGACTATCGTCTCCCTGGTAGACTGCACGTGGAGTTATGTGACTGTCCTGTCTCCCTGGTAGACTGCACGTGGAGTTATGTGACTGTCCTGTCTCCCTGGTAGACTGCACGTGGAGTTATGTGACTATTGTCTCCCTGGATAGACTCCACGCCCCATGAAGGCAGAGCAAGGAGCTGCTCTACCTCATGGCTGCATCCCGAGCACGCAGCTCAGCAGTGTGCTCAGTCAAGAGCACTGCTGAAGGTCTTGGGGGCAGGGGTGTTCTGGGAAATCACAAGGGCTGCTCCGGGAGGGGCACGGTACCTATAAAGCTGCCAGCGGGAATTCAGGTCCAGCTGCCAGACGTCCTGGACTTCATTGGCCTCAGCCTCAGTCATGGTGTTCAGTTTGCGAAGCTCAACCTTCACTTTCTTCTTCATTTTCCTTTTCTGGTTGCGCTGGGTCTGCAGACATCAAAACCAGGCAAGATGCTGTCTGAGAAGTGCACCCAGTTCTAAGCCCAGGCAGGGGCCATCTCTGACAGACCTCAAGTCACAGGGGGTCAAACCGAGGCTACGCAGCCAGTCCGCCTGGGCTCAAAGCCCCATTCTAGCTGTTGCTAGGTGGTGAGAATAAGGCAAGAACCTCATTTCTATATGCCTCAGCGTCCTCTTCTATAAAATGAGGGAAGCACCTCCCAGAGGGGTTGCTGGCTTGACAGAGGAGTAAATGTGCCCACATGGAAAACACACAGTGCCGGTGCTAGGCATCACTGGACCTCTATGACAAACTATTTCTCATTCTCAAAACATGCATGTTCTGTACAGGGTGAGGGCAGATCTCTGCATGAATGCTGCGGGACTGATGCTGAACAACTGGTCTGCTCAAATGGTCCTAATACCGTCATACCCACCTGGTATCTTTATCGAGCGGGTGACAGGCACCAGTTATGAGGAAGTGCTCTCCCTTGGCTATCACCAAGTCTGAGGTCATGTGAGAGATGTCACCACAATAAAGGCCTGCCCAGCTTCAAAACCAAACAAACCAATCCCTCCTGATGGCACACGGCAGAGAGGCGTCCAAGGACTGGGATCAGACTCCACCCACCACACTGGACTGAACTGAACTAGGGAGCAAGGCTGGCAGTCAAGTGAGAACTGGATTCAAAGCTGCTTTGATGCTGGGGGAGTCCCGGCTGCTCCACTTCTGATCCAGCTCCCTGCTCATGTGCCTGGGAAATTGGCAGAGGATGGCCTAAGTGCTTGGGCCCCCACTGTGGGCGTGAACTAGTGGACGGAAGACCTCTCTCTCTCTCTCTCTCTCCGTTTCCCCCTGCCAAGCCTCCCTCCCACGTAAATAATTAAAAAATAAATCTTTAACAAAAACCAAAGTTGTCTTTGAAAGTCCCTAAAATCGTCAGCGGGATTTGTAAACTGGCCTTCTGGGCATCCATGTTCTCGGTTGTCATACCAACAATACATGGGAAACTCTGATCACTGACTGATGAAAGCAGCAGAGGCAGGTCTACAGCTGAGTGTTCCACCTGGCCCAGAGGGCTCGCTCCATTGTTCTACTTTAGTCTTTAATGTTTTAAAGCAAGTTCACAGACCCACCCATGGTTGAGAAGGCAACAACCCTGAACACAGGAAGCAATGAGACCATGGCCGTCTGAATTCTTCTAGCAGTTGCAGAGTAGCACTTGGTTACTCACTTCCTCTTTCCATGTTGGCATTTTTTGCTGAGGCCCCTCTGAAGCTTTCTATAACCTTGGGAATTAGATTCACACTAGGGTTAGGCTGAACATGGGCACACTCTCTAACTGTGAGGATGAAGTGAATACACTGTTAACAGAAGTGTTCAGAACACTCAGGCCTGTTCTAGCAGAGTCCAAACCACATCACGTGGCAGTAATAACACCTGTTTCCCATTCTGTTGGGGCCTTCAGGAACCCAGAGGAAGTGCGTTTACCTCCCACTCTCCTGTGGCTTGGTCCTGTCCAGCTGCTGTCCCAGGGCCATAGTGGTCCAGTCTCATAGCCAGAAGCATCTTGGCCAACTCCTGGTCTGCCCCATTTTCTTCCTTCTTCCGCCTCCGGGGCCTTATCACTTCCTCCTCCTCAATCACTCGGTCCGCTTGAATCAGCTCGGCCTCCTCTGCAATTTCAATCAGCGAGCCCTCCTCCTCGCCTTCCTCCTCCTCTTCCCCTTCTGCCTGCACTGAGAGAGGAAAGCAGACAGGACAGGGATGGTGGGAGAGGGCACCTAGAAGAGCTCAGAAGCGTGAAGACCTCGAGGGGTTTAGTGACTCCCTCTGGGGAGGGAGATTGGGAGGAATGAGAGTCAGGGAGGGAGGCAAGGTTCCTTGTATATTTCTTTGTTATGTGTTCTAGATCTTATAAATCAGACAAATGTACACCTTTTTGACAACAGTTTTATATGTATCACAAAGGAGGTTATAAAATAATGTAAATATGCAATTTGAAGGATAAAAATACATAAAATGAGCATACAAGTACCTTGTACTCAATTTCAGAAGGAGAAACCTATCATAGTTTTTGAAGACTCTTGTGGATCCTTCTAATCTGAATTTTGTGTTACTCATTTTCCTTTTTAAAAAGAACTTGGGGCTGGTGTTGACACAGCTGGTAATGGCACCACACTGGCCTGCCCTAAGGGCACCATTTGTGTCCTGCTGCTCCACTCCTGATCCAGCTCCCTGCCAATGGCCGGGGAAAAACAGTAGAATACAGCCCACCTGTTTGGACGCTTGCTACCCATGTGGGAGACCCAGATGAAGCTCCTGGCTCTTGGCTTCCAGCCCTGGGTGTTGTGGCCACCTATGGAGTGAACCAGTAACTGGAAGCTCTCTCTCTCTTTGTCTCTCCCTCTAACTCCTTCTTCAAATAAATAAATATGTCTTTAAAAAAAAAAAGAACAAATGTGCCCACGTATATGCTGCATCTCTCCTTTTAAACGACACATCTGGTGTATGTCTTCCTGGAACGCGCCTTTCCATTCAGCAGGTGCAGAGATTTCTATGGGGATGGCGTGATGCACTCCTTTTCAGCTGCACGGTATTCCATTGTCTATGTAGACTCTAACTGCCCCATCCACTGCACAAACACGGATGGGTATTTGAGTTCTGTCTGTTCTTCCGTCACAAAGTGACCGTGCCAATGTATGTCCCCAAGAGGGCTGTATTACAGTCCCCTTGTGCTATGTGAGGGGCTGTAGCAAACTTTAATTTTTGCCAGCCTGGTGAATGTGTAATAGTATCTCATTGTGGTTTTAACTCCTTTCTGTCCATTCTACGGTCTTCTGCTCTACCAGCTGAGCTACCCAAGAGTGCACTTGAACCCTCCCTCCTTCCCTTCCTTTTTAAAGATTTATTAATTTATTTGAAAGGCAGAGTTCAGAGAGGTAGAGGCAGAGAGAGAGGTCTTCCATCTGCTGGTTCACTCCCCAGATAGCCACAATGGCTGGAGCTAGGCTGATCCGAACCAGGAGCCAGGAGCTTCTTCTGGGTCTCCCACGCAGGTGCAGGGGCCCAAGGACTTGGGCCGTCTTCTGTTGCCTTCCCAGGCCATAGCAGAGAGCTGGATCGGAAGTGGAGCAGCCAAGACTCGAACCAGCACCCATATGGGATGCTGGCACTGCAGGCGGCGGCTTTACCTGCTATGCCATAGTGCCAGCCCCTCAACTCCTTTCTAATGAGCACGTTTTCCATGTCTACTGACCAACAGGATTCCCATTTTGCGTGATGTGCCCACTCAAAGTCTTATCTGTTTTCTTAGCCGCTATTTGTCTTTCTCTGATGGATTTATAGCTCTTCATACATTCTGGACCTCACTTTTCAGCCTGCGCTCGGCAGGCACGCACTTCTTACCTGTGCTCTCAGGTCCTGCTGGGGCAACGTTCTGGGTGAAAGAACCGACACCCAGGCCCAGCCACTCCAGCATCATGGAATGCTTCCAGTGCTGGCAGTAAGTCCACTCACTGTCCTGAGGAAGGAAGAATCATGTCAGGAGGATTCTGACAACCAGTGGAAGGGTGAGGTCTCCTCAATTGGTCGAAGTCATTCCCTAAAACCCAGAGGCTGTGGAGCAGATGCTGAGCCTCGTGCTTAAGACAGCTGCCTCCCACATCAGGGCATCTGGGTTTGCTTCCTGGCTCCAGCTCCTGATTTCAGCTTCCTGCCAAAGTAGATCCTGGAAGACGGCAGGTGACGGCTTGAGTAGCTGGCTCCCTGCCACCCACTCTGGGAAACCCGGATTGTAGTCCCAGCTACTGGCTTCAGCCCTGGCCCAGCCTCAGCCATCGTGGAGATGTGGGGAGTTAATCAGTGGATAAGAGCTTACTCTCTCTCAAATATATAAAATCAAAGTTTACAAAACAAAAACATTACTATTAAATGCTTTAAAAAAACAGCCATTCAGAGATCACAAATGGGCATCTCTTCAGCAACTGGAACATTTAATGTGATTTGTGTGGAATTTTTAAAAAAGATTTATTTTTTAATTTATTTGAAAGGCAGCATTACAGACAAAGGAGGAGAGACAGAGAGAGAGAGATCTTCCATCCACTGGTCCACTCCCCAAAAGCCACAAGGGCTGGGGCAGACAAAAGCTAGAAGTCCAAAGCTTCACCTGGGTCTCCCACATGGGTGGCTGGAGCCTGAGCATTTGGGCCGTCCTCCAGTGCTTTCCCAAGTGCATTAGCAGGGAGCTGGATTGGAAGTGCAGCAGCCGAGTTTCAAACCAGTGCCCACATGGGACGCTGGCACTGCATGCAGAGGCAACACCTGCTACACCACCACGTTGGGCCCTGCATGGGATTTTAAAAATCAAAATTTCCAGGCTCTCCAGACAGAATCTGGAGCTATGGCAACAAGAAGCCTGTATTACCGAACGGCAACAATGGCTGGGGTTGAGCTGCTGCCACTTCTTTTCCAGTTTCCCCCAGTCTTCCCACTTCCTAAGGTTTCACATCCAGACTGCTTCAGTTATTTACAGAACCTGACCGGGGCCAGCGCTGTGGCTTCTGGCATCCCATATGGGCACTGGTTCAAGTCCCAGATGTTCCACTTCCAATCCAGCTCTCTACTATGGCCTGGGAAAGCAATAAAAGATGGCCCAAGTCCTTGGGCCCCTGTACCCATGTGGGAGACCCGGAAGAAGCTCCTGGCTTCAGATCGGCTCAGCTCTGGCCACTGTGGCCAATTGGGGAGCGAACCAGCGGATGGAAGACCTCTCTCTCTCTCTCTGTGTAACTTTGACTTAAAAATAAATAAATAAATATTTAAAAAAATTAAGAGCCTGACTGACTCCTTGAAGGAGTCTATAACCCTGGAAATCACCAACCCAATGATAACAGTGCCACCTTTTCACTGGGTTCCTGGCCACATGGTCTCGGTTAGTTCTCATGGCAGCTTTCTGTAGCAGGCAAGATTCTTCCCTGTTTGATGCTGGGGATCACACTGTCCCAAGTCACACAGCCAGACTGCAAGACCCCGGTCTGTCAATTCCCAAGCTCTCTGTATGTGCTGGATTGCCTCTGATTATGGTTTTGTTATTTCATTTAAAAAACACAGCATACTTATTAAAGTTATAGGTTTATAAATATTACCTTGTTTATTCAAGTAATAATCCTTAAGAATTAAGTTGATCTATAAGATGTTGGGTATTTTTTGCAAGTAAAATTTACAAATACTGACAATTTCATTATGGTTCAACTTCTTGCTGTTATTACTTCCACTTTGTAACAGGGGAAACAGACACGGACAAATTTGCCCAGGACAAAGCCAGGGTTCAACTCGGCAGGCTGGCTGCCTCTCGCCACCAGCGGGTACTTCTCCCCGAGGCAGCGCCAGACCCAGCAGCTGCGGCTCCCCTCTGGGGTGAGTCCTACCTGCGCTGGTCCGTTCATCAGGCTCGCCCAGTGGTGGGGGGCGATGTACTTCTCCAGGTACTGCTCGCGCAGGACACCACGCATCGTGCACTCCAAGGTCTGCGCCCCCTCATGCAGCTCCTGCTCTGACTCCTTCATCTGGGTCACGATCTGCAATCAGAGAACCTTGGCTCCAGCTCTCACTGCTGTGAGCACAGGGAAGAAATGAGGGGGAAATATCACTCCCCAAAGTCAGTCCTTGCCTGGAGGGAAAACAAAGCCAAGACAGGAATAGCAAGAAGAGAGGATGGACACGTCAGTGAGCAAGCCAGTAGCCCAAGGCACATCAGTGTGTTCTTAGAACCCAAGGAAGAGGATCTGAACCGTCTAACTGATAGAACAGAAAAACAGGCCAAGGGTCCTGTGGCAGAGGCATCAAAGCTTCCCAGAATGTGTGCTCTTCTGCTCCACGACGTAAGAACTCGGGTTTCCGGTCCAGCACTCACTGCCCAGCTGAACGACGGTAAATGGGCTGGGAGTTACGAGCACTGTGGTGAGCTGGCGGAAGTGGCCTTAAGGTCCTAGCAGGGGTAGGGGGCGGCGCGCCCTTCAGCATGTTTTCTCCATCTCAGGAGGGCAACGGTCACGCTGTACAAAGGGATTAGCTAAATAGAATGCTGCGCGGTGCCGGGCCTTCAGAGCTCTGGAAGCCTCCGCCCCGACCCTGGGCTGTTTGTGCAGAAAGCCACTGCTGTCTTGTAGGTCCCCGGGGGCTGCCTCAGACGTGCCGGAGCGGGGACTCACACTCATGTAGGCCCTGCGCAGGTGCATGGGCAAACTGCGGCGGAATTCCCGCTTGTTCCTCAGCTCCCTCAGAGTGAACTGCTTCAGGATTTCACTGTTGCTTCTTCCGCCTACACGCACGATGCTGGTTTTTTGACACTTGTAGATGCCTGTGGAGCAAAGCAGAGTTTTGCAGGGTTGAGAGGAGCTAGGTTGCATTCTCAAGGGAGAGCTATATTGCCTCAGCCGGACCCTTAGGGAACAAACTTGCACTTACAGCAAGCTTAGCCTATTAACGAGCAAGAAGGCCACGGGAGGACATGGCCAGGGGAGTGCGCGGTACAGTGCCCACGAATGCAGGCTCTGCAGCCAGGGAACCTTGGCTCCAGCTCTCACTGCTGTGTGCCTGGGCCAAGGTACCTGAGTCTCAGTTTCTCTGTGATTTGGAGACAGCAGCACCTTCACAATAGAGCTGTCGTTGGATAAATGAGAGTATGTCTCCGTAGCTTCTAGCCAGGGGCCAGTACACAGCAAGCTCTTGGTAAACATGACCTGCTATTCCCTGCAGGTTTACTGATGCTTCTAAGTTCCAGGCTTGTGCCTGGTTCTGAAGACATAGCAACCTAAACACAGACTCAACTCCTGATTTGTTCTCTTGTCTCACAGCCCAGCAGAGAAGATACTCATAAAACAGTTTCTCACAATACTGGGAAGTGCAAGTACTTAGCACCTGATGCTTCAAGTGGGTAGCAGGGGACCTTGCTTAATCTGGGTAAGGACCTATTCTTGAAGACCTAATATTTAAACAGGGACTCGGAAAACAAAGATTTATCTAGGTGAAAGAGGGGTATGACGTATGGAAGATAATGTTCTTGGCAAAATGAAAGGTACTCATATTCATTAACACAATTAGTATTTTCTTAAGTGCCTGATAGTGCCAGGATCTGTGACTACAGTAAGGAAACAGGCCCAAGCCTCACAGTGTGAGTCGTCTACAGTGGAGACACATAAAACATACTGCACAAAAAGAAAAAACAATACAAAAGGTGGCTTAACTTTGTGACGTCTGGGGGCAACAGGGAAAGTCTACCTGGAGAAGAGAGACCTAAGGTGCGACCTGAGGAGTGAATCAGAGCCAGCCAGGCTGGCTGAACTCCAGCTGAAGGAAGAGGGCGAAGGGAGAGGCAGGGGAACAGAACGGGGCAAAGGAGGAGTGGGAGCAAGTCAAGTACGGGGGGACAGTACTGCTGGGGTCAGGAAGAACAGGGGAGTGGCAGGAGACGAGGTTCAGAGACAGACTGGGAGAGTCCCCCGGGGCGTTCTAGGTTAGAACAAGGACTGCGGAGTTTGTTCAAAGAGCAACAGAAAAAGCTACAGAAGACGTTCAACTGTCACTGTCCCGTCACCGAACGCTACCTTCCAGAAACTGGTCCAAAGCGTGGTTGGTGTAACACACGACCAAGATGGGGAACTTCTGCAGGCTGATCTGCCACACAGACTCGTTGGTTAGAAGGGCCTGGATAATCTTTAGCCCCACATAGGTTTTGCCTAGAAAATAAGGAAAATGGAGTTAAAAATTTCAGACATTCCCTAAAAGGAGTAATCACTTAGAGCAAAATCTTTCTTTTTTTAAAATTATGTTGAGGTAATGCATCGAGATGGCACCAAACCCCAGCGCCTGAAATGGGTGTGGTACAAGAAGCCCCCAGCCCCTGCCTGTGTTCCCGGTCCCCTTGTAACTCCCCAGAGCCCATCTTTCTACGCTGTATGCAGACAAACAAATATGAATGCATGTTTTCAGTCTTCCCTTTTCTTTTGAAAACACAAATAGTATTTACATACAAATAGCCTGTTCACATTGTTCTATACCTTGCTTTTTTCCACTTCCTGTATCTCAGAGGCAATTCTCTATTAGTACACCAAAACAATCCCCCTCACCTTTGTTTTAGAGTTCTAAAGCCGTTTTAGCTAATTTCTGATTTGTGGACATATATATATATATATATATATATTTTTTTTTTTTAACAGGCAGAGTGGACAGTGAGAGAGAGAGACAGAGAGAAAGGTCCTTTGCCGTTGGTTTACCCTCCAATGGCCGCCGTGCTGCGGCCGGCGCGCTGCGCTGATCCGATGGCGGGAGCCAGGAGCCAGGTGCTTTTCCTGGTCTCCCATGGGGTGCAGGGCCCAAGCACCTGGGTCATCCTCTACTGCACTCCCTGGCCACAGCAGAGGGCTGGCCTGGAAGAGGGGCAACCGGGACAGAATCCGGCGCCCCAACCGGGACTAGAACCCGGTGTGCCGGCGCCGCTAGGCGGAGGATTAGCCTAGTGAGCCGCGGCGCCGGCCGATTTGTGGACATATATAAGTATATTGTTTCCAATTTCACACGGCAATTTTATTTTTAAAAGGTTTATTTTAGGGGGGGCAGCACTGTGGCGCAGTAGGTTAATCCTCTGCCTGTGCTGCCAGCATCCCATATGGGCACCGGTTCTAGTCCCAGCTGCTCTTCCGATCCAGCTCTCTGTCATGGTCTGGAAAAGCATGACCCAAGTCCCCGGGCCCCTGCACCCATGTGGGAGACCCAGAAGAAGCTCCTGGCTCCTAGCTTCAGATCAGCTTAGCTCTGGCTGTTGCGGCCATTTGGGGAGTAAACCAGGGGATAGAAGACCTCTCTCTGCTTCTGCCTCTCTGTAATTCTGCCATTCAAATAAATAAATAAATCTTTAAAAAAAATAAAGAAAATGGGGAAAAATAAATATATGTAGGCATTTGCCTGAATATTCACAACATACAGAGGTATTCAAAAAGTTCATAGAAACATCTATTATGAAAAAACTGTAAGGATTTCAAAAATTTTTTTAAAGTTTAAAAATATATTGATTTTTCATTTGAAAGGCAGATGGACAGAGAGAGATCTTCCATCCACAGATTCACTCCCTAAATGCCCACAATAGGTGGTGTCAGACCTGGACAAAGCCAGGAATCCACAAATCCACAATTCAATCCAGGTCTCCCACATCGGTGGCAGGGACTCAAGTACTTGAGCCATCAGCTGTCTCCCAGAGTTAGCATTAGCAGGAAGTCAGAATTACTGGTAGGAGCATAAACAGATACATCTTTCCCCTTCCCTTTTCTTAAAGCCCTTAAAACATCATTTTAAATTATGCAGATTTTCCTTTATACAGGTGATTCTTATCAGAAAGAATTCTCCATTCTGGTATACGAATTTTTTTTATCCTGATTTGTCATTACTTTAATAGTATTTTAAAGATCTCTTCCTGTTCCCTTTGTTGTTGTTGTTACAATTTAATTTAACATACCTATCATAAATATTAATTTCTTACTTTTGGGGGAAAATCTGTAGAAATAATAAGCAGAGTACCCAAAGATACACACATATAGAGATACAGATGTATAAACATATGGATACTTACTATAGCACTATATATAACACCAAAAGGAAAAAATTATGATACATTCAGACTCTAGAGTATTACGCAGGCATAGTAAAAAGAATGATGTCCATCTCTAACCATGACTATAATGTAAAGACTGTAAATATGTACATAACATGTTGCTGCATTTAAAAAATTATAGACCAACACATAGAGCATGATCCTATCTTTGCTACTAAGTCACAGAAAAAGCATACGTGTACACGTGTGAACATAAAAATCTGCCAACAGATACTTCAGCGTGAACCTTGGAGACCTGCTCCAAAGGCACACATCCAGGTACTGACAGTGGTTACTATCCTGCAGACATTAGAGTGGCACAAGAGGAAATGGGGTGGTGCTGGGGCATGGCTGGCTGAGCTGTCGTCCCACGAGTGCTGGTTCCCACTCCAGCTGCTCCACTTCTGATCCAGCTCCCTGCTAATGCACCTGGGAAAGCAGCAGCAGATGCCCCAAGTGCTTGGGCCTCTGAACCTACGTGGGAGACCCAGATGAAGTTCCTAGCTTCCACCAGGTCTGGTCCCTACCATTGCAGTCATCTGGGGAGTGAACCAGTGAATTAGTGGATGGAAGGTCAGTCTTTCCCTTTTTCTCTGTAACTCTGTCTTTCAAATAAATAACCAAATAAATAATCCACTGGTTCACTCCCCATATGGTCTCAACAGCTGGAGCTGGGCTGATCTGATGCCAGGATCCAGGAGCTTCTTCCGGGTCTCCCATACAGATGCAAGAGTCCAAGGACTTGGGGCATCTTCTACTGCTTTCCCAGGCCATAGTAGAGAGCTGGATTGGAAGTGGGACAGCCAGGACTCGAACCGGAGCCCTGGGATGCTGGTACTGCAGGCGGTGGCTTTATCCACTATGTCACAGTGCCAGCCCCTAATAAATAAAATCTTTAAAATAAAAACGGTGCTTGGTATATAGTGCTATTAATATTTGATACTATTTAATTAAAAATAATATAAAATTGAAAAAATTAATATACTCGTTATGAAGCAGAGATAATGAGTCTTCCCTAAGTTTGACCTCTAGCAACATCTTTTTTAAAAGATTTATTTATTATTTATTTGAAAGGCAGTGTTCTAGACAGAGAGTGAGAGACAGAGAAAGAGATTTTCCAGGCACTGGTTCACTCCCCAAATGGTAGCAATTGCTGAAGCCAGGGGCCTGGAACTCCACTGGGGTCTCCCATGTGTGTGGCAGGAGCCCAAGTACTCAGGCCATCCTCCACTGCTTTCCTAGGCACATTAGCAGAAATCTGGATAGGAAGTGGAGCAGCGGGGACTGGAAGGAACTCAGATACGGGGTGCTAGTGTTGCAAGCGGGGACCTAACCCTCTGTGCCACTTTGCTGGCCCCTCTAGCAGCCTTCCCGAGTCTTCTGGGTTTGGTGTATCACTGTGCATGCCAATGGTTCCCATGGGAAAATCACTACGAGCAGCTACTTGATGAGACATTCTATTTAGAAACACAGTATCCAGCCTATCTCAAGGCAAATGTCACAGGCTTGAAAAGTTCTGTCCTACCTGTTCCAGGAGGTCCTTGAATGATGGCCAGCTCCCTTGTGAGAGCGAACTGCAAGGCTTCCATCTGGGAGTCGTCCAGCTTCAGGGCTTCTTTGGAGGGCCACTGGCCAGGGTCCAGGATGTTAACTCTCGCATGGCTCAAGGCCTCGGGGCTCCTCAGAGAGTCCCCAGTGACTGAGGGGTTCTCTATTAAGGGGGTAAAATCGTATCTGCCCCCCATCAGCAAGTATCTGGGCTTTTCCACGTGAGAGTCGCACTGCACGATGTTCCTCTGGAAGGGCACATCCTCCTCCTGCACCTCCTGGAGCCCCTCCAGGACATGCCTGTAGGCCTCAAAATAAGCCGTGGTCTCCACCATCAGGAAAGAGTCCGAAGGCTGGACCTCGGCGAGCAGCTGCTGGCTCTGCTCGTTGAAGCCGAGCTGCACAATCCCTCGGCACAGGTCTTCGTGCTCCCGGTTAGATACAGTGGCAAAGAGGAATGTTTCAAAGTTGTCCTTGGACATGCACACCAAAGACCCATAGAGCAGCCGCTTGGAATTCTGCCAGCGAACAAACTTCAGTGGTTTTGTGTCAAACTGAACCTTGTAGACGATGCCTGAAGACGAGCACACAGGCGTGATAATCCTGGCATCGAAGTAGATTCGGATGTCGTCGAACTTCCTCCTCCTCAGGCCCTGGTCTTCAAAGCTTTGCAGAAGCTCTAGAATGCCTTCCCGTAGGGGTCTCACAAAGTCTTCTCGCAGGAGTCGGAAGTGGGTATCCAGGTAGACAGCCGTGCTGTCATATTTTCCAGAAATGATGTTGGGCCGAAGGAAGGGCCTCTCGTCCAAGTGCACTTCATTGTAGGTGGGGTAAATGGGCACGGTCCGGTAGCCCTGCACGTGGCCTTCTGCTTCAGGCTGCACTAGAGTGTAGGTGTCCACTCTTAAAGTGCCCTCTCGTCTTTTCTCCTGCAGGTGTTCAACGATGGTCTGCACCTTTTCCAGGTTCTTCTCTGTCTCCTCCTCTATGTCCACACCAGAGGCTCTCAGCGCGTTCAGGGAAGCGGGCAGGAGGGAAATGAGCATGGACGTCTCCTGCACAGAGCTGGCGGGGAAGACGCTGACAAGGTCCTGCAGCAGGGAGATGATGTTGCTCAGGTGTTCCGGATACTGGTTTCGCACGTCGGGAAGGGGCTCGGTGATCATGCCGACCACGTAACCGGGCAGGCAGACTTTGAGGAATTTGGAGTTCTTTAATATGCCCAGCACGTGCAGAATGCTCTGGCGGTCCATCCTGGAGCTGCAGGCCTTGCGCAGGACTCGGCAGATGAGCTCCAGGAAGCTGGGTTTCATGGAGGAGACAGACAGGAGCTCCTTCAGCCCTGCGCTGGTGGCCAGCGTGATGACCACCTCGGAGGCGTCCTTCTGAAGCAGGCTTTCGAGAAACTTATAGCCCAGCTTCTTCACCTGCTGCGGCTGCTCGGCAGGCTTCTGGCCGGGGGGCCGCCACTGCTGGAAATTCTCACTGAACCACGGGGGTCTGCGGTTTCTACCCTCCTGATTGCCGTTTCTCCGCCTGGCGTCATTTTCCTGACCATGTCTTTGGTCTCTAGCTTCATCACTGGGATGCCCCTCCTGGTTCCTCCTTCCCTGATGTGGGTTCCTGCCCATGGCTGCAAACCTCTCTTCCCTTTGCCGGTGAGGAACGGCAGGGTTGTTGGCCCTAGGGTGTCTTCCAGGGTGGCTGGCTCCTCCTCTGAGAGCATTGGCTGCTGGGTTATTGGCCTGACTTCTAGGTCTATGTGGTAATTCTCCATCCACAGGCCCTAAACACAATGGAAACAGAGGGAAAGCATAAGAATCAAGGGCAAGGAAACCCAATAGGAAAAAATGATCATGCTCTCATTTTCCAAAATAATCCCTTTAAGGAGCTCAATTTTTACTGAAGGAGAAAAGGATTTCCTACCGAGTCATGTTTTAAAGACTATTACTGCGGCTGAACAGATGATGAAAATAGTGTTCTCCCCAAAGGACATAAAAGGGAAAAGGAACCAGCACCTCTGAGTGCGTAACACATACTGGAAAACAGACGCGTACTGTATCTCATTTACTCTTTCTGAGCTGGTCTCAGTTTCAGGGGTCACACAGATGAGCTCTTGCTTCCAGTCTCCAGCCAGTTCCAAGTAACAGTCAGACACGGGTTTCAGGGCCAACGAGCCCTGGTTCAAATACTGGCTTGGTCACTTTTTCACTGTGTAACTTTAGCCAAGTTCCCCCAGTTTCTATGCTGTGGTAAAGATTAAATGGGGCCGGCGCTGTGGCGCAGTGGGTTAACACCCTGGCCTGAAGAGCCAGCATCCCATATGGGCGCCGGTTTGAGACCCAGCTGCTCCACTTCCAATCCAGCTCTCAGCTGTGGCCTGGGAAAGCAGTAGAAGATGGCCCAAGCCCTTGGGCTCCTGCACCCACGTGGGAGAAGTTCCTGGCTTCAGATTCTGCACAGCTCCGGCCGTTGTGGCCAACTGGGGAATGAACCATCGGATGGAAGACCTCTCTCTCTCTCTGTCTCTCTCTCCCTCTCCTCTGTGTAACTCTGACTTTCAAATAAATAAATAAATCTTAAAAAAAGATTAAATGTTTATACACTGCTTATTATGGGTAATGTATAGCATCTGACACATTGAAGCAAGGAACACCCTCCCGACTCTGATTCTGCTAAACATTTACCATAATACATTTATCAAGTGGAATAAAACTATGAAGGAAAAACACTACCCGACTTTGCCTAACGTCAGCAAATGCAGTTTGAATGGGAAAGAGAAAGGTGTGGCTTCCTTTACCAAGATATTTCTGAGCTGCAGACTGTGAATCAGGAAAACGAAACTCACATTTAGAGGCAGGAAACCGAAAAGTGAAACCTAAGTTCTCTTCCCTTCTGCAGCCTGAGTTCAGCCTGCCGGTCCTGACTGTCACGCTCACGCGGGAAGCTGGGGGCGGGGACGCCCTCACTGCACAGGGGCCAAACTCCTGCTGGATCTGCTGCGCGTTTCCTAAGTGACCTTGCCCAGTATACCCAAGTCCAGTTTTTCTCACTTTCCTTTCCTCTCCAATGGACTCTGGAGCTGACCAAACTTAGCAGAATAACATGGGCATTTTAAAAACAAACAAATAGGACTGTACACAGTGATTTAATGATAGAGAATGCTCTAAAAGCTGTAAATGCACATTATTTTTGAGATGGTCATATCATTTCTGGACATCAGATGCTAAGTCCATTTATGTGTAGTTTCCCATTTTGTACTCTGTAGAGAAAATGTTAATGTGACAACATAAAGGAATATATGGTAAAATGTAACTGAACTCTTAACTTTTTAATAATTGCTATGTTCATATTTACTTTTCAAATTCCCAAAATACAGAAGTTCTTCTTTTAATATTTTGATTTGATTACAGTCTTGGGAGAGCAGAAAATTCTAACATTTCTCCTTCTTTCAACATTCATACAGCTCACAAAATACAGTCAGAGTTGTTCCTCAACTGTAACACAGCTACAACTTAAGAGGACACGCTGCAAACTGGATGGAACACGGGAGCTGTTTGCTCAGACGTTCTGAGCACAGTGAGTGCCTGCACGGAAGTCGCTCTGCTTTGACGGCTCGGACTCTAGACCTGCGCAATGCAATACAAAGCCGCTGGCCACACGTGGCTACGAATCATGCAAAATGTGGCTAGTCCAAATTCATTTGTGTAAAATTCACATGGAATTTTTAAGATTTAGTATCAAAAAATTAAATATTTCATTAAATGTTTCTACTGATAACATTTTTAAAAAAGATTTAGTTAGTTATTTGAAAGTGTTACCAGAGAGAGAAAGAGAGACAGAGAAAGGAGTCGTCCATCTGCTGGTTCACTCCCCAAATGGCCTCAACAACCAGGGCTGGGCCAGACCGAAGCCAGGAGCCAGGAGCTTCTTCCAGGTCTCCCACAAGGGTGCAGGGGCCCAAGGACTTGGGCCAACCTCTGCTGCTTTCCCAGGAGCATTAGCAGGGAGCTGGGTCAGAAGTGGAGCAACTGGGACTTGAACTGGTGTCACTATGGAATGCTGGTGTTGTACGCTGTGGCTTAACCAGCTGCGCCACAGCACCAGTCCCTATGGATAACATCTTAAAATAATAACATTCGAGTATTTGGGGAAACAAAAATATTATTAAAACTAATTTTCTGATAAAATAATAGCATTTTGGGGCCGGTGCTGTGGTGTAGCAGGTAAAGCAGCCACCTGCAGTGCTGGCATCCCATATGGATGCCGGCTTGAGATCTAGCTGCTCCACTACCAATCCATCTATGGCCTGGGAAAGCAATAGGAGGTAGTCTAAGTGCTTGGGCCTCTGCACCTGCATGGGACACCTGGAAGAAGCTCTTGGCTCCTGGCTTTGGATCAACCCAGCTCCAGCTGTTGTGGCCATTTGGGGATCAAACCAGTAGATGGAAGACCTCTCTCTCTCTGCCTCTGCCTCTCTGTAACTCTGACTTTCAAAAAAAGAAATAAATGAAATTAATCTTTTTAAAAAAAAGATAGCATTTTGATATATTGGGCTAAGACACCAGAATAAACTTCATTAAATGAGCATTAAATTTGAAAAATAAATTTCATCTTTTTCTTACTTTTTAAAACGACGCTACTAGAAAATTAAAAATCATGTTTTTGCCTTGCATTTCTGTTGGACCGTGCTGCTCTAGACCAAAGTTGTTTCCCTTTCTGGCATCTTATTACTGTTGTTGCTAACGCGAGCTGCACCCACTCAGCAGGTCTCTTAGGGAAAGAGCAGGGCTGCCTGTTTTTCAGTCATTCATGCTGTAGCTAAGGACTAAGTTAAGCTTTCCTGGAGAGATACAGGCAATCTTTGGTGAGCCTGCGCGTTCATAGGGAACCTGACGCCTTCTCTTACTTCCAGAATCTGCTTCTCTTGAGCTAGGAAACCTCGCTCACCTCTTTGGTTGGTATGGGGATTCCTGGGCCTGGCCTCCAGCCGAGGTCTTCTGTCCTCCATGTCTGTGTCACTTGAATTCCTCCAAGTTCCCGTGGCTTTCAGTTCTCCGGGACACTGCACAGGGTGAGAATCAGCACTGCTCTTCAAACACACCCCCTAACAGCAGAAGCCGAGCACCAGGAAGCCTGTCCTGCTGCCTCTGCGTTTTAGCGACTTAGTTAATAACTAAGAGTAAAATGCAGAGCTAAACCACAGGCACGAGTGCTCAATGCTGTGGGGCCCAATTAGGATGGAGAACATGAAATGCACAATTTCGGTGATCTCAAGTGTCCAAATTCCCCCTTCTTGGGGGTCGGAGGAGGAGCCAATTCCCACTCAAGGGTGTATGCTGTTAGCTACGTTACTGAAGCAGTTACTAGGTTTCGGTTTCCTCTCTCATAAAGCAGACAACTAATGTTGCCAGGGCAGAAAGGAATGCATAGTTGTCAATCCAAAACCTTGCACTTGGCCCCCAACCTGGCATGTATGCCACACTGTGCTCCACAGCTTGGGGAACCCTATGGTTTGCACATAATTAGTGAGCAGTTAGCCTCATCCTACTCTTGGGAACACAGCCAAACGAAGGAGCCCTCCACTCCACTGAATCAAGACAAACAGAGTGCATGTTTCAGTAGAGGAGGCTTCCATCACAAGGCCTAGCATCTACAAGAACCAGCTAGCAGCCCCCAATTCTTCTCCTTTCTCTGTCTCAACACGGGTCCCACAAGAGTACCAGGAAGGAAGCCCCCTAAAGGGAACTTCTCAGTCCAAGCCCCCGCATCGCAAGGGCTGGGACCGAGGTGACTCAGGGCTCAGCGAGGCTTTTCTGAGAGTGTCCCCACTGAGTTCTAAAATATTCACGGCCGGAAACTGCGAATGGGTTTGGCATTATACGAGGGGCGCTTCTACCCTCACCAGAAAAAGGAGCCGGGGCTCTCCCCTGGGGCTGCCTCTTCCCTCATCCTAACCCCCGCAGGCTCCAACACGCGGAGGCTCTCTTTTCTGATTTTTAAACATTTTCAGAGGGGGAAATCCCTTCTTCCTCTTGCTGAAAAACATTAAAACGGGCCCAGAAAATTCCCGGCTTAGAAGCGACAGAAGACATGTTAGGAAGAGCGGACCGGAGAGAAACAGGAAACGCACGAAAACAACAGGCTAAAGTGGGTTTTTTGATGATTCAAGGCCTAAGGGGCACGAAGAGGAAGATGAGTGACGGTCACGCCGGTGCCGGGGCGGGGGCCCGGGGGGAAGTCTCCAGGGTCCTGAGGGGCCCGGGCACTGCCGGAGGTGCCGGGGCTGCGGGGTGGCGGCCTCGGGGCGCGGGGGGCGCCATCCCCAGGCAGCAGCAGGGCACCGGGGGCCCAGAGCTGGACTCGGGCAGGGGCGGCGGGCGGGGTGCTGAGCGCGCCCGGCACCAGACGGGGGTGAGGACCAGGGGGAACCCCGATGGCGAGGCCGGAGGCAGAGGCGGGGAGGTGCAGGGGGCGGCGGCGGGGGGCGCGCAGGGGGGAGGGCTGGGGCCGAGGGCCGGACAGCGGCTCCGGGGCTGCGGGGTGTCACGGGCGCTGGGGACAGGAAGATGCCGAGCAGAGGCGCTGGGGGCACCGGGGCTTCCGAGGCGGCAGTGGCGGAGCGGCTCCGGGCGCCGGGGGTCGCGGGAGCTGGCCAGCAGGTGCGGGGCTGGGGCAGGGGCCACTCACCCGTCTCCGGCGCGTCCTCTCGCCGCCGCCGGCTGAAGCTCGCGCTCCGGCCCTGGCTGGTCGGCGGCCCCGCCCGGCGCCGCGCACTTTCGGTTTCCGTTCCCCGCAGGCTCTGGGCGGGGCGAGGAGCCGGGCGGGCGGCCCGGAGGAGGAGGAAGAGGAGGAGGAGGAGGCGGGGGCCGGGCCCCGGCAGCGGCGCCACAGCCCCCCACCCCGGCGGTGGCTGTCGCCTCAGCTCCCCCCAGCGGCGGGGCCGGCGGGCTCCGGAGGGCGCGGCTGAGGGGAGGGGACTGCGGGGGGCGGGCGGACTGGGCCCAAGGCCGTCGCGGGACTCAGTCGGTCCCGGCGGACGGGGGATCCGGCGGGCGGCTTGGTGCGCTTGAGGAGCGACATGGCGGTGAAGCCGAGAAGCCCGGGCGGCCCGCTGTGTCCAGAGAAGGGGGCGGGGCTAGACGCGGCCTTGCCGACCATTAGAGCGCTGCGCGACCCGGAGACTACATTTCCCAGGGGGCCCCGCGCGGCGCGTTTCGAGCCGAGTGCGCAGGCGCAAGAAGCTCTATGATTATATAAGGGCGGGCCTCGTCCCTGTCGGTCCTTTCGCGTCGGCGGCGGTTGGCTCGCGGTTGGCCTGTAGCATCGTGGTCTCTCGCACGATGTCTCCCAGTGTCGAAGCCCCGCTTTGTGTGTGGTGAGTGAAGGCCCAGCTGCGCTCCATCTTTACCCCGGCCGTCTCGTCGACTCTGCGCAGGTCCCCCCCGTCTCCCCTGGGGTCGCCCCAAGGCCGCGGGCGGAGGAACTGGCGCGGCTGGTGTACATGATGACCTCACTTTTTTCCCCGTCAGATCGGCCATGCTGAGGTCTCAGAACGCTTGCCAGTTGGTTCTGATACGCCAGCCGCGGAAGGCCGCGCCGGTCGGCTCTGGGCGTGGGGAGATGGCGACCGATGCCTTCTCTCGTAGGTCCGAGGGGACGGCACGGACGTGGGAGGCCGGAGTGACCTGGGCTTGCGCGGGAGCGCCAGATGCGGGCCTCGAACCTCGGTCTGCAGGGTAAGCGTGTCGTGGGGACACGTGCTTCGCGGAGCTCCCTCCGGGGGTTAAACTGAGCATTGGGTAGTTGGTCCTGTTGGGGTCGTCACTTCCGGAGTGAGGAGTCAGCGGTTCGCCCCCAGTGTGTCCCCGGCCCCGCACTTGGGCACCCACCGTCTGCTCCGGCGCGCTAGCAGGAAGCCACGTCTGGAGCGAGGGCCCAGAACGTGAGCCTGCACCCTGATGAGGCGGGGCCTGCAGGACCGGGGGCTTAGAGCTGGCTCTGGTTCTCTACTTAGAGGTTTACTGATTGTAACGGCAGAGGTGCGGAGGTCTTCCGTTCACTGGTTCACGTCCCAAATGACCGCAACAGCGGAGGCTGGGCCAGGCTGGGGCCAGGAGCTGCGGCCGCGTCTCCCACGTGGCTGCAGGGCCCAGATCTTGGGCGATGTTCTGATGCTTTCCCAGCCACATAAGCAGGGAGCTGGATAGGAACTAGCAGCCATGTGGGTTTCGGGCCCTGTAGGCATAGCCTACCCCACAGTTCTTTAAAAATGCTTTGTTTTGTATCACAATTCATTGATAAGTTCCTAGAGAAGAAATCCTTTAAGAGACGTTTCCAAAGTGAAGCAGCCTTAGAGAAGTGATGTTTAATATCTTTAATGCCACTTTTTTAAATTTGAAAGGCAGTTACAGAGAGAGGTATTCCACCCGCTGGTTCGCTCCCCAGTGGCTGCAATAGCTCTGGCTGAGCCAGACCGAAGCCAGGGGCATCTTCCGGGTCGCCCATGTGGCCGCTGGGGCCAGAGACTTGGGCCGTCTTTGATCTGGCGTCTAAATTTCTTTGCACTCGTGCAGCAGTGAGGTACTTCCAGGGTGTGCTGTCTGTGGACGCAGCCTTGGAATGTTCTCGCCTTAGCCAGAGCCGTTACTCGGACAGTGGAAGCTCTGACAGCAGAGGTTCCGAAGTGGTGTGGGGCAGGAGCGTGCCCACCGAGCTCCCCGCTGGCGTGTATGATGACTGATTTTTTCCCCGGCAGATCGACCGTGTTGATCTACCTTCTCTAAGCCAGTTTCTGTCTGACCCGCCAGCCTCGGCAGCATGCCAGATCCTGCCGGCCCAGGCGCCGGGGTGACGGCAGCTCGCCTCTGTTTTCTTCACAGCTCGCCATGCTTGGGATGGACCTAGGTGACCCCTGTGGGGAAGGTAAGTGGAGCCCAGGTGGCCCTCAGCTTGGGGATTGCCTCCTGGGCGTTGTACTCGCCCAGACTCACGCGGCCCTTGCAGGTGATGACATAACTTTTTTCCCCATCAGATCGACCCTGTTGATCTAACTACACGATTAGCCAGTTTTGTCTGATGCATTGGCCACACAGGAGCTCTGGTCCTGCTTCCCTGCACTCTAGTGTGGGTTGTGCTGGCTCTGGGTTCTTCTGCTCAGAGGTCATCTTGGCTCTGTCCTCTCCCTACAGATCAGGAGTCTGTGTGGCAGTGCGTCGGTGTCTGATCTTCGTCCTGTAACAGGTGAGTTCGCTGCTTTCCGCCCTCGATCCCATAGCAAGGTGATGTGCACCCTAGGGCCTATAAGGAGTTTAAGCCCTTCTTCTTGACGTCCAGGTCACCTGACAGGATTCAGCTGATTAGTTGTTACATACAGACCTTCAAGCGTGTAGAAATGAATGTTTTCTCAGTGGATCAAATGTGTGGTTCCCTCGTTACTCAGGGTCTCACTTTCTGAAATTT